>NW_015542377.1:1521032-1526492 GCF_001515605.1 Sinocyclocheilus anshuiensis
CACCGGCTCGGCTCCTCAGCGAAAACCTGGTATGCATTGCACCTGCTGCCTTTTTATGCTCATGCTGTGATCAGCTGCAGCTGGATGCAATAATTGCATGCCAATGTGCATTGGCTCGTTTAGTTTACACTCAATGTAGATTGGTCAATTTAACGTGTACTGCGTAGCAAGGTTTTTTTTTTAAATAATATAATAAATAAAAAGAAAACATAGAATAGAAAAAGAATAGAGCAAGCTAGTGTTAGAGGTCTTTTTGCTTTTGTTTGCTTTTGCTTGTTGTATAATAAATGAAAAGAAAACAGATAGAATACAAAAAGATTAGAAAGCAAGTGATCATTTGTGATTCTATATATATATATATAGAATGTAAAATAACAGACAATAATAATTAATAATATATAATAATAATATAAAAAATTAAACTAAATAACCTCTTTAAATGTTTTCATGCTAAAAGCATAGGCCTATATAAAATTTAATTGAATTAAACTGAATCTAGTGTTAAAGGGTATTAGTGTTGAATGTTTTCCTTTTGGCTGAGTGCTAAAGGCACATGAATAGTTCAGGAGCTCTGGAAGCTCAGCTATCCCCTGTATCACCAGAGTATCCTCTGAATAACTGCACACCAGCTGGGTCACAAAACACACAACCGTGACAGAGAGTAAACAGGGGTTCTCTGCTGTACAGCTTTCTGAAGGTATTGTGCCATTAACATGACGATATCAGTTGTGTCCCAAATGATGCACAATACACCAACATTCCACACTTTATTTTTTTTCTGGCCCTGTTTACACTAGTGCGTTTTCGTTTTAAGACGGCATTAAAAAATGAAAACGATCCTCGTCTACATTAAGGTTCTTCGTCCACACTACACAATCGAAAACACATGTCACATGACCATGCAGGTACAATAATGAGCATGGTGTTATTGTTTACACGGTCGTCAAGGATACGCAGAGCGAATGTGGGCAGCCACGCCATCGTTTTCAAAAGTCTCCAATTTGGTCCGTTTACACTGAAACGCAGCCCCAGATTTTTCAAACTAAAACGGGGTCTGCAGCATTTTCGAAAGTCTCCGTTTTCGAGGGTCGAAAATGCCAGGGTAGTGTAAATGACAGGCGTAACCGTAGCAAAAGTTATGCACTTTAAAATGAAAACGCACTAGCATAAACGTAGCCTCAGTTAATTAAGTGCATCCTCCAGGCATTTGAAGTGCACTTTTTCTTTTTAAAAATTTTCAGTGTGAACACACCAATAACACTTTTTATACTTTAAACGGCATAGAATACGGCACAAGTACACAAAAACACATCTTTCATTTTTGACGTGTCAGCCTTCCTGGTTCTTCTCATGTTTCATTGACCCTATGTTCAATACTTATGTCACACTCTCAGAAAAAAACTGTCAAAAATGTCACTGGGCGGTACCCATTTAAAAGTTACTAATATGTACACTTTAGGTACTAATATGTACTTTTAAAGTACCAATATTTACCTTTAAAGTAGTGGTCGACCGATATTGGTTTTTTGACAGCCGATATCTTGGAAAGCAGGGTGGCCGATGGCCAATATAAAGGCGATATAACTGTATTTATTTTAATTGATATTTAAGAAATTGAATCATTTGAAACGAAAATAAATTTGTAAAATAAACATACTTATACTTTAGATGACAAAGTATTTTCCACAAATCAATAAATATTTAATAAAAATATAATTAACAAGGAAGTAAACTGTAACCAACAGAGCACTCAGTATTCTGGGAAGTTTGTGTGCATTGGGAATCATATTTTTTTCAAATAAAGCCAAGGTAACACTCATTTTACATACAGCACACAGTGAAAATGACATGAATATGACAGCGGGCAAATGCATAAAGCGCAGCATAATTTGAAATCACAAATTTAATGTTTAAAGCATTCAATTTGCACGGACCGAAAGTCACGCAGAGAACACGCGATCATGCAGGTCACATGCACACTTCCCAAGATCTCACAACTGGATTCGACTAAGTTTGCAAGTTTTGTGAAATTAAATTCTCATTAGCCATTCAAAGATTTGTTTAAATGATGTAAATGCGTATTTGCTGGCAAACAGAAAAACTTATCGGCCAATGCCGAGATTTGAAAAATGCCAAATATCGGTCGATATATCGGCCTTGGCGATATATCGGACGACCACTACTTTAAAGTACTAATATATACCATTCAGGGGTAAATACGGTACAAAGATGTAGCTTTTAGCTTTTGTACCTTAAGGCAACCTAGCGATAGCTTAGCACCTTAGTACTCCTGAGAGTGCAGATGCCATGTTGTAACAAACCAACTGTGTGACTGCCATACCTGTCAACCCTCCCGTTTTTCCTGGGATTCTCCCGTATTTTACCATTCTATCCCGCTATCATCCCGTTTAAATATTTTCCCGTATTTCTCCCGTATTTTTAATCTTTCGGTATTTAAAAAAAAATCCCACTGGGCGTATTTTATATGTTTGCTACATTCGCTTCCGGTAAAACTCCCGTAATTTGTATGGGCCAAACCTCATTATATGAATAATCACGACAACAAATTCCAAGGTTGTCCAGTTGCCAGATCTTGTATGAAACGCATCTTTCTTACACGATCAACGCATACAAATTGCAATCCATTTGTCCCCTCAACTTGGCAACCTACAGCCCAGTGATGCTATTGATGTGTGCGCAGGTAGTACTGCGGAAAGGAAACAATGATCACTGGTAGAAATGGGAGGAGAAGACTCAGGTGGTGCTCCAGTGAAAAAAAACTAAATATACATGTAAATGTATATTTACATGTATAATGAGATATAGCTTACACTTCAAAAGGCTATTTAAATTATTAAATATGAGCGCTGCAAGTTTCAAAGTCAGGTGCTGCGCTGCTTTGTTTACTGCGGTTACGGGGGAAACGGCTATATTCCTGGCGAAAAGCGGTACCTGCTGGCAGAGAATGAATTTGCATTTTTCAATAAGCCCTTCTGCTCTTTAGACCAAAGCCAAAAACGACCCTTATTTTTACGAAGAAAGCACGCAGTTGTAAATGTGAACTGGTGGATCGACAAGAAGATAAAGAATTATAAAACTCTAAATTTAAAGCATACACTAAGATATATTTATGTTACTGATAAATTAATATAATTGTTTGATAATTGTTTAAATTAATATAAAAATATAATCTAATATACATTTTTTAACTTTTGACCCCCCCCCCATGTTAATGATCTCACACACACACACACACACACCCCTAAAAAGAGTCATTACATTGAGGACTCCTGTTATATATTAATTGTAACAATCGTTATACAAAACTAGGTCACCAGGAACTCTATTGAAAGGCCTTGACTCTGTTTTCTCTGAAGTCTTACACATGAACACAAGTGCAAACATGCACAAAACAAACACACACATTCGTTTTCTATCATGGTAGGGAATTTCCACAGACTTCTATAGTTTTTATGCTAAGCTACATGGTTTGGTATGTTTAACAAGCTGTTTTCTACATTGGGACAATGTAGGTGGCTCTGTGTGTGACATTTGATGTACACAAGACCACGAATACACAATGAGGACTTACGTGGCCACTTGGTTCATAACCTTGGTAGAGGTGTCTTTGATGGTGTCTTTCAGGTTGTCCTTGATGTTGCTGAAGAACTTTCCAGCACCTCCTTTAACCAAATCCAGAAGTCCCCCTCCGTAGTTTCCGTCCATATCTGGAGATGGAGGGCCTTCAAATGATCAGAATTTAATATCTTACAACACACATGCAGACTGGACACCACAAAACACACATTTTACATGTCATGACTAGTGATAGACTGGAATATCCAAAAACCATTTAAATAAAAGATAATATTTATAAGAAATATAATTACTGTCAAGGTCACTCGGGGAGGAAGGAACGAGGAGTCGCAGGAGAATACTTCGAGTGGGTCTTTAATCCAACAAACAAAGGTTTACACACAGGAACTCAGGGATGACATTTAACAGCAGACGGGAAACAAAGGGCAGAACACACTATAAATACACAGACACCAATGGGACACACCTGGGAACAAACGAACTAATTAATCAAACACAGCTGGACACAAATGATAACCAATGAGGACAGGACACGGGAAGAACCAAATAAGGGCAAACAGGAACTCAACAGGAACATACACGTGACAGATCGCCCCCCTCCTGGACGGCGTGGAGTACCATCGGGGAGGGCAGATCAGGAGGCCATGGCGGATCAGGGGACTCAGGAGGCCATGGCAGATCAGGAGACTCAGGAGGTCATGGCGGATCAGGAGACTCAGGAGGCCATGGCGGATCAGGAGACTCAGGAGGCCATGGCGGATCAGGCGTGGCCTTAGCTGGCTCAGCCACGGGTATATGCCCCCCCCCCTAAAAAAAAATGTTCTTGGGAAAAACTAGGAATTCTGGGGGGCGCTTTGGAGGAGTGGGCTCTGGAGGGCACTCTGGAGGAGCGGGCACTTGAGGGCGTTCTGGAGGGGATTCAGGGACTGAAGCCCTCCTTGGGCTAAACACGGGGACAGGAGCCCTCACTAGGGCTGGGTATCGAGTTCGATACTTTTTAGGCACCGACCGAATTGCCTTCATACCATCGAGTATCGAAAAACGTCTCGTCGTTCAGTACCAAATTTCAATACCTAAGGGGTTAATCTCATCAGCATCAGTGAGCTAAGCCTGCAGCACTAGCCGGTGTGTTCGACTAGAATAGGTGCTTTCGGTCATCGATCATCCGCGAGAGCGATTTGAAAGCGCACGGAGCAGTCTGCTCTCTTTAGCTTTAAACTGGGAATCAGGAGACCTCCCTGGGCTTAACTGGAGATTCGGAGCCCTTCCTGGGCTGAACTGGGGATCAGGAGCCCATCCTGGGCAAAACAAGGAACCAGGAGCCCTCCCTGGGCTTAACTGGGGATCAGGAGCCCTTCCTGGGCTAAACTCGAGGACAGGAGCCCTCACTGGGCTAAACTCGGGGACAGGAGCCCTCACTGGGCTATACTCGGAAACTGGAGCCCTCCGTGGGCTATACTCGGGAACTGGAGCCCTCCGTGGGCTTAACTGGGGATCTGGAACCCTCCCTGGGCTTATCTGGGGATCTGGAGCCCTTCCTGGGCTAAACTGGGAATCAGGAGCCCTCCCTGGGCTTACCTGGAGATCCGGAGCTCTTCCTGGGCTTAACTGGGGAACAGGAGCCCTCCGTGGGCTATACTCGGGAACTGGAGCCCACTCTGGGCTGGATTTGGGGACTGGGAAGCACTTACGAGGAGCTGGCACTGGAGGGTGCTCTGGAGGAGCAGGCACAGCAAGGCGCTTTCGAGGAGCTGGCACTGGAGCAAACTCAGGTGCTGGAGCCGACACCGGAGCGAGCGCTGGGGCTGGAGCCGACACTGGAGCGAGCTCTGGGGCTGGAGCTGACACTGGAGCGAGCTCTGG
>NW_015542377.1:1527900-1540195 GCF_001515605.1 Sinocyclocheilus anshuiensis
GCAGGCACAGCAAGGCGCTTTCGAGGAGCTGGCACTGGAGGGTGCTCTGGAGGAGCAGGCACAGCAAGGCACTTTTGAGGAGCGGGCACTGGAGCGAACTCAGGGGCTGGGGCCGAAACTGGAGCGAGCTCTGGGGCTGGAGCCGACACTGGAGCGAGATCTGGGGCTGGAGCCGACACTGGAGCGAGCTCTGGGCTTGCCACATTAACGTCCTCAGGGCTTGCCACATTAGCGTCATCGGGGCTTGCCACACTAACGTCCTCGGGGCTTGCCACACTAACGCCCTCGGGGCTTGCCACACTAACGCCCTCGGGGCTTGCCACACTGACTGCCGGCTGACTCGACCTGGGAACGGCCGGCGGAGGGGTTTAACACGAACACTAACTAGTGTAAATGTAGCCTAACAGATGTGTAAGCTGAAGACTATTGGAGCTTTATTAAAACTATTTTGCACTGATTAATTAAGTTGGTTACATTTTGTTCCTTTGTGCAGTGGCTCAGGAGATGAGTCTTTGAGTTTGTATAAACATCAACAAGCTGAAAAAATACAACCAAATTTTTTTTTTTTAGATAATGTAATCTTGTTAAAATTTATTTCATAAAATTGGTATCGAAAAAAGTATTGTTCAGGAACCAGTCTTGAAGGTATCGGCATCTACATTTTTTTAACAATACCCAGCCCAAATGATGACATCACTGAATCAATGATGAACTGACTTTACAGTTTTTCTCAGTCGCTTTGGTGCATTTCTCACATCACTATTTACATTTGCACAACAGTTAGTTCAACCTCCACAACATTTAGTCATTTGTGCACATCATAGTAGCAGTTTCTCATTCCTTCGAACAAATTGCAAATGCTTTTGGACATGCATCAATTGCTTTCATACAACTCTCTGCTGTTTTATAACATTATCATTTGCTTATGTCATGTCAGTCAAAATTAACTATACTTGTGAATGCTGAATGGAGCCGACACTGGAGCGAGATCTGTGTCTCGAGCCGACATTAGAGCGAGCTCTGGGGCTTGGAGCCGACACTGGAGCGCGCCTAGGTACCAGAACCAACCGCATTCTTCTCCACAGATTCCCCTCTAGGATCGGGGTGAAAGGTGCGGCTGGCAGGCTTGCCTTTGCGGTGACCGACGGGCTTGGGTCAATGGCGGCCGGCAGGCTTGTCTTCGAAGCGGCGAAACGTGCGGTGGCTTCCATGCCGCGGGGGAAAAAACGGGAAAACAAAAACTATTAAAAAAGGTGGAAAACAAACACGGGGGAAAGGACGCCGCTTACTTTCAGTTTTGGTCTGCTGTTCTGTCACGGTCACTCGGGGAGGAAGGAACGAGGAGACGCAGGAGAATACTTCGAGTGGGTCTTTAATCCAACAAACAAAGGTTTACACACACAGGAACTCAGGGATGACATTTAACAGCATACGGAAAACAAGGGGCAGAACACACTATAAATACACAGACACCAATGGGACACACCTGGGAACAAATTAACTAATTAATCAAACTTAGCTGGACACAAATGATAACCAATGAGGACAGGACACAGGAAGAACCAAATAAGGGCAAACAGGAACTCAAAAGGAACATACACGTGACAATTACATTTTAAATAACCAATTTCTATTTTAATACAATTTGAAATGTAATATATTCTTGTGATGACAAAGCTGAATTTTCAGCATCCATTACTCCAGTCTTCAATGTCACATGATCCTTCAGAAATTATGCTGATTTGATGCTCATTAAACATGTTAAAAACATTGTTAAATGTTAACAGTTGCTGTTTAATATTTTTGTGGAAATGGTTATGTATAAACTCAGCTAACCACTAGTCAAGACCACACATTATACATGTGCATATGCTTATACAATGCATGCAGACTAAATAACATAACATGCATATATCAAACATGCAGAATTTTTAAGACAGATGTCTGATGCTGATCACAGAGGAAACTCAAGGTCAAATCTGGCATGTTTGTGAACATGTATCATTTTATATATTATATATCCGGCACACTAGACCATAACCGTATTCAAAAAATCTGACTCAGCCACCTCCCACTCAGCTGCAGATTTTATACACACACAACTGTATTGAAAACAAGTCTGCCAATTCTCTTCAATAAATAGGAAGGCTACAGTATTGGGCGTCAAACACTGTCATGCATCAGCATTCTGATACATACAGATCAGGGGCGTTTCCTCCGAGGAGGCAAGGGAGGCAGTGTTTCCTCAAAATATTGGATGAGAAAAAAATTATTAGTACAAAAATAAAACAACGCCAATATTACAAAATATAACATTAAAACTTGTATAAATCACTTGTTTTTCTAAAGAAACTTTGTCCAACAGCGACACCAGCAGGTAAAGTTACAACAGGAGTCTGCGTCTCTCTGACTGGTTATGTTCAGCTGTGATTGGTTCATGTGATAAAGAAAGTGATTCTCGATTCAAACCACTAACAAGATCTTACAGTACATGACAATGATTCGGATATGTCTATTAACACTTTGACACATGTTTACACTGGTTAAATCAGATATCATTGATTACAATGATGTGCTTTGAAAATTCTGCTGCTATTTGGTTCTCAACATTGATGTCTACGGTAGCGATACATATAAAATAGATAGAAAAATAGGTCTTTACTGCTCTCCTATGCTGTATTTCAGTGTAAACAAACATGGCGGCAAAGGTAATTATCACATACCGATGATAAGAGGTAATAATCATTATCGATGATAAAAATTATCATTATAAAAGTTTATACAACAGTTCTTGTTCTCAAATCTGTTTGGGCGAATAGTATTCCAACAGAACTGACTTTTTAATGTTTGCATCCTTTGTCAGTGTGTGAAAGTATTTATTTATTATTTTTTGACTCACTCATTTTCTGTTATGACAGTACGTGGAGACAAATGACAGTTTATGAATGAGTCATTCATTCAAACGATTCATTCAAACACACTGATTTATTTAGGAATGAAACAAGTAAATGCCTATTTATGAGTGAGTCACTGTATCATTCATTCAACCAATTCATTAAAAAAAAATTTCAAATTAATATGTGATAAATCCCACCTCTTGTGTTTGTGCGCGTTTTGTGTTCGCGAATCAATCTGAATGAACAATATAATGGCATTTATGGGAAGACTAATTTAAAAAAGTAAGTAAACAACTGACACACTTAGATATAACCACTTTGTTACATCAAAATAAAACTTAAATGGCATGAAAACATGAAAACACATCAGTGGGAATGTTTAGTGAAATTTATAAATGATCCGAAAATTTTAAAAAATATTTAAAAGTTAACTATTAAAAATAATAGCTGAACATTAGTTCACAAATAAAATATCTTGTTTAAACTGTTATTGCCATGAGTTATTATTTTGGAATAAATGTAAAATCCTTAGAAACACTAACTTGACTAACACTAACAACTAACTTGGCTTTAATAAATAGAATATTGATTACATTTTTAATGTAAAAATACAAAATAGCTGTTTTTTTTTCTTTTTCTCGTAGAGTAAATAATGTATATTTAACCAAGAAAATGTGACTGGGACATGAATTTACATTTGATTAAAAAAAATTTAAAACTTTGAGGACTTTGCCTCCTCATTTAAGAACACTCAGCTACTCAGTTTATGGACTATGGAAGTTTATGTCATAAAATACATGGCCAAAAGCATGTGGTCCTCCCTTTGCCTGCTATACAGCTTCCACTCTTCAAGACTTTTACTTTATTTTGGAACTTCTGCTAGTTTTCACTCACTTTTAAACCCAAGCATCAGTGAAGTCGAATGTTCACTAGGTTTCAGGGTTTGTGCAACAAGCACATATGGAGCCAAATCCCAGAAATGAGTAAGCATTTTAGCACTTCAGGTTCCATCGTCCTAAAGTCAATGGTTTTTCTGAATGGGTTTTTGGTTAAATGCCTGAAATAAGGTCAGTGGTTAACACAAGCTCAACATATTTTTACATTTTAGATTTTTTGCATTTTAGTAAAACTTGAAAAAGGTGGCTGCTAACAAGTGGCTAAATGGGGCTACAGAGGTTGTCGTGGACATGAAATGTCATAACGCCAAACATCTAAACTCGTCTACTCACTAGTCTGCTTTTACAGCCTCGGTGTCTTTATAATCACGCTCTTACAAACTAGTGTCAAATTTCAGGGAAAATGTTTTTAAATAATCTATAATTGTTTGTCCATTTTTAATTTGTCAATGAAAATAGTTCCAAACAAAGTCAAAACAGAATCAACCATTAAACAAATAGTTTGAATAAATAAATTAATGATTCACTTGCTTGCTTTGTTAGTAAATAAATCAGCGTTTTTGAACTAGTCAGTTGACGAATGATTCAATGACTCACTATTAAAGACAGCCACTTGTTGTCACCTACTGGTGTAACGATACAACCTGTGGAAAGAGTCCACTACATTTACATTTAGTCATTTAGCAGACACTTTTATCCAAAGCGACTTACAAATGAGGTCAATAAAAGCAGTCAAAACTAACAAAAGAGCAACAATATATAAGTGCAAATGACAAGTCTCGGTTAGCCTAATGCAGTACACGTAGGAAGGTGTGTGTATATATATATACATATATGTATACAGAGAGAGTATGGCGCAAATCACAAAATCCTACTGACCTTAACACTAATGAAATGAAAAGAAAGTGTTCTCGATTCAAACCACTAATAAGATCTTAGAGTACATGACAATGATTCGGATATGTCTATTAACACTTTGACACGTTTACACTGGTTAAATCAAATATCATTGATTACACTGATGTGCTTTGAAAATTCTGCTGCTGTTTGGTTCTCAACATTGATGTCTACGGTAGCGATAAATATAAAATAGATAGAAAAATAGGTCTTTACTGCTCTCCTATGCTGTATTTCAGTGTAAACAAACATGGAGGCAAAGGTAATTATCGCATACCGATGATAAGAGGTAATAATCATTATCGATAATAAAATTATCATTATAAAAGTTTATACAACAGTTCTTGTTCTCAAATCTGTTTGGACGAATAGTATTCCAACAGAACTGACTTTTCAATGTTTGCATCCTTTGTCAGTGTGTGAATGTATTTATTTATTTATTTATTTTTTAACACACTCATTTTCTGTTATGACAGTAGGTGGAGACAAATGACAGTTTATGAATGAGTCATTCACTCAAACAATTCATTCAAACACACTGATTTATTTAGGAATGAAACAAGTAAATGCCTATTTATGAGTCAGTCACTGTATCATTCATTCAACCAATTCATTAAAAAAAAATTTCAAATTAATAAATATTTAATATAAAACATTTTAAAATAAAAATGTGATACATCAGTAATGTATAATCTTTTCCCCCAGTGGCAGCTTGTCTAGCAGGGGCGTTGCTAGATCCTTTTTAATGGGGCACGAGCCCCAGTGAAATACTGCTGTGTGCTTACGTCACGTGTCAATAAAGATTACTGCATACCAACCTGAGAATCATTTTCTCAGACAACATTTCAGCAATCAAGTCATGTGTGTTTTTTATCAGCTGTTTAGAATCAAAACTTTCGAGCCAGATTTGCAAATTATCAAACGGTCAAACAGGTTTACAAAAAGGTCTGAAATTGTTCACGCTTCAGTTTGAGTCATTAGAACAGTTCACTCACGCACTGAATCATTTGCAGCAGTTTCTCACAACAAAATAGTAAGGGGATATTTTATAAGACAGAAAAGAAAAGAGAATTTTCTAAATACACTGAAGCGAAGCAAAGCAATTTGTCTAATAAATTACTGATTTTTAAAAACAGAAAACTGCTTTTTCTTATCTCTCAGAGAGCATACACATGTTGTATGTACACATCCAAACTGAATTTAACTGTCAGCACATTTAACTGTCGGCAACATCTGTAAAAATAAAGTAATTTTCAGTCATTTCTCTGTTCATTTAGGATCACTTCCTTGCAGCTGAACACTTGTGCACTTACACTCAGATTAAATGTTTTTCATTCTAAAGAGCTGCAGCCATTAGAGAAGGCTGTTAGTGTTTAGTGTGCTCTCTTTAGATGTGCTGAGATGAAACATCCTGTGGGGGAAATAGTCTTCATGGGGATGAGAAACATATGATAAGAATACACCTGTCTATATTTGCCTGTGTTTTTAAAATGTTGCCTCATGCGGTGCTATGGTGTTATAAGGCTACACATTAGGAAAAAATTCATGCTTGTAAGAGCCTCCAAAAAAATACATACATAAATAAATAAATAAATAATAATAATAATACTGTACTATAATGAAATATCAGCAATGTTGCTTACAATATATAAAAAGGTGGTCAAAAGTTTGGAATATTTAAGTTTTTTTTCCCTCAGCCTTGTGCTCACCAAGGCTGTATTTATTTCATATCAAAAATACAGTAAAAATAGCTATATGTATTACAATCTAAAAATAGTTACTAAAAATAGTATTACATAGTATTAACTTAATAGTATTACAATCTAAAATAACTGTTTTCTATTTTTTTTTTTTATATATTTCAAAATGTAATATATCCCTGTGTTGGCAAAGGTGAATTTTCAGCAGCCATCACTCCAGTCTTTAGTGTCACATGATCCTTCAGAATCATTCTAATATGCTGATTTGCTGCTCAAGAAACATTTCTTATTATTAATGATGAAAACAGTTGTGCCTAATATTTTTTTGATATTAAATGCATTTTTGATTAATGAAAAAAAATTCAAAAGAACAGCATTTATGTGAAATATAACTCTTTTGTAATATTATAAATGTTCTTTTTTATCTTACTTACCCCAAACCTGAATCGTAGTGTATCACGGATTTCACAAATATATGAAGCTGCATTAACATTGACACTGATAATAAGAAATGTTTCATGAGCACAAAATCAGCATATTAGAATGAGTTTTGAAGGATCATGTGACACTAAAGACTTAATGGCTGCTGAAAATTCAGTTTTGTAATCACAGGAATAATTTACATTTTAAAGTATATTCAAATCGAAAGTTATGAATTGCAATAATATTTAACAATACTACTAACTTGTACTATTACTATGTTTGACCAGTAAACAGTGAACTTCCAAAAAAACTTTGTCAGCATTTTTCTGCCTCCAACTTCTTGTTTTATCTAAAAGAACAGGGTGGCCTGGCACTGCTTTAACAGTGGGCCCAGCCAGAGAGTGGGCTTCCTGTCAGACTTGCCATTAAGGTACAGAGGAGCTCTATTCTAAGTGAGCAAATATGCAGGAGTGCAGTTGACTTCAAAGTTTAAAGCTGCCCCTCTCACAGAGCACAGAGTCTCTGAACTCCTACCAATGTCCCTTTAATCACACAAAGAACCAAGAGCGCTTGTATGTGTGTGTCAGAGAGAGACGGGGCTGTCCTGAGCACAAAGATCAGATCAGTGCATTTGTAATATAAAAGAATTGGTTCCTAACACATTTCCTTTTTTATTCTCTATCGCTATCACAAACCTCCTTTCTTTTCTCCTTTTAATTCAGCAACATTGAGTTACAGAGAGCTCCTCTGTGACGTGCAGCCCCCTGTGTGTGTTTGCGTGTATAATTGTGTGCTTGTGTGTCTTGTTACAAGATACGACTGGCTTTTCAATTATAGATCACCTACAGGCTCAAACAAAGCTACTGTCCTTTCAAGCAGCAATTTAAAACATTCAAAATTCTCCCATAAATTTCCAAATGTATTATAAAACTAACTGAACAGAGGTTTGAATAAGCACAGTATTGTCTCTAAAATTAGTGCACATTAGATTTGCACTTTAAATTCACTGACTAGGCTGCATGCTGAAAACATGGCCACTGCAATGAAGTAGTCATAGAAGCAACAACCCAGCAGCATATCACAACAAATCCCACAACACAAAGCTGGCCCTGCTTCATGATGTAAACCTACTGGTATAGTTCATTGTGTCAAAACTGTCTTTTGAATAAAGACAGAATAAGCAATTGGTTAATCATAACATTGTATTTTAAAAGACAGGTTTTAAAGGGAAAATATTGTAAAATAAGATTATATTTACGTAAATTTTCATGCATACTTTTATGGTAAAATGCTGAAATAGAGAAAATGGTAACCTAAAAAAGGTGTTACCTGGTTTTAAAGGGATAGTTCACCCAAAAATGAAAATTCTGTCATTAATTACTCACCCTCATGTCGTTCCAAACCCGTAAGATCGCGTGATGCTATTGACATGCATGAGCTGTGCCTTGTTTACGAGCAGAGGAAAGCACGAGCATGCGTCGTGTTACTCTCGATAATGGCAGTAGATGGTAACTCGGGGGAGAAGAATTGTTGAATAAAGTTATTTTTGTTTTTTTGCACACAAAAAGTATTATCATAGCTTCATAAAATTACGGTTGAACCACTGATGTCACATGGACTATTTTGTCGAAGTTTTTGGTAACTTTCTGGGCCTTGAACGTGGTAGTTCCCTTGCTGTCTATGGAGGGTCAGAAAACTCTTGGATTTCATCTTAAAAATATCTTAATTTGTGTTCCAAAGATGAACGAAGGTCTTACAGGTTTGGAACAACATGAGGGTGAGTAATTAATGACAGAATTTTCATTTTTGGGTGCATTTTTTCATCAATGGAGAAAGGGACTTTCCTAGCACTAGCCATCACATTTGTTTAGATTTTATTTGCAATGTTGTGTTTCTTCATTCATGTTATCAGTTATATTGTGAGATGTAGATGTAATTTATAATGATTTAATCATTATCTAGCATTATTTGTTTGGCTTATAGCATTTGCATGTTATGATTACATGGTTATATGAACTGTGATTACAGTCATCATGTTTAAATAATACAGCAATGTGTAATCATCAGTACATTTTTACAAAAATCAACATTTTAATAGCTCAAACACACTGAAAAATTGTAACATCTAAATAAACTGGTTTTATTCAATTCAGCACTATTATTTAATATTGCTGAATCAACCTAAATACATTAAATTTATACCAACAAAATTAAATACATTTTATGGGCTAAATCAAGTAGAAATATCTCTTCAAGATAATCCAGGTTACCACTTTTTATCACAAAAACAAAAACATTTACAGTATAGTCTATATAAGTTCTCTTTCTCACAAACACATGCAAAAACACCAGACCAAAGCAGACATCAGCTGGGACTAAAACACCTGACACTAGCTCTTCCTCATGGCTCAGTGCTGAAGGCCACCTTTCATCTCAGATCACTGCAGTAAAACAGCAGCAATCCCAGTATAACACAGACAACCAAAGGTATTGCTATCCTAGTCCATACGAAACTGCATGCAAGAAACCCAGCTACATGCACGTCCAAAGCGAACTGCATGCTGAGCTATCCATGGATGGTCCTGCATAGCACATCAATGTACGAGGCAACCACAAACGCCATTTATACACATATATCTAGTTCACAATACTCGAATTTCAATAGTTCATCTATGAACTAACAATCAAAGTAGTTACTGTAGTTTCCAATACGCCAGCTCTGTGACTTTGATCAATTGTCATGATACAGCACACGAACAGACGACACGAAACACATGCTTCCGGCGGATATCGACAACTAATATTTAATCCACCACCTTGGATTCTTACAGGAAACCAGCATGCCTTAAAAACAAACAAAAAACAGGTTGTTTGATGCGTATCAGACGAAGGAGCGGCTGGCCTGCAAGCGCCAACCGGTCGACTCGGTTTTCATACCTGAGCTGTCCATGGTGCTGTAGTCGTCCTGTCGCGCAGGGCCTGTTTTAACGCTGCCGAGGGTCACTGCCGTCAAACCACCGCCGCCACCGCCACCACCGCTTCGTCCCCCGGTGCAGAAGTCTCCGCTGCTATTGACCAGCTGCAAAGATTCGTAGCCATCGTAACTGCTCTTTTTCTTGTAGCCACCTAGCAGGCTCATGAGCACAAATGGGAATCACATAGACGTACGACAACGACGATTTCAAGAGACTCGGGTAATGCACATGTTCTGTGTGACAGCTCGGAGGGAGGGAATAATGTCCTTTCCAGCAGGCTGTCCCGCTACATACGGTCCGCTAGCTGCAGGAGAGAAGAGGGCGGAGTGTCATCGAGCGCCGCATTTACTACGCTGCACACACACAGAGCCAGCAGCCAATCAGTGCAGCCAGTTAACATCCCACTCTGCACCCTCTATCCACATCCTGTGTCTGCTTTATACCTCATTATTTCAGTGAAACGAATTTATAACAGATCTATAACTTCAATGATAATATTAACAAACATTATTACGATGGCCATCATAATATACAGGCAAATAGTTAAAAATTACATGAAAAGAAATCAATTTTATTTTGCATTGCTACATTATTTTCTTAACAATTAAGCACATTTACCATGATTTTAATTGGGAAAAACAAATCGCTGTATTACAGTAAAAGTTATTTACTATAAGTTAACTAAGTTAATTACTATAAAAGTTACATATTACTGTATTACAATAATATGAATCATCATCAATAATAATAGAAATCCAACAAGCAAACAAAACTAATTTCAAATGTTAAGATACATTAATGAATATTTAGGAGAGAAATGTGCTTAACTGTCATGAAAATAATACAATTTAAAACTTAAAATTAAATAATAATACAAAAAATCTGCACAAATAAATTGGGGGAAAATATGCAGATTCTGTTTATAATTTAGTAATAGAATCTTATTTATTTATTTAGTAGATTTTTTTTTGTCTGAAAAGCTTCAGCAAACAGCGTATTCTTGTTCAAATCTGCTTGTTTTTCCTTTGCATGTACAAATAAACATTTCAGAACAAGTCATTTCTGAACACTAAAGGCTCTTTATGATAATATGGCATGCATATTTGGTATGTAAAAGTTAAAATTCCTCTTTTCCAGTACAGACAAGCCAACTGTACTTTTATGGCTGTTTAGTTCAAACCTAAATTAGTCTCGGCTGTATCTGTGCACTGCAGTGCTAAGTAAACTTTTTTTTTTTTTTCATGGGCTTGCGTTGTTTTCTGTGCCGAGCAGTTGCACAAAAATACGCTTTTATGGCTTTATAGTCTATGCGTAATCCTGATATAGTGTTCAGTGCTTTGCCAGTGGAAGTCAGGCAATCCAAGACTTCCTCTCTGGTAGGATGTTTTATCTCTAATTGAGCTACTTGATGCTTCCCTTCATGCAGCCCCCTTGCTTGGCAGCCACTGGGGCTACATGCTTTCTCATAAGAGAGCTGGAGCCCGGGCAACTCTTTGAGAAGAGTGAGACTGAGAACACAGCATGTAGGAAGTGTCACAAAGAGAAAGGCTCTGGTTGCTGTCTGCCATTAATAAACCAATTTAACGCTAACTCTAATTCATTCGTTTACCTTTACCATTATAAAAACAATTAATAAAAGTAGCCCTGGGTCAGCTGGAGGACACTTGAAATGCAAACTATAAGAAAGACAGAAAGATATGATGATGTTGCTTTAATCCCATGGTACTAATTGAAGGGCAAAAGAATGTCAATATTGTTATTTTAGTATATATAATGAAAATCAGCAGCTGAGAAAATGGTAAGCATATGCACATTATATTTTCTGGAAGAAAACCCAGCCAACATCCGGAGTAGTAATCATTGTACCAGGCAATTTAAATACACAAGTAAAACAATTTGTTCAACAGCTTTTACTACTTTCATAAAAAACATTTTTTTTTACTAAAAAGCTTGCTTCTGCCACAGGATAAAAAAAAAAGTATAAATAAAAACTTAAAAATCTAACAAATCTGGGCTGCGTTTCCCAAAAGCTTCGTAAGCCTAAGAAGTTCGCAAAAACGATCGTACGACTGATCTTAATATTACGGTATGTTTCCCAAAAGCATCGTAATTTAAGTAGCACTTGAAAATCATCGTAGATCTACAAATGCTCTGGAGTAATCGTAAAGCCCTAAGTGCATCGTAAGAAGACAGATTTATGCGGTCACCTGCAGGACAATCGGCAGATTACACCTTTAACTTTATTCAAGTGCAATGTGATTATAATATAAGGATTTGATTGTACTTTATTGTACACTTTATTACTCGTTTTTTTATTTTTTATTAATTTATATATGAAATAATTAAAAAGGGCAGAAAAAATAGAAATACATATCTAAATGAAATGACTGAACAAAAAAAAAAGAATAAAAGATGTAGGAAATATGCTTCAAAGACTGGGGAAAAAAAATCTGTCAATGACTTGCTGACATGCACGAAAACCAGCACTCTCTCTCTCTCTCTCTCTA
>NW_015542377.1:1540645-1548349 GCF_001515605.1 Sinocyclocheilus anshuiensis
ATAATATAATATAATATAATATAATATTGTATTATAGTTATTATATCCGAGTTGTCTGGAACGCAACATTAGGTTAACATTTCAAAAAACGAGCGAGTAGTACTACAATTACGAGCCATTCTATAAGGTGGCATTTCAGCACTTGACAAACGGATAGCAAACTCCTAAGTAGCACTTAAAGCACAGCTACGTGCGATTGTGTTAAGTGCATTTTTGGGAAACGCACGTGAAACAATAACGAGCAATCGTAAAATGAAGTAGAAAATGCTCTTAAGTGATAAGATTAATCGTTATCGAGAAACGCAGCCGATTGTCTTCGTTTGTATCTCAAAATTTGGATTTTTGTTTTACTTTTCCTTGCAATATGACTATTTTTTTTAGAAATGTGATAGAATTAGAATAGAATTTTAAGATATAAACTCAGAATTGTGAATTTATAAACTTGCAATTCTGAGAAAAAGTCAGAATTGTGAGATTTAAAAGTCACATTTACCTTTTTTTATTTTTTATTCAATTGCAGAAAAAAATTGTGAGATGTAAACTCAGAATTAAGAGGGGGACAAATCAAAATTGTGAAGTTTAAACTCTGAATTGCAAGAAATTCTGAGAATTCTGAGTTTATATCTTGCAATTTTGAGAAAAAAAGTCATATTACCTTTTTTTTTTCTTTTTCTTTTTATCTCTTGGCAGAAATGGGCTTCCATAGAAAATCATTGGCCTTGTCTAGGAGTTAATGTTACACTCACACAAGGTTGTTTTTAACACATCTTGTGATCATTTTCAAGGCTTGTAACTTGTAAATGTCTGATAATCTGTCACTGACAATGTTACAAGAGTCTTTCAAAAAAAAAAAAACTCACTCTACTACTCTAGAGCCAGATCTAGTAGTTTATACCTGTGTAGAAAGCAAGAGTGGGCCGGAGAAAATAAACAAGAAGCACTGATGTTTTTTTCCCTTTTCAGCATTCTTTTCTCTTTTTATTTTAATATGTTTAAAAAACAGTCTTCATATTCACAAACTGGCATCTGTATAAGACTACAACGAATATGATAAAACTATTAACAAAGCTAACACGCCTCACGCACTGTAGGTGATTCAGGTGACACTTAGACCACAATGTATCTTGGTTAATATGCTGGCTGAATAAAGTGGACTTGGATTCATGGCTGGGATTGGATTAATTTTTAACATAATGAAAGCTTAAATTGTAGTGGCTTGCTTAATAGTTACTTAGGTTGCATTAACCCTTTAGGAAACCTTATAGATTAAACCAATAGTTCTTTGCAGTTGGTAAAAAAAATAATATAGGCTTACAACTGACATTGGATAAATTCAGCTGAATAATATGTGAAATCATCAGTCATGAGAAGCATTCTTCTAATGTAAAGTCGAGACTGTGAGGACATGCAATATTGCTTCCATGGCAACAGAGGCAGGGAGTGCACCCTTCTGCACAGCTCCATTATGATGCAAGGGATTTCCCTTAACCTTTTAAACCATCATAAACTGACCTTGTGCGTATTATAGATTACACATTAAAAGCAATCAAACAACATAACACTTTCTTTGTCATTGATCAAACTTGAGTGATTTTTTCCCCATTAAACATAGAGCTCTAGAGAGAAAGATGGATCAGATGAGATAATTTAATTTTGTGCCAGTTACAACCATTTAGCATTTTCCAGAATGAACGAAGAGCGGATTTAAGCAGTGCTTATCAGTGGATCAAACTAACAGTAATATTGTACGGAATAAAAGCAAACGAGCAAACACCAGGTAAATTATCAGAATTTTTCTAATTTGCCCTGAACGTGTTTATTAGTATACCTTGCCAATATTGTATACAATATTTAAAGATGTATTCTATCCAATTTTATATTGTATGTCTATCTATCTATCTATCTATACATTTGTTCATATATATATATATATATATATATATATATTTATATACTGTATATATATATTAGGGCTGCACGATTATGACAAAAATTAAAAAATACATTGAAATTGTAATTGCGATTATTAATTACGATTAAATGAATGATGTTTACACCTTTGTTTGAAGCAACTGCATGCCATATTTTTATATGAAAATAAACAAGCTGAAAACACTAACTGAAAAACTTTTATTGCTTTTGTACACGTAGCAAGGTTTAAATAAAAAGAAAACAAGTAGATAGAATAGAAAAAGAATAGGGAACACTAGTGTTAGAGGGTCGTTTTGTTAAATAAACAAGTCAAAAGAATAGAAAAAGAATAGAGAATGCTAGTGTTAGAGGGCCATTTTTTATAATAATTAAAAAGAAAACAAGAAGATAGAATAGAAAAAAAAATAGAGAATGCTAGTGCTAGATGCTCTTTTTTTTAAGGAAACAAGTAGTAAGAATAGAAAAAGAATAGAGAGTGCAAGTGTTAGAGGGTCTTTTTCCCCTTTTTTATAAATAAAAATAAAACAAGTCAAAAGAATAGAAAAAGAATAGAGAGTGCAAGTGTTAGAGGGTCCTTTTCCCTTTATTTTATACATAAAAATAAAACAAGTCAAAAGAATAGAAAAAGAATAGAGATCGCTATATATATATATACAGTGGGTACGGAAAGTATTCAGACCCCCTTAAATTTTTCACTCTTTGTTATATTGCAGCCACCCTGTTGGAAAATTGTTTTAGAATATATAGCTGGTTTCCAATTGGTCTAAGATGATCATTAGCTGGTCTAAGCCGGTCAGCAGCTGTTCCATGATGGTACCTTCTTGTAGCATCTTGGAAATGCTAGTTAGCTAGCTACATACATACATACATAAATTAATTAATGCATACATACATAAGTAACAAATACATAAATCATAACAGATAAAAGATCATAACAGCTTAAGATGTTCAAGTTTTTTTTTTCTTTTGGACGATGGTAGTTGGCCAAACAGCTAAATGGCCGGCTTGCACCTGCTAATATGCCAATCTTAGACCAGCTTTCAACCATGTTACAAATCATCTACAATCTTAAATCTGGATTTTCCAGTGTGCTCATCGTTCATCTTCTGTCGAAATCTCGGTTCATCAGAATAAATAATAATACTAAGAGACGATGATTATTAAACCATCGCCTCCTATGCATCAGTCTCGAAATGCATCCGATCAGCTGATCTGCTTTGCATGTCGTGACTCGTATAGGTTATTGCTTCTTAAAACAGGCCCATCGTCATATAAAATTACCAAATGCGATATTACGTTGCAGCGATGTTGACATGAAGACGACCACAACTAAACAAAACACCTATGGCACTATATAAAACGTAATACTTATTTAGCAGTGCAGATAAGGATAAAAATCCAGCCTCGGGATTGACTGTGACATCACGACAGCCACGACGGTTTATATATTAATAACAATTCACTGCGTAATATCGAAGATGTCTCATCCCATGCTGTATGACTGCATCTACTAATAATAAGCACATTCAGTGGTTTATAGACAGCGTTTTCCTCCTACCTTTCGATGAACTGTCTGTCATTCTCCGATGCCCCAGCTGATCTTTCATTTGTCATTCGCTGGCTGTCAAAGGTCAGATTGGCGCAAATCCCAGCGAATCGTGCTGCGTTTCGAATAAACCCACGAACAGATACTTGAAGCAATGATTGTAGAGCTACTTCAGCATCATCGAATCAAAACCCACAAGCCAAATCCACAGCCGACTGTCAGTTTGATCTGGATTACTAAACATATATATGTATTATTTTTTATTTCTCAAGTGTTTAATTATTCTAATTGTACAAACCATGCACGGGACCGTTCATATTTAGGAAATCACGCAACGGATTTTTTAATTGGAGTCAAATCTATCTCTGATTTGTTGTACTTTTACTTTAAGTGACAGGCTATTAAGCAGTCAGACCTGACAAATTTTTTGGGAGGGATGATGATAATTTTAGCTGTGTGTCATACTGGACTCCCTCTTTCAATACGTTTCGGGACTTCCGTGATGCAGACACAGACTACAGACGCAGCTGGTATGTGCTACTGTGGCTCTGCTGAAGCTGAGCTCGTGGATATTAATTAGACGATGGTGACGTTCCTCGGTAAACTTCCTGGAACGTCCAAACAGCTCTGGGAGCGTCTGTTATTTTACCTTATTAATATTCATGAGGCAAACCTTCGCCGTAGTAGGATTTGTAAACGTTATTACCTGTTTTTATACAGTCTATGGTTATTACACATCAACGCGCATCCCACCCTCAAAGGACATCCTTCCTAACAGCTGGTCAGATGCCACGTTGCTTTTACGTAAAACGTTTTTACTTGCAGAAAGCTAATAATAATAATCGTCATCATCATCATCATCAAAAAATATTGTAGCTGCAAGTATATTTTTAGATTAGTTCCATTATCAATTAGTTTATATAATAACTGCTGACAGTAGTGGTTTATTATTATGTATTATGTTTTTATGTGCTGTGAATAAGTTTTTATGTGTATTTATACCACTTGTGGAGGTCCAAAGTCAAATTTATATGAAAATGAATGATGAAGATTCAATTCAAATCAAAAGAATACACTCAACATTTCTGTGAAAATAAGTTTATTTTCTTTGGGAAAAAAAGGGAAAGCTCAGGCATGTAAATTCTTGTATATGGTATTGCATAACAAGAAGGTGTGGAGATATTTTAAGTGTTTTCTCCATTCCGTATTGTCCGGTATGTAAGACTGAAACAGAACATGGGAGAGAGAACGGGGAGTAAGAAAGAATAAAAGAAAATTAAACAGAGAAATAAACATAGGCTGATTACTATAAAGTCATGTGTGCCTAACACTCCTTTCACTTATGTTTTGGGGACAAGCAGTGTAATGTAATAGTAATTTAATCTGTGGTTTTTGATTAATCTGTGCTTTAATCTTCTGGATAAAGAATACATCACTGTTGTTCTGGCTGAACACAGTCACAGTTATTAAATGGGTACAATACATAACCTTGTAACCTCATTAGATTATTTTCTATCAACAGTTTTCCCAGATATGGCTTTTAAAAATGTAATGCTGAACAGTATTTACCAAAACAGGCAGTGTTTAAAGAATATCTGATATGGTATAGGATTATTATATCACATTATTCTTATATATTGCAATTTGCTATAGTGTTACTCATACATTGGTTTGATTTTTAACAGGTAAACATTCTATCAATGTATTTCAAAGAATAAGGCCTGGTGTTCACAATAGCAATTTCAGCAGATCAAGAAATTGTACTTCTCCAAGGCATATGTGGCATATTTGGATTATAGAGCTTGTAAAATACATAAAATTATAGAATTTTTTTATGGTGTGTAGTAGCATGATTAACACTACTATGATATATATATATATATATATATATATATATAAAGTATATAGTATCATTGAGATACTATTATAGTTTTTATCAATATTCAACATTGGTTTTTATTTTTAGATTTTCCATTTTAATTTTAAAGCTTTAGTAATTTAATTGTGTAGGTTTGTCATTTTTACAATAAAAAAAAAATATGTCTATATAGTTTTTCATTTTTATTTCCATTTTAGTTCGTTTTTTATTTTAGTACATCAATTTGAAAAAAATAAAAATAAAATAATAAATGCTGCATTCGCTAATAAAAAAAAAAAAACTAGTTGATTTTTTAAATGTTTTTTTTTTTTAAAGCTAATGCTTATTTTATTTTTAGAAAAGTTTGTTTTTTATATTTTTAAATGTAGTTTCAGTTTTAGTTGTTGTCAACTATAATTAGCCCTGACGGTCGTGCTGTATGTTTTTCGTAAGACGTCAGTGGCGACGAACAGGAGTAATACGTGTTTTCCCAGCAGCTCCTGATCACTTCCGGTTCGTGTCTAAGCCGTTTGTCTCATTCACTTACACAAGGTCACATGCGTCTACCCTTCATTATTCTAATGTGATTTAATCACATCTATATAAATTTGTGCACTCTGAGTTGAAATCTAGGAATCATCAACTCTCTTTCACAACTATTGTACTTGTAAGATATAAGTTGAATTTTACAGACTGATTCCCAGATTCCAGCAAATGCTAAAAGCGGAGAGCAAGTCCTTCAAATGTATTAAATCTTGTCAGAAACAGAAATAATCAAAGCTAGCACTATGAAGAATAATACTATACTACCAATGGACAAGTTGTGATAATAAAAATGACTAGCATGGAATCTTTGGAAACCAAATGTGGTCAATTAGTAATTCCTCTGAGATGAGGCCACTTCGGTGTCTTTGATATGAGACTTCAGTGGATTTCCTCAGTGAGTTGAAGCACAACGAGCATCTGATTGGATGGTGGAGATCTTTGTGCTGAGAAGTGTGCTGATATTCGGCCAGATCCGATCTGTCTCTGTGTCCGAGAATGTGTACAGGATGCCTTTAGCCCTTCAAAGGTACACAGAATTACAATGCTTTTAACAAAAGAGAACAAGCTTTTCTGTCATTCTTTCAAATGACTCATAGAAGTACAATTACAAGGACACTGGGTGAGATTTGGTTTGCATTCCAAAATGTGAGGTAATTTCTATAAATGTGTTATGAGCTTACTTATAAAAGTCTATGACAGGTTTGGCAACATCTTTGTAGTGTCTCAGTCTGGCCACCAGGGCTTCTGGTCTGTCATCCTCCTGTTGAATCAATGGCTCTCCTGTGATGTCATCTTTCCCCTGTAAACACACCAGAAATGAGCAAAACTGATAGAAAGATTATGTACATATATTCATTTAGCAAATGCTTTTATACAAAGCAATTTACAAATGAGAAATACAACAAGCGATTTATCATATGGATGCAATAACACTAGCAATATAAACTTTCATACATAGCACAAGCTAGAAGAAGGGATATAAGAATAATAAACGCATAGACAAACACACACACACACACACACACACACACACACACACACACACACACACACTATATATATATAATGTGTGTGTGGGTATTTATATATTAGGGGTGTAACGTACACAGAAGTCACAGTTGGGTACGTACCATGGTTTTGGGGTCACGGTTCGTTACAACAGGAAAAGCTTTTTTTTTCTTTTTTTTTAACACATTTGTGCTACATACATGTAGCATAAGCAGTTGTTTTTGCTTTGAATTAGATTTCAAGATTTAAAGCAAAAACAGAATGGTCTGACTTTAGATTTGTGAAATTATGCTACATAAGACACTTGCACAAAACAAAAACAGCAGATGAACTGAATGAAAATGTAAATGTATTCTCTGACAGCAGCAATATAGTTTCCTTGGTTACCGCTGTAAACAAAGCAGCTGCACTTATAAACACTACTTTAATATGCATTATATGGAGGTAAGAGGAAAAGAAAATGTCATAAATACATTTCTGAAGACGGTCAGTTCCTCTCAGAGATACATTCATATAAACCCCCACATTTGTCTTCCTACAGTATATCGAGCATCGCGAACAGTAGCTTGATCTGACTGGTACAGTGCTTTCTCCTCTTTACAGACTTCATAAAAATTCCACACAAATTACATTTTGGGAAATAGAGATCAGCCAAAATAAAATTAAAAGCCGGATTCTGATTTATGGGTGGTTGACCGGTGCATCTCTAGAACCCGAAACTTTCCCACACTGCTGATTTAAAACCATCGGGCGATTCTTTGAGCTCTTGCATGCCATCTCAACTCACCGTTCTTCTTTTGGGTTGGTGTGTACA
>NW_015542377.1:1548403-1571253 GCF_001515605.1 Sinocyclocheilus anshuiensis
TAAAAAAAAAAATAATAAAAATAAAAAAAAATATATATATATATATATTTTTTATTTTATTTTTTTTTACTTCAGTAGGATGCAGTGAAAGGAATAGTTCCTCCAAAACTGAAAATCTGCTGAACTCACCCTCAGGCCATCCATAATGTAGATGAGTTTGCTTCTTCATCAGAACAGATTTGGAGAAATCTAGCATTACATACTTGCTCACCAATGGATCCTCTGCATTGAGATTTCACTGTATTTCACTCTTTCAGACTGAGGGCTCAAACAGTTTATAAAAACATCACAACAACCCACAAGTAATCCACTCAACTGCAGTGCATGTTTGTAAGAAACAAGTCTATTAAAATTACAGTTAATTTAACTTTAAACCGTTGCTTCTGGCCAAAATACCAGTCCATAATCCATAATAACGCTTCCTCTTGTAAAAAAAAA
This sequence comes from Sinocyclocheilus anshuiensis, assembly GCF_001515605.1. Classification (NCBI taxonomy): domain Eukaryota; kingdom Metazoa; phylum Chordata; class Actinopteri; order Cypriniformes; family Cyprinidae; genus Sinocyclocheilus; species Sinocyclocheilus anshuiensis. The sequence continues at coordinate 1,548,842 of NW_015542377.1, forward strand.
TCATCCCTGTTGTCTTCTCACCCACATATTTATTTAGAACGCTTTCTTAAAGGTGCTTGATCTGTGCATATTTCTCTCCTGATTCAGAGATGACTTAAGCAAAATTATGGATGGTGTACTCATATTTTTATTTTAGCCCCGAAGCAATGGAGGTTAAAAACACCTTAATGATGTATTTGTTTATTACACACATGCAGCCTTTCGCTTCAATGGACGTTAATTGATGGACTGGAGACGTGGATAACTTGTGAATTATTGTGATGTTTTTATCAGCTGTTTGAACTCTCTTTCCAACAGTACCCATTCACTGCAGAGAATTCATTGCTGAGCAAGTGATGTAATTTCTCCAAATCTTTTCCCATGAAGAAACTCACCTTAGTTGGCCTGAGGTTAGCAAATTTTTGGGTCAACTATTCCTTTAAGTGCTCATGAAAGAGATGATACAGCTAGCAGTGTAATAGCTAGAAAACTTTCACAAGGTTTTTGTGAAAAATAAACCCGTACAACAGGTGTGTACCAAGTCACACTCCTAGAGGGCCAGAGTTTAGATCCAACCTTAATTTCAAAGACATTTATTAGCTGGTTCAGGGGTCTTTAACGCTGGAACTAAACTCTGCAAGAAGGTAGATGAATTTTATTAGGGTAGTGTCATTCAAAATGGAAAATTTTAATTCTACTACACAGAAGCATTTAGTGTTTTCCATTTCAAGAAAATTAAGTTTCAGTCTCACTATGTTACTACACTACACATATGTGTCTCAATCTACTGCCTAGTTCAGTGGTAAGTACACTGCCTAGTTAGTCATCCAGACTAACAAAAATTGTGACTAAAAATGGTAACATCTAAATTAACGGGTTTTATTCCAGTTAAAAGTATTATTTAATATTGGTAAATCAACCAAAATACATTAATTTATACAAACAAAACTATTTTTATGAGTCAAATCAGGTAGAAATAGCTCTTTAAAGTAACAGTTGCAGGTTACCTTGGTATCCAGTGTATTTCTGATTCATCATTCATCATTATTCCTTCATAACCTACTAACCTTTAGTTATTTTAAAGTTGCTACATACCCAGTTATCAAAAATATGTTCTAAGATTGTTTTGCTAACATTGTTTTAATTTCTCTAAATGTTTAAAAAAAGTTTTTTCTTGGTTATATGAACATTAAAGGGTTAGTTCACCCCAAAATGAAAATTCTGTCATTAATTACTCACCCTCATGTCGTTCAAAACCCGTAAGACCTTCGTTCATCTTCGGAACACAAATTAAGATATTTTTGATGGAATCTGAGAGCTCTCTGACCCTCCATAGACAGCAACGCAACTGAAATGTTCCCAGAAAGAAACGTAGCAAGGACATCGGTAAAACAGTCCATGTGTCATCAGTGGCTCAACTTCAATTTTGCGAAGCTACGAGAATACTTTGTGCGCAAAGAAAACAAAAATAACATAATTTAACGATTCTTCTCCCCTGAGTTACGTCTTCTGCCATTTTGGAGAGTACCCAAGAACGTAATCGGCGATGTTTACGTTAGGGGTGAAAGTGCGCGCATGAACGTAATCGGCATAATCAACGTTGTTTACACTTAGGGTAAAGCGTGCGTATGCGTTGTGATACTCTCCAAAATGGCGGAAGACAGTAACTCGGGGGAGAAGAATTGTTGAATAAAGTCATTATTTTTGTTTTCTTTGCACACAAAAAGATGGAATCTGAGAGCTCTCTGACCCTCCATAGACAGCAACGCAACTGAAATGTTCCCAGAAAGAAACGTAGCAAGGACATCGGTAAAACAGTCCATGTGTCATCAGTGGCTCAACTTCAATTTTGCGAAGCTACGAGAATACTTTGTGCGCAAAGAAAACAAAAATAACATAATTTAACGATTCTTCTCCCCTGAGTTACGTCTTCTGCCATTTTGGAGAGTACCCAAGAACGTAATCGGCGATGTTTACGTTAGGGGTGAAAGTGCGCGCATGAACGTAATCGGCATAATCAACGTTGTTTACACTTAGGGTAAAGCGTGCGTATGCGTTGTGATACTCTCCAAAATGGCGGAAGACAGTAACTCGGGGGAGAAGAATTGTTGAATAAAGTCATCATTTTTGTTTTCTTTGCGCACAAAAAGTATTCTCGTAGCTTCGCAAAATTGAAGTTGAGCCACTGATGACACATGGACTGTTTTACCGATGTCCTTGCTACGTTTCTTTCTGGGAACATTTCAGTTGCGTTGCTGTCTATGGAGGGTCAGAGAGCTCTCAGATTCCATCAAAAATATCTAAATTTGTGTTCCAAAGATGAACGGAGATCTTACGGGTTTGGAACGACATGAGGGTGAGTAATTAATGACAGAATTTTCATTTTGGGGTGAACTAACCCTTTAAGGGAACATTCCATTTTATCATTCTGCAAACATTATGGGAAAGTTACTTTTGAAAGGTCTCTGAATATTCTGAAACAAAAAAAGAATGTCACTTAAACATCCAACTAAAACGTTTCCGGAAAAAAACTTTCCATTAACAATGTATAAATAACATTTTTGTGCTAACATTTTGAAAACATTACTAAAAAACAGATAACTCTGAACAAACATTCTGTTAACATTACTGAAAGAACGTTTTGTAACCTTGAGAGAACCTTGCCAGAACATTAGCCAAAGTTCTGAGAATGTTCTCTGTTAGCTGAAAGACTAAAATGTTCACCTGGACGTGGGGAGGATTAAAGCACATATTGTACACTCTGCCGCTGGGTGGATGTATCCATCGATGTTGCAGCCTTTCCTTCAGTGTTTCCAGAGGGATGTTGAGGTTGATGGCAACATCCAGATCACAGGCACTGTTCAGGGCTTCAGCCTGAGCTAGTGTTCGAGGGAAACCTGGAGGATAAGTGCACAAAATGACTTCTAATACTTGAAAAAAGGCCGAAATGTGCATGTGTACACCTGAATTATTCACATGAGTGATTACATTTATTTTCTTATTTGATTATTACATTTTACGATATCAGCTGAAAGTTATAAATACTATTTTGAAACGTCACTTATGTTGCAATGTGTAGTTTCGTAACTAAGCATAAATGTCAAGTGTTGCAATACTATATCCTTATTGGGTGTGGGGTATTATGGTGTTTTGTATCATTATAGAATTGCCAGTAGGGGCCCTGCTTTCCTATTTATGACTGAGTGTAGTTACTTCTTTGTTAGTTTACTTAAATATTAAGCTTTAGGATTAGCCTTTGCAGTTTCAGCTTTAATGTGTTTGGTCCTGCAGTAAAGGAACCCTAGTTTTACTCCATTTAGCAAGAATATTTAAACCTGGTTTGTAGGTCACGCTGCACATCTTTTCAGTCAATGTTTGACATCCTATCATTCTATATTGGGAGCTAGAGTCTTTGACTTTCTAAGATAGCAGTTGTTACATCTTGACTTTCTGGTCTCACAAATCAGTAATCAATTGATAAAACTGAAATAGGCAATAAAAAGCAGCATATTTTCAACGCTCCTAGCTTACTTCCTAAAATTACAGATTGTTTCGAGTTTCTGTTAAATGAAGAAATTAAAGTTTTGCTTCCCCTGAAGAGATTTACCTTAGTCCTAAACACATAAAAAAATATATAGCAAAAGGATCAATTACTAAATGGGATTTACCACCATACCATCCAACAACCAGCTGTATTTGGTCATCTCCTCCAATCTAGGCAGCAGAAGACGCGTCATGACATGGTCTGGCACAAGCAATCCTTTTTTTATATACGTCTTAGCTAGAACACCAGCCTCTGCAGAAAAGACAATGAATGGAACACATATCTTTCATACTAATCATCAAACTTATGGCTTTACACATATCGTTAATAAACTGTTTTCTATGATGTTTCTTCAAGAATGGAAGCAACTAAGATACTTTTATTTATGACCATACTTAAAATGCAAACATAAACTTAAACTGAGACAAATCAATTATTAATCATATGGTTTTAACCAGCAACTAGTGTTAATCATATAATAGATCGGAGCAGTCACATGAGAGACTTGAGACATTGATACCCAATAATTTCATTCCGAATTTTATCTACAAGCATACAAATAACAAAGTATGATAAAATTCCTAATGTCACCACACAAATTACAACATTTTACAATTAAAAACTAGCCTAAACATGGATGGGCTCATGGTTGGAACAACTATTGTGTATTTTTTCTTTGGTAGCTAAATCAGCTCTCAGCCTTCAAAGTTTTAAATGGACAAATATATTTAGTATAATGTGTGTTAATGCAAAAGGTTACTACCTTAATCATAATTATCTTTAAAAAGTTCGATTCTTTTCAACTTAAGGCTTTATACTAAAAGGATCTACCAGCCATCATAACTTTACTGAGCATTAATAAAAAGTCTACTCTAACTAATGTGTTTATTAGTAGGCTATACAATATTAGTATGAAAATTCGTCTGTCTTTATCTACATAAATGAATGCCAGCTGAAGTCTTAATAAGGGAGGCAGGTATGGCAACAGTGCAATAAAACAGAAATGTGGAGTGTCATCTTGCCAGCATGGCAACTTTTTAAGGCATTTACCTCACATGTACACAAACATCATGACGCCCGCGGGTGTACCAACCACATATTCCAGACTGGAAGGACCAAATGTTGAAGTTAAAGAATCGATAACCCGCTAATCTGAACATATAAACCGCAACAGTGGTTCCGCCCCTTCATATAGTCAACGCATCCCTTCTTTTTCACAGTAGCTGTCTCAAAACCCAGCAAGATGCCTATATATGTTGGCATCGACATGCTTGTTTCCAGAGATAACGAGCGTCCAGGAAAATCAAAGTTAGCAAATTTGTGAAAAGCACGTACCAGTTTTCGCTGCGATGTTTTCTCGTACAAAGTCTCCACTAGACAAATGTTTAAGGCCGAAACTGTGCGCGATCCTCTCGGATATGGTCCCCTTCCCTGAGCCTGGTGGACCCATGATTACAGCCCGGAATAATTTGGACATTTCCGCACTGAACTACCCTGTTTAAAATAATACGAGTTCAGCATTACAAGTGAAATCATGCAACTCGTGCACTTATTTAACGCGTTTGCATTACAATTCACAATTCTGTCGAAGCAGCTCTTCAGTGCAGAATGAGGGTGGGGGCCTGTACCATCGAATAAAGCCACAAATTCATACACAAAGTCACGACTTTAAAAGGTATAGGTCAAAAACACCAAACAAACTTACCCACCCAACAGAATACGTTACTGTACTATTAAACTGTTATTTCCACGGTGAAGACAGAGCCCGTGGTCACTGTTCATTAAAACTGGACAGCCTTTCGCTGACGCGCCGCCTACTGCTCTTTATGTAGATGTGAGCGTCCCCTCTCTGCAAATGAATGGAGCAGAAACATAAACGCCCTATTTTAAAACGCCTCTGGTACTGCATCGCACTGAAAAATATGCCCAAGCTAAACCGCATAGGAGTCTGGTCGTTGTAGTATTAAGTTGTTTCAGTAGTATTGGTAAAAAAAAAAAAAACAGTTATTGAAATGTAAGCAATTGTGATAAATGTATTAATATGTAAATTTTCAATTAGTTAAGTGATAAATAATGACAGCTTCACTGTTATGCCAAAGGACATCGGAGCGTTCTCAACGGCTCTGGGAGCGGTGCAATGTTGCTATGGTTACGTTACCTCAGGCGAACCCGATTTCTGTTTGTGATCGTCTGTGTACTTACCGCAAGTTAAAAACATTAGGTTTGTTGAAATGTGTCCAACTGTCAGGTTCCTAATATGGTTATTTGGAGAGTCAGAGGCACTGATGATTATTTTGCAAGATGATCTTTCCAGAAGAAAATTACAAACTTAGGTAGGCTACTATACGCACAATTCGCGTTTATTGATACTGATTACACGTTTCTGTGCCATTTTATTCCAAAGAGAAATGCATTTTAAATGTCCGGATGATGCACTTATTTAAATTAAAAGGTTAAATAGTAAAAAAAAAAGTTAAATCTCAACTGTTGCAGCTTTCCTTAAAGGAGGGGTAGGGTTAATCATACTCCGATGTTGTATAACAAAATAACCTTATAAATTTAATACACTAGAGTGCGTCCGTAGTGTGCATACATCATTTGGGACACAGGACACAGCTACTGTTATTCTCTCCACATGCAACAAACTGCGTCAACACTTTGGTAAAACTGGTGTGATATTGCCCCCTGTCTGATTTAGGACAATATACACTTGTTGACTGTGATGTAACGTTAGCTGAAAAAATTCCGCAGATGCCACAGCACTGTTTACTTTAGTTTTCAAAAATGGGCCACGGACTGATATCAAGCCATAGCGCAAACTGCCAAATAGGGCTGCAAAATCATAAAATCATATATAACTGTATTAAAATTAAAAAATTTCTTAAGTACTAAAACACACAAAAAAACTTTGATGTAAAATGACATTTCATATTTTAATTTGTCTCCTCAACAACAGTTGTTTTTATTGAATAATATACAGTTCTGACTTCTGGAATCACAGCATTAGTCGGTTAATTATTTTATCCATTGACTTGATTCTGTCAATAAACAAAGTTTAAAAAATAGGCTGTTTTGTCATCGTTACATCAAAAATGCCACAGGAAATATTTTACGTAGGTGGCCTTGGAGACAAAAAAGGGTAAAAACCACTGAAATAGTCCGCTATTATCCCATGTCAAACATTTATTTCCGAGGTGCCTTACGGTGGCGTCAGAACATAAGAGATATTAAACGCAGTTCACTTCGGGTATGCAATGTAAAAATCAGTCGACTGTTTAAACCTTCTATATGGCAGGAGTCATTCTGCACTAAGAAAGTGGTGAACTTTGAGCGTCAGGACCCGGAAGCGTGTTATTTTATTGTCACATGGCTTGAAGATTTCAATAACAACAAAAAATGGCGACAATCACTTTGTTCGCTGTAAGGCTTGCTGCGTCATTAAATATATTCACGTAAACAAGGGAGTTCAGCGTTGAAAATACAGGTAAGTACTTTTGCAGTCGGTAGAATAGTACATATGTCTAACTGTGATAGTGATATTATATTAGTTTTTATGTTAGAAGAATGTGGTGTTTGTTTTTGCCGTGAGAGGGGTGTGCGCGCGCGCTGTTGGGCGTTAGCGCGCATCAATATAGTACAATAAGACGAGTCGCAAGATATCCGACAATTTAACGAATCGATATATCAAGTAGAACAACTGATATATACACAGAATATTTACAGTACCTGCTGTGATATTATATGACATGATCATGTAATGCCGTTTCGTGTATTACCTTATGTATAATTGATTGTAGATACTGACCTCGTGACGTTCTAACGGGCTTTTTGCTCAAACACGTCTTGTATTCATGTATAGTTTATACATTATATTGCTGGAATGTTCCTAACATAAATTATTTTATTTAAAACTGCACTTTTATCAAACAACAACATTTTTCTATGAGAAGTCGCAACACACTATAACAGCTAATATATTCCCGTTTTAACCCATTGAAATGTTTTCTCTCCTTTTTTCCCCCGAAACAGCCGCTAGAGGAATGTTAGGCAGATGTTTTGTCATTATTTGGCAGGCGTTTCCACTGTCCTGAGATGGCAAACACGACGCGCTGATGGAGTTGTTTACAAGAAGAGATTCGCACGGAGGGCGGGGTTTGCGGGATGATGTGGGAGGAGCCAAGAGCTTGCCAAATACGAGAGCGAAGTATAGAAGGTGGAGTCAGAGTTACCAAAACAAGTCCGTCGTCACAGGGGTGGTGTGTATGAATAATTAAAGCTCAAAACGAAGGTATTGAATCTCCTGCTGTCAGATTGACAGCGGAGTTGACATCTAATGTAGTGTATCATATGAAAATATGGCATAAAGTCCAATCATGATATTATAATCTCTACTTAGTATAAGTTATGTTTAATAATAAAAAATCTTTAATGATTGCATATACTCATTCCTATAATATACACAGATGGAAATGTCAGATTTATTTAGCCTATATTATATGTTAACTGTTATATTTTGAAAACAGTAAACATCACATATTGATCTGATATTTATGAAAGTGATAGTTGTTATGCCAGAATGAACATGGACAAGAAGATGTGTGAAGAACTACCGCCCTGGCTCTGCTTGATGTGACAGGCTGCCCTGGTTCAGTTATCACAGTGCTGATGCTGTCCATCTTAAAGGTACAGTACTGTGATAACTGAAGGATGGCTGCCATCTTGACATCTAGCCTCACAAAAAGATGTTTATTAACAGGTGAGATAGAGGGAGAAATAAAAAAACAAAACAAGAAAACAAACATCACAATAAAGTTAAATACAGAGAAATCTCTGCTGAATCCTGTTTTAATAATAAACTGTCAAACTGTTGGTTGCTTTCTAATTTTATATATGAGATGATGCACATTATGGTTGCTTGTCATCAGTGTAATGTTAAATTATCCTCCTAGGATCTAGCAAAACGTTTTTGACATTTATTTTGACATTATGTTGTTGTTTTGGGAAATAAAAAATCATATCAAATATTACTCACTTTTCACTCATGTTTTTCCTGTAGACATGACTATAAAGAAGACAACATTTCAGTTTGCATTTCATTTAATGTTTTCTGCAGTTTCTTTTTTTAATGTGTCCTCTGTAACATTTAATTTAATAATTTCTTTTAAGTTTATGAAGGATTTTTTTATTATTTATGCTTTGTATTTTATGCACACTACTAAATGAATTATCTTTTTTTCAGAATTTTGGCACAGAAATATCCTTTTCAAATAGACACTTGTAATCAAACTGCACAGACTTTAGTTTCTATGTTTTTCAAAGACAACAGAATGTATATAAGTTATACGACATTGGTACACCCTTATTTATTATGCAAATTTGTGTAAATATTAGCAGAAATGGGAATTCCCATCCTTTTACATATATTAACATTCGTTTTAGGGCAACTTACTACAAAAAAGATGTTTACTTACATGCAACAATTTGAAAACCAAACAAATAGAAGTTTTAAAAAATAATACCTGCTTTTCTGTTTCCATAAAATTGTGCTGATTTGTGATGTCAGACATTTAAAAGCCATGAAGAGAAAGATGTCATGGCCAAACCCCAAAACATTTGGAATCTCTGAAAAGCCTAATATGTCAATTAAAATGGGCATGTACAGCATGTTTTTTTTCTTTTTTTTTTCTCCAGAAATCCATTAAAACCAATGGTTTCTGCAAAGAAAGAAATTGAATTTCTCAGTTCTAGGAGGTTAATATATTGAATATCATTGTGTATAATATCAAAGCATATATGATGTATAAATTATAATAGAGTTACTGAAAACATTTTATTGTGTTCATACCATTTGGACGCACACCATGAAGATTTAAAATATAGTATGATAAGTGTTTTCTGCCCTTTTTGTTTTATATTATTACAGAAATTTCCCCATGCTGTAAGTAAAGTAGACCCAGGCAAAATCCTCTGTCACTTGCCCCTTGTTTCATCAGCCCTTTTAACTCTTGAGTCATCTGAACATTTTTAGAGTCATACAGTAAGGTGAGTAAGTGGTTTCTGTAATGTTGTGATACATGAAAATGCAGTTATAAAAATAACTTGGAAAAAAAGTTTCAGAAAGAAAAAAAAACTTTTCTCGTCTGAAGAGCTGGGTCATTCTCAATTTGATGTTTACATGTTTTTAGGAAATCCTCTTATCTAAATATTTACTGAATTTCTGTCTGTCTTCAGATGAAAAACGCATTATAGCTTTTAGATGAGTGCTTATGGCAGTATTGCACGTAGACTCATCACGGACCAATTATAGCCTATGACTCATCCAACGATAGGAGTTTCCAACTGGACCTTTCCCCCCAGTGTTTGTTTAAATATAATTGTCAACATATCTCAACGCATATTTGACATAAATATGTAATGTTGCAAATCATTCTGACATGATGTCTGACATATGGAAATGTTGATAATGTATAGAAAAAAATGTATTTAATAGTAGCATTTGAACTGATAATTTTACTCTTAAAACCCATAAAACTCCAATACACACAGTCTAATATTGTTTCATATATCTACGCGAACTTCTGTTGAACATATTGATCTGCCACATTCTCCCAATATGCTCTGCAGTGCAGCCCACAGTTTCTGGCAACTCATATGATGCTGAGGACGGGAAGTCCCTCCCTTTCACGGCAGTCTTAAACCTCATGGTCTTAAAAGACCGTAATCAGAGAGGGCTTTGTGTTTTGCTGCTACCTATTTTAAAACACAAGACACTGTACCTGTAAAGCGGAAACAGCTGCTTCATTAAGTTAGGATTAGGACTTTATGGCCAAAAATAAACAACAGTAATGAAATGTAACAGTTCATTAATAATATTTTGTATTTACATTTTATGTCTGAAGTCTAAATTATTTATGAATATATTTATTATTTATGAATCTGAAAAACATTTTACAGTGTTGTAGTTACTGTTTATATAGGCTAGATAGCTGCAGTATCTAAGTGTTACTTTTAAATGAGAAGCATAATAATGGTTAGTTAGCAGTAATTATTTAATATATGAATCAATTATTAATGGTTGTTATAACAAGCCCTTCAAAGTGGCCACGTGACATACCATTCAATCGACATCGTTTCATCCAAATATCTTTTTAATGCTACATATTTAACGAAAGTTAAATCAGCGCTTAAGGATCTTCATGTATTATGATTATAATAATTTTCAAAACATTTGAATCATTGGAGGAAAAAAAAATAGGCTATGTATAAATTTGATATTTTGGGTAATTTATGGATTTATGTTTACATCACAGCAATACACTCTAAGCGAGAGTTTAATCGCATGCATAATAGTAATAAGTCTTAACCATATACAGAGGCAATGCTGTGCCGTATAGCCACAACAAAATATCCACTAGCTTACTCTGTGCTTTAAGGGTTAATGCCATTGGTACCGCATTTGATTGACAGCCGGATGAGCCAATAAGCGGCATGCGATAGACCTCGTCGTTACCCTATTTTCGGGAATGTGTTCGACGCTTGACAGGAAAAGGTTAGTTGATCATGAAGACTGAAGCACGGTTTGTACCACTGTGAAGTGAAGTTTGTTTTGAAAATAAATCTCGTGGAATAAACCTTATATTGTCGGAGATTATTTTGGAGTTAAATAACGACCGCTTTACATCAACAAAATACCAAGAGGAAGTGTTAAAACGTTGTAATGATCGAAATTAAACGGAAGTAGCTTTGCCTGTCGAGGTAAGGACGAGGGCCGTAACTCTTTACATCCTGACTGTATGTTTGGGGGTCTGGTTGTATGTCTGTCTTTTCTGTTCTTTTCACGTGCTATGTTAATAAACATCAAGTTGTCAGACGCTTGTCGATCGAAGTGTTACTAACTAAGGAGTAACTAATCTCAGTAACGTTACATAGTGTATAATCGGTCATCTTTGAAATTAAATTGTAGATATAAGTGCCGTTAACTGCAAACTATTGATTGATTTTAATCTTAGTTTGACTGATGATAATGGATGCTTTAGAGGCTGCTTGATGGCTGTAAGATATTGAAAAGTTCCTTTTTTTTAAAGCACGCTAAGTTAGCTCCTAGTTAGACCTTCGCGATTTTTAAGTCTTAAGAAAAATCACTTATTTTTTTGTGTTATTGTTGCTAACTTGCAAAACATTGACATTTTTGAATGTCTTTGTCATGCGCTGACAGTGCTGTGTGACTGCAGTTTTGTCGATCGAAATTTGAACGCTTGTACACACAGTTATCACAAACTGTATATTTGCTGAACAAATGTGTTTGGGGTTATATATTTGATGTGCTTTGTAGAGATCGACCGATGCTGATTATTTTTATGCCCATAACTGATATGCAGAAGATTGCTTATTCTTGATTTTCACACAATAATAAATATAAACAAACAAACAATATACTAGAATTATAAACGAATAATGCGAATAAATGTTTTATTCATTTCAATATAAGTGTCATTATATTTATGCAAAGTAGTTTTCATATATTTTTTGGGCAATGTATTGAAAAACGTGATAATATGGATGGTGTTTAAAAGCTGTTAACTAATTAAGTGTGAGTGATTGAAACTGTAAAAAAATATATATGGGTCTGTATCTACAGCTGAGCTATTGAATTGTAGTTGTCTCGACTTTACATTTTGGATGATTTCAAAGAGAAACATGTAAAATTCCCTTTTTTTTTAAATACCTCAAGTAAACATTTCTAAGTAAAAGAGGGACCACAACAATACAATGCTTTTAGTTGAGTACTGTTTGATTATGTCATCCGGACAATTTGATACTGGTAGACTGATCCAATATGGACAAAAGTGACTCTGTGGGAGATATTCCGTTCCTGTAGAGGTTTTAGTGGGGAATCCCTTTTAAATAACAGTACTAACCTATCTCTCACTCAAAAAGAGGAATAAAAGTTATGTTCCCCACCCCATATCAAAAGATTTAGTCATTTTTTATAATTTGCTAAAATGGTCAAAATTGAGACATTTCATTCCCATAGAGCCTGTACTGGACTGGTAGGAAATCCCAGTTAAATTATAGTGCTACTAACTAGGGCTGCACGATAAATCGAAATGGAATCGAGATCGCGATTCGACAGAAGCTGCGATTGTCATGCGTATCTTTCAGTGAAGCACGGTTCTGTGATCGGCAGTAAATCTCCATCCGAAGGCCAGAGGGTGCTCTCGTGCTGAAACTCCAAATACGCCTCGCAGAAGAAACCCAGAAAATGCCTATCGCTGCAGCTGAATAAACAGAAGATTCAACTACTTTCATTGATTCAACGTGACTAATAAACACACGACTACAGCAATATACGGTTTATCGGAGTTCTTATTATTATAATTTTCATTAAAATAAAGTATATTTATAATGCAATGCCTTTATCACTGCTTAAATACTATGAAATATGTTGCGTGCCTTATTCTGTGTAAGAAGCCACATCATCTCACAGAAGGATTTATTTCAAACACTCGACTGACGTTATGAAGTGAGTTTGGAGTAAAAATATGTTATTAAATGTGGTATTTTCACATGCTTTCAGATGGAGCAGCATTTACTTCACAGAGCCGTAGTTCACTGAGAAGCTATGCAAACAGCTGTCGATTATCGCAAACGATTTCTTCGATTTCATAATCGCGCAATAAAATCGTCTGCGATTTTTTTTTTTCTTTTTTTTTTCCGTAACTTGTCAGTGAACTACGGCTATGTGTAGTAAATTCTGCTCCATCTGAAAGCACGTGATGATGATTTACTGCTGATTACAGAACCAGCATTACTATCAAAATGCGCATGACAATCGCATTCGATTAATCGTGCAGCCCTACTACTAACCACTTTAAAAATGACTTATTTCATAATGTCATCCCTTAAGATTTTATGTCAGCTTCATATTAATTATTTGATAAAACCTTGTCAAAAGACATTCATTTTAACTAGAGTATTGATCACTTTGAAGCTCTCATCCTGATGTTGGTTAAATAGTCTTGACATGAGCCTCTTTAGGATATAACTGGTGTCTGTACAGAACTGGCAAAAGAAAAGAAAAAAACAATGTGAAAGCAGATTGCGAAGTGAAGTGGGTTTAGTCATATTATTGAACTGAGGGCAGAGAGAAGTGGCGAGATCTAACCAGATCTAACCTTTGCTGAACATTGCGAGTGAAGTTTCCCTTTAGAATAGAACATGTTGTACAGTATGGTGTTCTGAAACGGGTCATGTTACTGTGGACTAATGAGGCCTTCATGACAAGAGCAACTACTAAATATTTTAAAATATGCCACATAAGGTATTTAAGCTGCCAGAGGCAGTTTTCAGCAAAGAATATGACAGCCAAATCATATTATGCCTCCATATGTGTCAAAACATAACATAAAGAGACTTGGCTCTTGTTATAGCAAGCTGCAGAATAAAATTTTAATGAGTTTTTATTTGAAATATAATATATGAAAAAAAAAATGTGTTGTGTGAAAAGAAATTAAATAAGTAATATAGACCTTGATGTTTCATCATCAGTTAATGGTCAAATAAGGTTCTTGTTGTTTACAGGTAACAATTGGGCTACTGTAAGACTGATATCAGAAATTTGATTGTCTACAGTTGTAGAAATTATTGATGTGTTTCATTAAATCATACTTGATATAATGGATGACATATTTGGGAACATTTAAGAAAAGTTTAACTGTTTAAAACTTTGAATGATCTTTCTGCTCAATTGGCAAAGGTAATTAATTATACAGAAAAATAACCCAAAAGCAGTGTGAATTTGATTGCATAAATGAAAAGACATTACAGATTATTACAGGATCAGGTAAAATAACATAATTAAAGACTAGAATATAATTGACCCATGTGATATACATACTATAAACTTTGTATTTACACACTATTGATATAGAATGATCTCCATGACAGAGGAAGCTGTACATGAAAACTAAACTTACCTCTGTTTTAGGTTAATCTGAAAAAGGTTTTTACTGTAGTATTAAGAGTCTGCAAACAGGATAAAACAGTTAAAGCAGGTTCCCACACACGCGTTTGATGTGCTCAAGCGGTCTACCAGCAGAGCAGGCGCAGGGTCTAAAGCAGCGGAGGAACAGTGTTAACAATGGCTTTATCAGAGAGCAGCACAGCACGTCAACACCTCAGGAAGTGAGGCCACTGTCAAGTATACAGAAGAATGACATTGTGAATCATACCGAAACAGGTGGAGACAGCTTGCAGGAGAATAGCAAACTTGAACGTTATCCCTGATGAATTAGGACTGTGTCTTAGAAATGAGAAAGCAAACGGGCATGATTCACAGGAATCTGAAAAGGAGAACTTCTTATAAAATGCAAGTGAAAAACATTAGAAAGGAAAAGGAACTGAATGGAAAGCTAGTTACCAACATCTGGAAAGCTTGCTAAGTTTGGCCATTTTACAGACTTGTTATATAATTTGAGATATCAGCCAAAACAAGGTTCTGCGTTAAGGCATAACTGCAGAGAGAAGAACATCAATCACTGATACTGACTGATGGATGCTTATTAAAACGCAAAACCTGGGTACAAATAAAGGAGGTACTTGACATTTCTAAAATTTTAATTGTAAAACTAAATGTTTATATAAGCTGTTTTATTTCCTATTCATTTTTTTAAATTAGGGTTTACGTTTTTTATTTGGTTATTTTTATTTATGAAGTATTGAAGTAGTTTTAAACTCTAATGTGTGAGGTTGTATTATTATGTAGCCTAATTATTAGTAATAAAATCAAAAAAGCAAATTTAAATAACAGTTTCAAATCACTCAGTACTAGGGGCTAGCTGATTTGGGACCAAATGATGGTTGATACATTTATATTTCTCATAAATTAAAATATTTTGGTGCAATACATTTTTTAAGCATTTTTAGATTTTTTTTAATCAAACGTCAATTTTACCAATTATGCCAATACTATGACAGTGTTGAATGATTTCAGTTGTTATATCACATACACATATTTGAAAGTTCTAATGACAAAAGAAAAAAAAATTCCTCTAATGCTCAAAGTAATGGGACACAAATTGGACATTATTATTGAAAATACTTTCTGCTCAGACTGTGAGGTGATGAATGTTGATTGCATTTGTGATCTCATTATACTAATTCTTCATAAAGCCAAACCAATTGTCTCAGTTTGTTCAGCTTCTTGAATTCGCTAAAGCCACTTTAAAGACAAAGGTGGTCATTAACTGGTTCCAATTAGATTTCTTTTTCAGCACAGTTTGTTTTTGCATTCATTTATTTCAGGAAAGTCCTCTGAATAAAGGCCTCCTGTAGTGAATCCATGCGTTTTTGTAAGAAAAATATCCATATTTCAAACGTAATAAACACTTCTCTCTCACTTCCGGTTTCTGTCATACACGGAAGCCGTTCCGGCGGATGACGTAGCACGTCGGCATTGCGTGATTAGTGACGAACGTGGAGAGAGAATAAAACAAAACGCCAGTCACGAATTAGAAGTACAAACCGAGGATTTACAAAGAAAAATGTCGGAGGATTTCGATATAAACCAAGAGGAGACTGGTTTTCCTTTGCTAAAGTAAGGAAACTTTACTTCATTTGCTCCTATAAACAAACTCGCGAGACTAGCATATCTCAGAGGCACGCGCGCTGTGCATACGTGCTGCATCATCCGCCGGAACGGCTTCCGCGTATGATAGATAACGGAAGTGAGAGAAAAGTGTTTATTACATTTGAAATATGGATATTTTTCTTACAAAATTGCATGGATTCACTACAGGAGGCCTTTATTCACAATCCCCTACACCTTTATTCACAACCTCATATACACCTAGGATGCCTCGAGGGTGAGTAAAACACAGTCTAATTTTCATTTTTGGGTGAACTAACCCTTTAACAGCTCTGAATCACTGTAAGGCTGGGGGTAGTTGTGGCTTAAAGGTTAGAGAGTCGGACTTGTAACCCAAAGGTCGCACTCGCAGGATCGAGTCTCGGTACTAGCAGGAATTGTAGGTGGGGGGAGTGAATATATAGCGCTCTCTTCCACCTTCAATACCACCACTGAGGTGAGACCCTTGAGCAACTGCTCCTCGGGCGACACAGCAAAAATGGCTGCCCATTGCTCTGGGTGTGTGTGTTCACTACTCACTGCTGTGTGTGCACTTGGATGGGTTAAATGCAGATCACAAATTCCAAGTATGGGTCACCATACTTAGCCACACGTCACTAAATATATCTGATTGTTTGGTTACAATCAACTCAGAAAAAGCAAAAAGCTTTTTTCCCTTTCCCCATGTTTGTCTCTTTTTCATCATTGTTGGTATACTGCTGTTACTCACTTGTGTGTGTCATCATCTGTTGTTGTCTACGGCCATTGTCTTCATCTGAGGTCAGCTGTTAGTGCACAAGTCCTGAAAAGTGAAGCCAAAATGTTTTGATCGCCGCCAGGTGGCTGGACCCATTATAGGTCATAAACCCCGCCCTCTCCATGTAATCTAATGGAACGTGGGACAAACTAAATAATCAAATTACATTTCAAATAATTTTTTCCCAAAGATGCTTTCCATCATTTTAGGTAGTTCTTATCATTCTGATGTATGTTCAAGTGTTCGTCTTTCTAATAAGTTTGCTTTTAGTTAGTTATTTGATGCTATAAAAACGGGATGTGGTGTCGTGATTGCGATCTTGCGATTGGGTCTGCGGGAGTTTGGGGTGGCACTACTGCACAGACTCATGCTCCAAATGAATCACTACTGTGCAGACTCTGGCTCCAAATGACATCATTTTCGCAAGATGACAGCGCCCATACTGAGATGTTTTGGCTTCACTTTTCTATAGTGGAAGGAATTGGAGACGCATCGTCCATCGTTTTTTTTTTACAGTCTATGGTTAGTCCCAAGATTTGAATTTAACACCCTCCAGTCCAGTTTTGTCAGTTACAATAATAATGACACTGCCTTTGTAAAATATCAGTAGTACAGAGTACTGGCTGACTGACAGATGGCTGCTTTCAAATGCTCACATACATACTTAAGCTACTACTCTGTGAAGAGCAGTTGAACATGTGTCTTGGTCAAAAGGCTCGTTTTAGTGAGCTGTTAATGTAACACAGTCAGTTATGGTTTAAGTGAATGTAAACAGGTAGATAAAATTGTATTTGTGTCAGAACTGTGCTTTTGGCCTTGCTGTGCGAATTCAACCTAATAGATCCTCTGCTTTCTATTTTGGAATAAATACTCACTGGTCTTAAAAAAACATTTTCATTAAAATGATAAAAATTTACAGTAAAGGCATTTATGATGTTACAAAATAAATGCTGTTATTTTGACCTTTCTATTCATCAAATAATTCTGTAAAGAAGTATCACTGTTTCCACAAAAGTATTAATAAGTACAACTGATTTCAACGTTGATAATAATAAGAATTTTTTGTTGAGAACAAATTCAGTATATTAGAATGACTCCCAAAGAATCATATGACACTGAGGACTGGATTAATGGCTGCTGAAAATTCAGCTTATAGGGAGCCAGTGCAGTGTTGACAGAACCAGGCTAATATGGTCGTACTTCCTGGTTCTAGTAAGAACTCTAGCTGCTGCATTTTGGACCAGCTGGAGTTTGTTTATTAAGTGTGCAGAGCAACCACCTAATAAAGCATTACAATAACATTTGTGCATTTGACATTGAGAGCATAGGTCGTAATTTAGATATATTTTGGAATGATATTTTTAATGATATTCTGGATCTATGACTTCTGGAAGCACCTCTTTTTGTAGCTTAGATGGTAAAGAATCTAACAACCAGGAATCTGTTGGTTTAGATGATTTAACAAGTTTATATAAATCTTCCTGTCCTGTAGCAGAAAATGAGTGGAATTGTTCTTCAGGGAATCTATAGTGCACTGTCTGATGCAATACTGTAGCTGATGGCTGCATGGTTATTTTATGTCTAATAGTACTGATCTTGGAAGTAAAGAAGTTCATAAAGTCATTACTGCTGTGCTGTTGGGAAATGTCTGTGCCTACTGCTGCTTTGTTTTGTTAATTTAGCCTCTGTATTAAGTAAATACCTGGGGTTGTGTTAGTTTTTTTCCAAAAGAGACAAAAAGTAAGCAGATCTAGAAGTTTTTAAGGATTTTCTGTATGTAGAAGTACTTTCCCTTCATGCAATATGAAATACCTCTAGTTTTGTTTTCTTCCAGCTGCGCTCCATTTTCCGGTCTGCTCTCTTTAGGGCGCAAGTGTGCTCGTTATACCACGGTGTCAGACTGTTTTCCTTAAAGGGAATCACGGCTTTGAGAGTCAAAAAAAACATACACAAACAAAACCAAATTAAACCCTGCGGCTCGTTACGATACATTGATGTGTAAAGACATGAAACGATCGGTCTGTGCAAGAAACTGAACAGTATTTATATCGTTTTTTTACCTCTGATTTAATGCAATGTCCGAACTGTCCTGAGCGCATCCTGAGCGCGTTCGCATCTTCTTCTTCAGCCGGCGCGTGACGCGTCTTCTTCTTCTTGCTTTACGGCGGATCGCAGACTTATAAGTGCATTACCGCCACCTATCTCTCAAATGGACCATTTAGTTCACTGACAAGCTACACAATTTCGCGTTCATTATCGCATGCGATTCATCTGCGATTATCAACGTGATATTGCGTAGCTTGTCAGTGAACTACGGCTCTGTGTAAATGCCGCTCCATCTGAAAGCACGTGATGGAGATGTACTACTTATCACGGAACTGGCTTTACTGACGAGATGCGCATGACAATCACATGCGATTTATCGTGCAGCCCTAGTATGTTCATGAGCATAATAGTTTTTGTTGTAGTATCGAAATTGGTATTGAAAATCATGAAATTTTTCTGAAATGATTAAAATATGAATAAGTATTATGAATATAATATAATGTCATAAAATATTATGACAACCCTATATTGACTGACTTACTGCTCAAACATCAGCGTGAAATTTTATTGTTCATTCATGTATGACCTACTGGAAATGGTATGTTATTTCACAAGCAGTAAACCCACAGTTCATCAATAAATCTCTGTTACACTCTGTTTATCCTGCAGTGTCTGGATGCCAGAACTAGCAGTCATGGAGCTGGGCAGGCAACTGTGTGGGAAGATGAAAAAACAGAGGAAGGCAGAGATGACTGTTCTGACTGTCATGAAAGGACTGGAAATCCACTTCTACCTACCTGACACACACCAGCTCGAGTACTTCAAAGACTGCCACACTGCGGAAGACCTGTGCGTGGAAGCTGCCAAGAGATGCCGTAAGTGTTTGGAGGGCCACCTATTTAGAGTGCTGAAGTATTGCACCCTCTAATGCATCTCTGAGGACATAGAGTGTGGTCATGATGGTCTGTTTTCTTAGCAGTGATGCATCATTCCATCGTAACTGTTTGGATAGGAATAGTTGTCAAAGCAAAGTATGAGCAGTGGTGGAAAGAGTTCTGAAAAAATATACTCAAGTAAAAGTACCATTACATTCCAAAAAAATGTAGTGGGAGTAGAGTAAAAAGTACTTGTCCAAAAAACTACTTTGAGTAAGTATAAAAGAGTAGCTAATTTAAAACTTAAGTACTCTTAAGTAGTGAGTAGTGAGTACTGAGCTGCGGATTCTACCCCCTTACATTAAACGCTGTACACTGCAATTTAAACATTTAGAAAATATTGTGCATACTGTAATTCACATTATCTTTAGTTGTTTGTCAGAAAGAATGAAGAATATCTATCATCAAGCAGTTTTAATTTTGACTGCCAACTCTTTAATATACATCAAAACAACACTGAAAAACTATTATGATGAAAAGTGATGAAAAGATGAAAGATTTATTCTCGGGACACTCATCACCATTTAAATTATAATGTTTGAAAATAGATTTAAAAACAGGTGTAAGGCCACTGAACCAGAGCATGCTAGTGTTGCACATAAAATATTAATGTTTAAAACAATGCAAATTATACAAAACCATTAGAAACTCATACGAGAGTTCATCACACACCATGAAATGGGTTAAAAAGAGAGATTAAAAGGGTCATATGATGCAATTTCAAATTTTCCTTTCTCTTTATTAAAGAGATATTCTTTATAAAAGTTAAGACTTGTTCACGCTAGGGGTTGAACGACTTCTGATTTTTTGAAGTCGACTTTAATGTGATGAAAGTCGAGACGAAGTCAACTAGTGGCTGATGACGTCATTAATGAACAAATAAGTCTGGAGCTGTGACAAACACCTTGTGGACAGCTAAGGCATATGACACAGTGCTGCCCACATGGCTGTTGCTCCTATAACAGCTTTTTTATCAGTTCTTTTGTCTTTGGGTCGTTTTATTCCCAAATGTTCACGCAAAGAAAGTAGGCCTAACTTTTATTCTCGCTGTAGTATTGTTGTTGCCGCGGCGCTGTGTGTTTCGTTGTGAAAGCGAAACTACTTTGTTTGGCCTTCCAAAAGAGGACGATATCCACGCCACATCAATTTGGTAACAGCGTCACCTGTTGGTCAAAAGTGATAAACCATTCATTAACCAATAATACTGAAATTTCTAAAAATGCTAATAACATTTCAATACATTGGCCTGTTGTAATGAAACTGTTCTCAAAATATTCCTTGGGTCATGCCAAGAACAGAGATTCGAATTATGCCATAGTCGATCGAACCAAAGACTATAGAATACCCTAGACGTGTCACTCGTATAGTTTCGAATGGGGAAAAATGCAAAGCTCAATATGGCCGCTCTATCGAACGAAGTCCTGCCTTCTGAGTAAAAGAGCCAATCGCTAATCAGTAAAGTCATCGTGTCACTGCAGCTGCCGTTAGAAGTCCCGGTTGCTATAGAAACAGTTAGCATTCGGAGACGTACACTTAGGACTGCGCATGCGCACTGGCTGATCTAGTCTGAAAAATATGCTTTTTTGACGCTATTTGGGTGAAAGAAACAACATTTATGAGACAGCTGTTGTCAGATTTCATTGGTGATTTCAAATCTGAAGTTTAATCTTAAGCTTGGTGAACAGTTTTGGAGAATTTGATGTTTCCCCATTCAAAGAGATAGGAGCTGCACTTGGATGCCCGAGAGGCATTTCAAAGATGGCCGCCGAGTGGCATGACTTGTCTTAAAGGGACTTTGGCCGTTCTCAAGCCCGCCCGCCGCCGCTCACGGTACACGGCATCGCAGTATAGTAAGGGGCGTAACATTTCCGTCACACGCTTGAAGTATTCAGCCAATCACAACGCACTGGATAGCTGGCCAATCAGCGTACACCTCGCTTTTCAGAACGATGAGCTTTGTAAAAATCGTTTCAGAAAGGCAGGGGCATAGAGGAGAAACAATAATGTACCGTATGTGGAAAATAATGTGTTTTTTTAACCTTAAACACATTGCATTACACCAACTACACAACATAATGTTCTTTTTAGCAACATCATATGACCCCTTTTAAAAAGAGCCACTTTCTCTCCAAAACGGTGCCAATTTTAGCGTTTTGCGATAAAGAAATGAGAATCATAAACATGATAATGTATGTTACAATTCAAATGTAAAAACACATTGTTCTAGAAGGGGGCATCATCCCCTACCTTTTACACAACTACAATTACTCAAATTGTTATGCTGATAATACAATTTGTTTTTGGATTGTTTAAAATGGATCAAACAAATAACTTTGTTTTTAACGAGCTGCGGTTTTATTATATCACGCGCTGACAGATATGCATTATAATAATGCCACGGCCACGGGTCATCATTAAGGTGCATACTGAATCTGGTCCTCCAATGTCAGTACATTATTCAATTCAATTCAATTCAAGTTTATTTGTACAGCGCTTTTCACGATACAAATCATTGCAAAGCAACTT
>NW_015542377.1:1572499-1588469 GCF_001515605.1 Sinocyclocheilus anshuiensis
ATTAAGCGCGGTCCACTGCTGCACACGTGCCACAATATCGATACAGGGCCAGCTGTATCGATACTCGTATCGTCAAATCTCTGTGACGATACATCGTCGTATCGATATTTTGAACACAGCACTAGTAGAGGTGGTGGGAGAGTTAGCAGCGGGCTGTATACTTACCTCGGACTTGTGAGCGTCAGCCTGGGATGTTTCCAGCGCGGCTCTCCGCTCTCTCAGCTGGGTCTGCCTCTCCACCGAATGCAGCTCGAACGTGTCCTCACCTGCACTCAAAGGTAGACACACATCCGCCATTAAAGCAAGTAACAGTGAATAGTGTATTAGTAATGTAAGCGAGATTAGCGGCAACCATGCTGGCGATGCTAGCGGGCTATTTGCTAATAGCGGACTCGGGAAATCAAAATAAAACTAGTGATAACAAGTCGCTCTGATTGTTTTTGTTGTAGAATACGATAGGGGATATATTCACACGTTATAGAAACGAAAATGATGGTGTATAAAATTGATTTTAAGATAAAAAAATAGACGATAAAGAATTAACTTGACGGAGCTCAAACTCAAAACACACGGCAGCAACAAACAGATTAAGCAATGGTAAGCTGCTTTTCCACATTTCTAAGCGTTTTAGAGTGTACCCAACACACTTTTTCCCAAGCCCATCCTGCTGATGGATAAAAATTAAATTAAAACAAACATGTAACGACCACAATCGGAGGGAAAATAGCAGAGTAAAAGTACAGATACATCACTTAAAATGTACTCAAGAAAAAGTGCACAATTTTACACTACTCAAGAAAGTACAATTTCTGATAAAAGCTACTTAATTACAGTAACATTAAGCAGTAAGCAGTTACTTCACACCCCTTAGTATGAGTTACACTTATTAACACAGAGCATCTGTGATATCATGTACACTTTTTGCAGTGTACAAAGGGGCAGTAGAAAGGAAATTGGATTAAAAAAGAGGGTTTTTACAGATCAAAGTCAATTCGTGTATAAAAAGGGACATTTTCATGCATTCGCTTTCATATTTTGATTGTGTGATTGAGGAATGGGGCTTTTTTACCGTCAGCATTTCACAGAATACAAAAGAGGAACTTAAAGGGTTTTTACTGTTGGTATCATCATGTGACATGGGTGGATTTTGACAAGACATTGACTTTAGGATGAGAAGCACTGCGACCGACTGTCCCTGTCCGCCCCTTCCCATCTCCCAATGTAACAGAATATCTGTCTTTTTGGCTCTTGATCAATATTCAGGCACAAAATGGCTGCTGGGTTTAAATGTCAAGTTCATAATTTCCTCAAAGTTGCGGCCAAGGACAAAAGCTGGCTTGGACAGTGTGAGAGGAAAGGGAAGTTTATATTAGACAAGAAGGCAGCTGCTCGAGAGGAACTATGATGGTGTTTGTTTCACACAGTTTTGTTTCACACCCAGTGGTTAGCCACTGGTTTTACTTCAAAGGTTAAGTATTTTTTTTTGTTTACTAGTCCAGCTGTTTGAATATGGTACTAACCACACCAAGGTTGTGGGTTCAACTCCCAGGGAACAAATGTATACCTTGAATTCACTGTAAGTGAATAACTAAAACTGAAATAAAAATAAATGAAAACATTATTGGCCACACTATTTTTTATTCTTTGTTTCATATGGTTTATTTATTTAGCTATTGTTGTTGTTGTTGTTTTGTTCATACGCCTTGCTTTATGCTAAAAACCTAAAATTAAATATTTAAAAAAGGAATAAAAGAATTCATAAAATGAATGAAAGCATAAATAAAAATGAATTCAAACAGTAATATTAAAATGACAAATTACACAAGAATGGCAGTTGTAAAAGTAACCGTTTGAATCAGGCTCTAATTGTGAAAATGTTTTCCCCAGACATCTCACCTTTGTGCCACAACCTGTTTGCATTGTATGAAGAGAGCCAGGATCTCTGGTATGCTCCCAATCATGTGTTCAAGATCACGGAGGAGACCAGCATCAAACTTCACTACCGTATGAGGTGAGTGGTCACAACTGAATGCTGTTGCTTTAAAAACGTTGCAACTAATGGTGTATGTTACAAATTAAATTGTAGTTTTTATGTAGTATCTTTGTTGCATTACATTTTTAAAGCACATCTAACATTACATTTAAAAATTCTGTTAAAAAAACCCAGAAATTCCAGACAGAACCTAGAGCTCACAACATTCTAATTCTCTTGAAAGTTTTTGGACTACAAACTGAACAGCTCAGTTTTAGGACTATTAAGATTTTTTGGCATTGTGTGACATTATTTGAATGATGATTAAGAACATTTTCACCAACAAATTCTCATTAATGTAATATGAAAATATATTGTATTTTGTAATAAGTAATAATATTTATAATTCATATTTAATTATTATTATATCTTATAATAATAATAATAATAATAATAAGATATAGTTGAATACAATTTTAATTTTTTTCTCTTTTTAAATTGAAAAATAACGACATTTATTAATTGGTTTGATGAAGTTTATTGTTTAATGTCAGAGTTCTGTTAATATCAGCCATTAGTTTGATTCAAATTCTAGAAATGCATATGAACTCACTACAGAGCCCTGTGGCACACCTGTAACAAATCTGTTACAATCCCCTTTTAGGACAAAACAATAAAAAAATATATTTTTTTTAATAAATAAACAAAGAAACAAATCCTCTGACATGGTTTCAGTCCGCTCCTATTCTGAAAAACATTTCATTGTTCAATAAAATATAAATCTTGCAAAGTAAAACATAGGATCCCCTGAATTTCCCCTTTTCACCAGTGAAACTAAGATAAGACTCAATTACTGTATTCAGAGTGAGTGGTGGGTACAGAATTGATCTCTCCCTGTGTGAAGCTTTCCTGTTGTGCACACAAACAGGTTATGGTCAACCTTTGCACACCCTCTCTTCCTCTGTGGCATACAGCACACTTTTCTCACTCATGCTGCTTCCTGTTTACATGATCTCTTGCTCGCGTGGCAATGGGGTGTTGTAGTTGTTTTTTTTTCCTGTTGATTGACACATGATTTGGTAATGCGTGTAGCCTGTGCACCTTATTTACCATATGTTAGTATATTTACATAATGTAAGCCTTTGTTTTGATCCTTTATGTAATGTTCTGTATGTTTTTATATGCTATTAGTTTCTGTCATCATGATTTTTTTGACCATATTCATAATCTTGATATGCTTATGTGCGCACACATACACGCATTTGTGCATATTTGCCTACTTGTTGTTCTTAATTTCTCTTCTGACAGACATACTGGGATGTTTCTTAAACTACTACAGCATATACTATATTGCCCTATAAAATAATATCTAATATTTTTTTTTAATTTTTTTTTTTTTTATAATTTGACAGAAATATTGTTCACCAATATTTACCTTTATTTATCATTGTTTTCTTCACACAACACGTCTCATATTTGATTTAGTATATTGCATCTTCCCTGACACTGATATTTATATAAAAATAAGAAAAAGTTCAAGTGTGTTAAGTAAAAAAATAAAATAAATAAATAAAAAACCCTGGGACGTGAAAGTATGTGTTAATAAAAAAAACACCCATGAATCCTTTGACAACTCATTTTACTTGCTTACACAGGTTTTATTTCACAAACTGGCACGGCACTAGTGAGACAGAATCTCCAGTTTGGAGACACTCACTTTGCAAGCAGAAAGGGGTTTCAGTCTCTCCGAAAGGCCCTGAGGGGACACCTCTACTGGATGCTGCATCTCTTGACTACCTGTTTGCACAGGTGAGTGCAGGAAACACCTGAGGTATCACTTACACGTTTGTCCATATCACTATGACAACTTTAAACAAAAGTAATATTGCCTATTTTGTGCTACAGGAGCTTTGTGGCTTGATGATTATTCAAATACGCTCTCATGTGGTATCTGTTGTTATCATGTTGGTTGTTTTCTTTGAAGTCTGATATGTATTTAAATGTCTTTTTTTGGAGCACTGCTATTTATTCAAACATTTATGGGGCTGTATGAACACTAGTGTCTAATGACTTGTGTGTGTGATAATGTTAACTTTTTTGCTTGGCACATACTGCACTCTTAAAGACATGTTTTGGTATGTTTTAGGGCCAGTATGACTTCCTAAGGGGACTTGCTCCAGTGCGCACTCCCCAGAATGAGGCAGAGCTTCATGAGATAGAGAACGAGTGTTTGGGAATGGCTGTTTTGGCCATTACCCATCATGCCAAGAGCAATGATCTGCCCTTATCAGGAGCTGGAGCTGAAACCAGGTGACCCGTACAATCTTCTTTATACAAGACATCTGCAAAATGATCAACATTGATAATATTTAAATGGCACTTCCAACTATTAACCTTTTATTACACACCTCTCTGGAATACTTGATTCTGATTGGCCAGTTACAGCATTCTGAGGTCAAATATATTTGTATTTTAACAGCTGCATTTGTAATTGTGATGTTCATACTATGTTCATGTGGTACTTCAAAGTGGTACTTCTAATTTAGGATGTGTTTGGAATAATTTCACTGTCGGAGTTCACTCGTGTAGAGTTGCTGTCAAAATTTAGAGGTAATTAGGCAAAAATATTTTGCAGAATGCTGTGATTGACCAATCAGATTCAAGTATCGCAGAGAGAAGTGTAATAAATACTGGAATTGGTGTATGTATTGATGAGTACTAAAACGGAAGTGTCATATTGGTTTTCTGCCTTAAAACAAGTGGTTTTATTCAACCTTCTTCTCTATCTCTGTAGCTACAAGCGATTCATTCCGGACATTCTGAACCGGACCATTAAGCAGCGTAACTTCCTCACACGTATACGCATCAACAACGTTTTCAAAAATTTCCTTAACGAGTTCAATAGCAAGACCATCCAGGACAGCAACATAACCCTTTATGACCTGAAGGTCAAGTATCTCTCCACTCTCGAAACGTTGACCCAGGGCCTGGGTCGGGAGACCATTGAGCCCAAGAGCCTGAAAGTATCTGGCGAGAGCGAGGGATCTCTGGCCCACACGCTTCCTTTGGGGGATGACGGACTGGGCTATGAAGTGCAAGTGTCCGGAACAACTGGGATCTCCTGGAGGAGAAAGCTTGTACCGGTGAGTTTAGCGCTTTAGATTTTGTGAGCTTGCAGATTTGTAATATCTTACAAATTCATCAGTAATTCTGGATTTTATGTCATGGAGTGTTTCAAGGGTTGTTACCAGTGTGCTTTTTTTTGTCTTGAATCCTTTTTGAATAGAATATTCTGATAGTGAAAGACAAAACCAAATCTAAAAAGAACAAGGCCGACAACAAGCAGAAGAATGACAAAAAGAAAGACAGTGGATGGATGCCTTTCTCTGACTTTTTCGAAATCACCCATATCGTCATTAAGGAGTCTTGTGCCACCATTTACAGACAAGACAATAAAACCATGGTAATTTTGTCATTTCAATTTCCGCTACACTGTGTCCTAACCAGGTACAATTTGATTCCAGCACAAGCATTCATGCTGAATATGATGCAGTCATAATCAATCCGAGAATATTTGATATTTAAGGTAATGGTATTTGAAGTCTGATGTGTGGATCAATAAGATTTAATGATGCGCAGGGTTTCACAATGAGAGGTGTTTAGTTATCAGCAAAATATGTTGTTGCTTATTGTGGTTGTGGCAAGTTAGGACAAGAACTCTTCACCTGGTCAGAATATGGTGTAAAACTTCCATACCTCATGAAAAACTTATGATTCATACTCATATGATCCATAAATCAACAGCTTGACTTAAGAATTCATGTGAATAAAAATACATTTCATTGGATGAAGTAGATAGTAGTGACAGGTATGCTATAGTTCTTTTCCTACAAAGGTGTTCCTCTTCTGTCCTCCGTAGGAGTTGGACCTGTTTTATCGTGACGCAGCTCTGTCCTTTGCTGCACTGGTGGACGGTTACTTCAGATTGACTGTAGATGCTCATCATTACCTGTGCACTGAAGTCGCACCCTCATCAGTTGTCCAGAATTTAGAAAATGGCTGTCATGGACCTATCTGGTATGACTATATTAGCATACTTTAGTTATAGATGTCCAAATCAGGCTCACACAGATAGTTTGAGGAAATATCTTCACTTCATACTCTACAGTTCAAACGTTTGGGGTCAGTAAGATTTTAAGAAATGAATTCTTTATGCAAGGATGCATTAAATTGACCAATAGTGACTTTTACATTGTTACAAAAAAAATCTTTCAATAAATGCTCTTCTTTTGAACTGTAGAGCAAATGTATCAGTTTTCCTCAAATATTAAGCAGCACAATTGTTTTAAACATTGATAATAAATTGTAATAATATTTCACAATATTACTATTTTTACTCTATTTTTGATCAAATAAATGCAGCCTTGGTGAGCAGAAGAGACTTCTTTGTGATATCTTGACCCCAAACTTTTGAATGGTTGTGTAAATGCTGCAGGGTCATAAGTCATAAGACCCAGTCTAACAATAGTCACACATTGTTAATATCACTGTAGTAATTACATATAAGTACATGTATGACCACTGTAATGTTAAATGTTAAATGTTACCAGTTTAGTATCATTACTATTTGTCAAGATGCCCAGTTTTACAAGTATTAGACTTTCAAGAATGTGATTGTGTATCAAGTAGCAATGACATAAGTATGACGTAAGTATGAATAAGGGATCAAAAAACAAGTTGTTTTTTCAGTGGCAATAAGAATGTAATACTGCTCGACAAAGAAGTCAAGATGCATTTAGTTAGATTTATTTAGTGAAAATGGTGGTTAATATAGATGCTTGACTACCATAAACAACCAACAGTTAATCCCAACCTTAACAACACCTTGAAATCATGAACACCTTGTAATCATGGTAAAATAATGTACAACCTTTCATGCTGTAGTTATTTAGTATTAGTTTAGATTATAACGGCTGTCTTCAGGAAAGACATTTTGTGAGTAGTTCTGTCTGTTGTCTCTGTACAGCACAGAGTATGCCATTCATAAACTCCGTCTGGAGGGGAATGAAGAAGGAACCTACGTCCTGCGCTGGAGCTGCACAGACTATAACGTCATCATTATGACTGTTGTCTGCATTGAGGTACACATACATACACCAAATTTGTAGTTGGGATAAACATTTTTGTGAAATCGGTAAGCTGGGAACTGAAACCCTTTGTTCTGTTTGTCTTGCCTGGACAGGACAAGTCTTGAATTGCCCAGATTTTCTTGTGGTATTCTCTGTAGCAAATCAAGAAGATCTGGCTTCTTGTTGTACACTTTCCCTGACCATGACAGATTGTGTGTTCATATGATATATCACTCAAATTCTGTCAAATATAGCAACACCACATTTTGGCAGCAAATCAGTGTGAAAACGCTTTTCAGAAGTTAGCCGTGAATAACAATTGGGATCGTGCTTTAGTGTTTGTGGCTTTGAGAATTTTTTTTTTGACCAAATCAGACCAGGACAATGCATCCATTTTCAGATTTTCTTTGGCAGTTATTATTTAATGTGAGAACTGTATTACACTGTATATGTAGCTAGAACAGAACCACAAACCACATTGGGGCTGTTATACATGCTGGATCAGAGTGTTTCCTTGCATTGCTTTTCCGTGACAACTCCCTTGTTCAGCATGCTATACAAATAGAATTGAGTTGATTTAACTAAGCTGAACTGTATTGATCAACAGAATGTGTATGAGTTTGCTAAATGAATATATGCAGGATTAACAAACAAACGAGGAAGTAAATGCACACATGCTAGGTTTTCTGTTACATGTTTAATGTTCTCATCACTATGTACAATGTAACTAGACTTCAGAAACCCAGCACCTCACTGTCAACCAAAAGCAAACTTACCTTATCTTAGAGGAGATCAGTTTACAGCCGCCCAACATTTGTTTAACAAATCCTGTTCTCTCCCTTCACTATTCTTGCCTTTAATTCTTTTGTGCTTAATCACGTTTTTTTCTTTTCTCTTTCTCTTTTTTTCTTCTCTCTCTTTCAGATGGACCTATGTGAATCCAGGCCTGTTCCCCAGTATAAGAACTTCCAAATTGAAACTAGACCTCAAGGTTACAGACTGTATGGGACAGAGACATTTAGGCCCACTCTGAAGGAGCTTTTGGAGCACTTACAGGGCCAGAACCTGCGCACAGAGAACCTGCGCTTCCAGCTGCGCCGCTGCTGCCCACCACAACCCAGAGGTACCAACACTCATTCTGCTCAATCAGTCATGTGACAGAGGACCATCTATGCAGTGTCAGTGAGCGACACAGATAATCCATCCATATATTCCATCTCAGTCAAACATTCATCCATCCAAATCAAACACCTCATACATTGAACTGTCTGTCAGTTCGTTCATCCATCCATCCATCCCAAATGCCTCATACATTGATCCATAAATCCATTCATCGATCTCAATCAACCTCATACATTCATCTTTCTGTCCATCTATCAATCTATCCATCTCAGATACCTCATATATTCCTCTGTCCATCACCCACACACCCGTCCATCTATTCATCCATCAGTTCATCAACTCAATCATCCATTCAACTGATGTTAAAATTTGTTTGATTGTTAGTTTTACAGACAGAGTTTTGTAGATATTGCTGCTTTCATATTGTCTGTAGTCTGAGATGAAGCTAAACTGGAATTGTGTTTTGTGTTTTACTTTGATATAGAGTAAATTTAATGCAGAGCCTATTTGGATAGGCTGGAATTTCCATTAGAACAAGCCCCTAAAATTCCCTCTCTGGTGCCATCGATAGATTGCAGCCCTAGCACATTGTCCTGTGTGAATAGTCCTGTCTTATACCGAAACTGAAATCAGAAGTCATTGCTTTGCCCAGTTTACTAAAAGCTGCTAGCTGAATTATCAGGATTTTCCAGTGTTCAGTGTGCACTGCTGCCCACTGAATGGATCTCTCTGTTTTCTTGATGGGGATTTGTTGAATCGTTCAGCAGTTATGAGGATGTGAAAATTTTGGTGTGGCGTGTGAAATACACTATTGAAATCTGCAGTTGACATATTCACTAGCCTTTTATCGTCAGCCAGTCAATACCGCCAACCACAATTTTGTATTAACGTGTTAATTTTCAACATGACAGGTCAGTTGAGTTTTCAGTGAATATACAGGTAATAAATTAGGCATATAAACTATAAAGTAATATATTATAGTAAATAAGTGCTGATAGTGCGAATAGACTAGAAAGAATGAAAAAAAATTACTTTGAAGTGCTTCTCTAAGTAAACTAGATTATCATAAGCTTTAAAGACTTGGTATGACATTGTAACAAGAAAAGACATGCCTTAATTTGAAGTAATTGATTTGACAGTCTTTTGTGTTAACTGATGATTACAGGTAACAGCTGCAGAATTTCAGATGATGAAAAGCTAAAACACCTGTAAATGTTTCAAACCTGTAAGACTTTGTAATGCGTGTAAACATGAATAGGAAGTTTTGTGTAAATTAAGCTTAAATGTTTTTGTCTGAACCATCTCTTATTATATATGTTTTAATTAGCATATATGCTAGAATGGTACATTATATAATAGAAAATGAATTAATATAACTTTTAAAATTAATTTTACGTGATACCTTTCTGTCTTCCTTAAATACAGGATTTAGGTAGTGAGTAATGATGAACTCAGCGAATGCAATGTAGAGGCAAAATTAGAATTCCCCGCAATCATACATTTCCATGAATAAGCACACAGATATGTCAGGTGTTAATTTCCATAACATAAATACACAGTTATTTATGACTCATCAGTTTTTTTATGTATTCAGATGTTAGTGAGAGATATTGATAGGGTTGTTGTGTTGCTTGTGTTCTGAGTGGATTTGTAAGTTAAGTTTACAAATCAAATGATCATTCCTGCAAGCTAATGTGTATAAATGTTGCGTAAACCCTCTCCATCACATGTCTGTTCAAGTGGCATTTTAAATTGCACAAACCAGACTGCTAAGAATTCCAACTGCATCTTTACCTCACTCATATCAGATGTTTCTAAATCTTAGAAGAGTGTACATCTCTACAAGAATCTTTAAGTGGTTCAAGCTGAAAGAGGAATTATCTTTTTTGTAGTGCTTTGTTAGTGTCACATTGCTCTCTAGAGAAGTCAAATATCAGCATGCACATGCATGCAGTCCTTGTATGACCTCAGGCAGCTGTGCATCTGGCAGCTAATAGTTGTGCAGTCTCGTGTTTCAGCCAACCGATCCAGGATCAGATCCTTTATCCAGCTAAGCGTCAGTTGGATTCCCAGGCTGACCGAGTTAAGTGTTCCTAAGAGAGTCTGACAGATGTCTGTGTAATGCAGAGAAACCAAATTGTCCAAATTGAACTTTTCGCCACATCTTCCAATTTCAGATGAATGAATGTAAATATTTGTCTTTTAATTGTGATTCAGCGAATTGGTTCAGTGATTTTGTTTCTGTCATTACTCAAAAATGTTTGCAGAAAATGTCATGTATTAAAATGTTATTGGAAAATATTGCAGTTCATTGAGATTTATTGGTATATTGGTGCATATGAATCCAGAGGTACTAAATATACATTTTCTTTGTGTGCTCCGTCAGTGTTAGCAATTATGCAACAGCTCTATACTAATGCAAAACCAAACATCAGGAATGTTTTGGTTGTGAAAAACGTCCAGTTATGGCACATTTGAGACCGTATCAGGTCTTGTTTACATCTGCTTTTCTAAAAGTACATGCTGAGGCATCAGTGACAGGCAGGAAATGTAGTAAATGTGGTTTCCGTTGTTCACATCTCTTAATCTTTTACCCTACTTGTACTCATAAAAACAGAGCTGTGTAGGTCTGCATCCAGATGATATCAGCGAGTAGACAAAGACCAGCTGATGCTGCAAAATGAACATCACAACACACACACACATACATTTACATAAACACAAATTACACTTAATATACCTGCACACATTGTCCCACACATGCTCATTGCTTTGGCTTAGCAAGTGACATGTTTTGTTGAACCGCACACTGTCACTGCACAGCTTCCTCTTCCCCGCTCTCTGTTTAGGTGGGGGTTGTTACTGTGTCTGCATACCAACACATTAATTTATATGTTTTCAAAATAAACATCCCTGGACAATCAATCCAGAGGCACAACTTTTTTATATGGTGCCCTCCAATCACAAATGCTTTTCTTCTGTCCTTCAGAAATTTCCAACCTATTAGTGATGACCAAAAACCGAGAGCCCGCCCCACAGAGACAACTTCAAGTCAGCCAGCTGAGTTTCGACCGCATCCTTAAGGAGGAGATTGTACAGGTGACATTTTCATGGATTTTGAAACCGACGTACTGTCGACTTATCTTTTGCATGGCATGCTTTTAAGAAATAAAATTAAATACAGATATTGTCAAAAATCTACTGTATAGATTCATTCCATAGGTGATGAGTGAAAATGTACTGGCAATATATATTTCTTACTGGCCATGAAACTCTTTTAATTTTTTATTATACTTTTATTAAAGTATCTAGACATATGACACATAACTTATTATACATTACATTTCAAAAATCTGGTGTCAGTAATATTTTTTTAAAGAAATCAATACTTTTAGCAAGAATAAATCAAATTGATGAAAAGTGAAGTTGAAAAAAAAAACTGATTTAAAAAAAAAAGAAAAAAAAAAAGCAGGTTTTAACTTTTCAACATTGATAATAACAAGAAATGTTTCTTGAGCACCAAATCAGCACATTATAATGATTTCTGAAGGATGGCTGGTGAAAATTCAGCTTTTCCATCACGGGAATAGATTATATTTTAAAATATATACAGTATATAAAAAAAGAAAACAGTTATTTTAAATTGTACTAATATTTCAAAATATAACTGTTGTTACTGTATTTTTGCTTAAATAAATCTTAAGTCTTGGTGAACATAAGATACCTTTTTCAAAATCATTTAAGAAATCTTACCAACTCCAAACATTTGAACAATAGTCTATGTTGTAACAAATGTATTCTTTATAGTCGCCGGTTTGATTTGAATCACTCACACCATTACATCAGCAAGAATCTGGTTCTTACAATCCGAAGTGAACTGTGTTTAAAATGTAAACTATGAGCAAGACGTTTCACTATAGGTTACTGTAGAGGGTCTGTCCCTGAAATTGGATAAAAATTGAGTGCTATGAATAAAAGTGTCTGTTAAATGACTGTTTACTTACTGATATGTTAGCTTCGCCTTTACGTGACATTGTGGTCTTATTCAGGGTGAGCATTTGGGACGCGGAACGAGGACCAACATCTATGCTGGGATTCTAAAGCTAAAGAGTGAGGATGATGATGACATGGGAGGATACTCACAGGAGGTGAAAGTGATCTTGAAAGTGCTGGGCTCAGGACACCGAGATATCTCTCTGGTAAGATGCACATGTGGAATTACATGGCCTACTTATGTTTAAATGAAGTTTAGCAGACAAGATTATTGATTTCAGCTGTTGTAACGTTACCATCTCCTGACAGTCTTCATCATTTGTAAGTTGCTTTGGATAAAAGCCCCTGCTTAATGAATCAATGGAAACCTAATTTTGGTCATTTTGAACTGTAATGAACCATGAGGGGGTTTAAATTGAATTTTCCACTTTATCTCAACTCCCGGTATTCTTTCATCAGTGTGGTTGTTAAAAGTATGTGTTTCTCTGTCTCCTCTCAGGCTTTCTTTGAGACAGCTAGCATGATGCGCCAGATCTCTCATAAACACATCGCCCTGCTCTACGGAGTGTGTGTTCGCCATCAGGAGAGTAAGTACCCTACACTTGCCGACTTTGTAAATTACAGAGAAAAAACTGGCCATCATACACTAAACAACTGAGGATCACACACTACCAGACTTTGACGTTATTTTGAACATGACAAACTCATGCAGAAACATGTGCCATGAGTCTGTGACCATCATACACTACGTGATTTTCTATGAAGTCTATTAATTTAAATCTGTAGACTGGCTCTGACTTACAGCAGCTAGCGTCCACTTGTCCAGACTGTAAATAAGGGCAAACTTTGTTTAGTGTATTCTAGCCTTAAAGGATTAGTTCACTTCCAGAATAAAAATGTCCTGATAATTTACTCACCCCCATGTCATCCAAGATGTGTTTCTTTCTTCAGTCGCAAAGAAATTAAGGTTTTTGAGGAAAACATTCCCGGATTTTTCTTCATATGATGGACTTCAATGGTGGCCAACGGGTTGAAGGTCCGAATTGCAGTTTCAATGCAACTTCCCCAGTCGAGGAATAGGGGTATTATCTATTGAAGTGATTGGTCATTTTCTAAAAAAAAATTTCAACCACAAATGCACATCTTGCACTAGCTCTGCGATGCGCATCGGCAAATTCACGCATCATGTAATCCCGTTGGAAAGGTCAAGTGCGGTTAGCTCTTCGTCTGTGTACTCCGGTTCAAAAAGGTAGGGTAGGGCAAAAACTCGGGTCGGTACTTCCGGCCTATGTCACAAGTGACCTTTCCAACATGACTACATAATGCATGAAGTCGAGGTAGTGCAAGACGAGCATTTGTGGTTAAAAAGTATATACTTTTTTTTTTTTTTTTAAAGAAAATGACTGATTGTTTGGCTAGATAAGACGATTATTCCTCGGCAGGGATCGTGTAGAGCCCTTTGAAGCTGCACTGAAACGGCAATTTGTAACTTCATCCCGATGGCCACCATTGAAGTCCATTATATGGAGAAAAATCCTGGAATGTTTTCCTCAAAAACCTTAATTTCTTTGCGACTGAAGAAAGAAACACATGAACATCTTAGATGTCATAGGGGTGAGTAAATTGTCAGGAAATTTTTATTCTGGAAGTGAACTAATCCTTTAATTAATTGACATATGTTTCCAGACGGAGGAGGACACACATCAGACTGCACAAAGTCTTAGAACTAGAACTGTTGGTTCTCTTTTATTCAGTTCTGTTGTAGTTTTGCATGACAAGTGTCAGAAATAGGTCCTTCTTTTTTATTCTGCTTGTTGAATTGCAACCAGCAATCATAGTCACTGGTGCAAAAGTAATTCATTTATTTACAAAGAGAACATTACACTGTCATTCTCTGCCTGAGCGTGTAGATCTGGCACACTGGCAGTGTTATATTTCCAAGAGAAAACATTTCCTTGTTGCTAGAAAATCACAGAGAAATCAAACAATAAACCATTGTTTGGTAGGAATGTAGTGTTAAATGAGAAAACATTAACATAGAACTGAGTCTAACAGGATACAATTTTTGCTTTATGCTTCTGTGGCATGTAAATGTTTCATAAATGCAATTTTTCTGAGGAGGAAGCTGCTAACAAACACAAAGCTCCATTCAGTTGTTAAAGCAAAGCCTGCAGGTTAGTTATTTAATTGCAA
This sequence comes from Sinocyclocheilus anshuiensis, assembly GCF_001515605.1. NCBI lineage: Eukaryota > Metazoa > Chordata > Actinopteri > Cypriniformes > Cyprinidae > Sinocyclocheilus > Sinocyclocheilus anshuiensis. The sequence continues at coordinate 1,586,909 of NW_015542377.1, forward strand.
ACTACACTTCCTGGTCCATTGAGCATCAAACCTAAATACTCTGAGGATAACCACCTATGTGCACGCGATGGGTGTGTCTGTGTGTTTGCAAAGAAGAATTTGCATATGCGAGCATGGACCGTGTTTGTATGTCAAGAGAGGAAGACAATTTGATAACGGTGCTCATTTGCATAAAATACCATTTGCCTCTCTTTCCCTTCTCTGTCTGTAGATATCATGGTGGAGGAGTTTGTTCAGTATGGTCCTCTGGATCTGTTCATGCGCAGACAGAGCACACCTCTCAGCACTGCATGGAAGTTCCAGGTTGCCAAACAGTTGGCTAGTGCCCTCAGCTATCTGGTAAAGAATCAAACATTAAAACAAATGCACAAAACCTTGCCTTACCAGTCTTAAAAATAAAGTCGGTATGTGGGGATGCACTGTATTGAAATCATGATCTATACCAATATGCTTATAAATGTTTATGACTGGAAACTGCACTATAAATCTGCACTAATTTGGATTGATAAACTACCTTATAAAAATGTTAAATTAGTTTTATATGGTACAAGTGAACTCACTATTGAACTCACTACTGAACTTCCGGTCAATAAGATTTTTTTTTAAAGTGATTACTTTTTGATCTAGATTGATCAAATGTGATAGTAATGGCATTTAGAATTTTACACAAGATTTCTATTTTAAACAAATGCTGTTGTTTTGAAATTTATACTCATCAAAGAATCAAATTGCATCTTGTTTTCTCGAGCACCAAATCAGCATTGAAGACTGGAGTAATGGCTGCTGAAAATTCAGCTTTGCAATCACAGGAATAAATTATATTTACAAAATATATTAAAATAGAAAACAGTATTTTAAATTTGTATATTATTTCACAATATTACTGTCTACTGTATTTTGTATATTTTGTGTATTGATATTTTCCACATTTATTTTTATTTGAACTAGTAAATGTATCAGATTTGATCTGTTAAGCAACATAGTGTAACATATCAATAAAAGTTACTATAAAATGTGAATAATGTGACTGCTGTGTGTATCCTGTAGGAGGATAAGAAGCTGGTTCATGGATATGTGTGCAGTAAGAACATTCTGGTGGCTCGAGATGGTCTGGTTGGAGTGGGAGGACCCTTCATCAAGCTGAGTGACCCCGGCATACCCATTACTGTCCTTAGCAGAGAAGGTGAGAGATTCATTATGACCACCTTATTAAAGGGTTAGTTCACCCAAAAATGAAAATTCTGTCATTGATTACTCACCCTCGTGTTGTTCGAAACCCGTAAGACTTCGTTCATCTTCGGAACACAATTTAAGATGTTTTTGATGAAATATGAGGGCTCTCTGACCCTCCCATAGACAGCAAGGTAACTACCACGTTCAAGGTCCAGAAAAGTACCAAGATGATCGACAAAGTAGTCCGTGTGACATCAGTGGTTCAACTGTAAAGTTACGAAGCTACGAGAATACTTTTTTGCGCAAAGAAAACAAAAATAATGACTTTATTCCACATTTGAATGTGGTAGTTACCTTGCTGTCTATGGGAGGGCCAGAGAGCCCTCAT
>NW_015542377.1:1588811-1589166 GCF_001515605.1 Sinocyclocheilus anshuiensis
AACACGAGGGTGAGTGATTAATGACAGAATTTTCATTTTTGGGTGAACTAACCCTTTAACACACTATAAACATTCACACAGGTGTTATGACTACCTTAACAGCATGTTAACACAAATTTCAGTTATAAAGGAATTTTTAAAAAGGCCTTCATAGAGAAATACCATTTAAATATCACCTCTAATGTGGGGATTATGACATGTTTATTTTAACAGCTTTTGATGCAATAAATAAATACTTTATAAATATTAATAGATAATGTAAAATAAATTAACTTAAATTAAATGTGTATATATATATATATATATATATATAAATTTTATTTTTACATTTTATATATATATATATATATATATA
>NW_015542377.1:1589176-1605306 GCF_001515605.1 Sinocyclocheilus anshuiensis
TGTGTGTGTATGTATATATATATATATATATATATATTTAATTTAAGTTTGTTTATTTTACATTATCTATTAATATTTAATATATATATACTGTATGTATGTGTATATATATATATATATATATATATATATACTGTATGTAATATGCCATATATGCATTATGATATTGTATATAGAAGGAGTTATATGGGTAAAATGTCAAGTGTTATTGAGTGTCTATCTAGGATAAATGCATCTGAGTCAGTGCGGTGTATCTGATAGTTGGGCTCTATTGGACTGCGAAAATGGACTGCTCGGAAAAGATAACTGACAGGAATTTTGTTGGCTGAGATCCAGCTCAGCTCCCTGAAGCACTTTTAGAGACCACAAAAGCTCGTTGTTTGCTATGTGTCAGGGACTGTTACAGGAAAGACTGGTTGTGTGTTTTGTTTTGGCGTGGTGGTGTGTGTGCTCGAGAGAGAGGAATGAAAGGGGCACAGAGAGGGATTGAAATGCGGCATACAAGAAAGCGTTGCAGAGAGATCATGTGTTAGATGAAATGCCCTTTTAAAAGACATAAAAGCTCGATAACAGTAAAGATGATTGTTGAAACTACAGTGTGTGTTTGAATGAGGAAATGGTTGTGGAAACCCCCTAAAGTGAGGATTATTTACCTAGTAAAGCCCAGCTTGGTTGTTTGAGTGTTAGTTTTAACTTGATTTAAAACAATCCAGTCTAGCATGTTGTTCATGCATGACAATGTTCTTTGTGTGTGTCTACAGAGTCTGTGGACAGGATTCCTTGGATTGCTCCTGAGTGTGTACAGGACACGGCTAATCTGAGCATAGCAGCGGATAAGTGGGGCTTTGGGACAACTCTGTGGGAGATCTGTTACAACGGAGAGATACCTCTCAAAGACAAAAAGCTCACAGAGGTAACGGCATACACATGCTCTGTTAGGTATTTGTATGTCTTAGCATTATCCTTTCTGTGCTGAAAAATTATGTATTTTTCTTGTTGGTCATCTCTGTGAGCAGAAGGAGAGGTTTTACGCAGCGCAGTGTCAGTTGGCCACCCCTGACTGTGAGGAGCTGGCCAAACTCATGACCCACTGTATGACCTACGACCCTCACCAGAGACTCTTCTTCAGGGCCATTGTCAGAGACATTGACGTGGTGGAGAAACAGAGTAAGGAAAAGAAGTCAGGATATACAGATGACAAAGATAAACACTCGATTAGTTATTAAAAATATTACCTGTTGGAACCAAAATAATACATTTATTTCCTTCCTTATTCTTCATACTGATCTCTTGTGGTTAGGAGTTTTCATCTTGCTAAAAGTACTGAACGTGTGTTTTACCCCCTGAAGTCCTTTTTCAGTGTTTAAGTTTTCTTTCACCTACACTGTTGTTCAAAAGATTGAGGTCAGTGTGATTTTTATGTTTTAAAGAAATAATACTTTTATTCTGCAAGGACACATTAAACTTATCAAAATTGACAATGAAGACATTTATAATGTTACAAAAACATATTTCAAATAAATGCTGTTCTTGTTCATCAAAGAATTCTGAAAAAAATGTATCAGTTTACAGAAAAATATTAAGCAGCACAACTGTTTTTAAAATTGAAAATAATAATTGAAAAGATGTTTATTGACAACCAAATCAGTATATTAGAATGATTTTTGAAGGATCATGTGACACTGAAGACTGGAGTAATGACTTTTGAAAATTCGTCTTTGTCATCCCGGGAATAAATTACATTTGAAAATATACAGTATTTAAATAGAAAACAGTTCTTTTAAATTGTAATAATATTTCACAATATTACTGTTTTGCTGTATTTTTGATCAAATAAATACGGCTTTGGAAAACATAAGAGATTTCTTTCAAAAACATTATAAACATCTTATAGACAGGTAGTGTAGATCAGTTATAGTTTAGTTTTATATGAGTTTTTGCTACTGTACATTTAAGATATCTATATGTTCAAGTTGTAGTCTTTTGGTTCTGTTGTAGGTTATTCAATTTTCCACTAAATGTCCTCTTTAATGTTTTCTCTCTAGACCCGTCCATTCAACCTGTTCCCATGCTAGAGGTGGACCCTACAGTGTTTGAAAAGAGGTTCCTCAAGAAGATCAGAGACCTTGGAGAGGTATTTACACTGTGTGTGTGTGTGTGTGTTGTGTCTTTAAACTCATCAAGAACAAACTGCTTGTAGTTTCAGCGACCATCTCCTGGTAGGACTAAAGTTCATCCTTGTGTTTTCAGGGTCATTTTGGAAAGGTGGAGTTGTGCAGGTATGACCCGCGGGGAGATCGGACCGGAGAGCTGGTGGCCGTGAAGTCTCTAAAGCCGGAGAACCGAGAAGAGCAGAGCAGTAACCTGTGGCGTGAGATTCACATTCTGAGAGAACTTTACCACGAGAACATTGTCAAATATAAGGGCATCTGCCACGAGGAGGGTAAACCACAATTTTGAACACCATAAATAATATAACACTGTAATGGCTTTTGGTGCCAAATGCATGAGATGGTCGAGTGAATCTTTCCATGTTTTTGTTTTAAGGTGGGAGATCCATTAAGCTCATCATGGAGTTTTTGCCGGCAGGCAGTCTGAAGGAATACCTCCCAAGAAACAAAGCACACATAGACCTTAAAACCCTGCTCAGCTATGCTGTACAGATCTGCCAGGTAACATCATATTTTAATGGGTTATGATGCTTCACTAGTTGTACAAAATTGTGACTATTTTTGGTATTTTTACCCCTAAAAACACACACAAACACACTGAAACAAATATGTAATGAAATTAAAAGCCAGAAATAATCACAAACAAAAGGACTATTCACATAAGAGCAAAAAAAAAAAGATCTATTCATTCATGTGCTTTAAAACAAGAAACGGCGCGACTGACGAAAAAAGACATATGTGACCCTGGAGCACAAAACACAAGTCATAAGTTGCATGGGTAAATTTGTAGCAATAGCCAAAAATACATTGTATTAGAGCCCGACCGATATATCGTTTAGCCGATATTATCGGCCGATACGAGCCTGTCGCCGATATATCGGTATCGGCGAATATGCCGGCGATATGAATTTTTTTTTCCTACAGAACATATAACGCAGATTAAATGCTTCTGAATGGTGTAATTACTTAGTTTGTCCAGCAGAGCGCGCGCCATTGTTTGCTTCTGGCGACCCAGGTCAGTGTAGTGTAGAGATGTGCAGATGAGCTCAAACTTCACCCGAGTCCGCTGCTTCAAATTATCCGCCCGCACCTATATTTGATTGTCACATTACAATGATTCTAATTCTTAGTTTTGCATGATGATATGATGAATGGATGGTTCATTTTTAACAGCAGATTCAGTGACGTTAGAGACTAGAGCTGATCTGCGCTTCACGGCACGCGTCTGCGGCGCATTACAGCCTGTGTTACGGCCAACGGAGCTGATCGCGGCCACTCAATGCTGGTGTTTACCGGCCACGCCGTGGCCCAGAACTCATGCTTATCATCATCGGATACTCAGAATTCTATTGTATTTTGTCGCGCCGCGCCGCTCGCGTCCGGTGTAGACACAGTGTAACATTGGTTTTGCTTTTTCACAGAACTAATCGTTGCCTGGGTTGCATACGTATGTGTGGGGCGGAGCTATCAAAATAGGGGCGAGACCCTTTTGGGGTAGGGGCGTGTTTGTTTTGGTGATCACCACATTTGAGTTATCATTGCAAAAAATGTATATGTATATATATTCTGTTTATGTAGGCTATATACTGTATTCTATATACAGTAGCAGTCAAAAGTTTGGACACACGAATGGGAAGTGTCCAAACTTTTGACTATACTGTACTATAATATAGCCTACACATAAAGAATATCGGTATCAGTTTTTTTTTTACTCCTTAATATCGGTATCGGCATCTGCCCCCAAAAAACCCATATCGGTCGGGCTCTACATTGTATGGATCAAAATTATCGATTTTTCTTATCAAAAGTCATTAGGATATTAAGTAAAGATCATGTTCCATGAAGATATTTTGTACATTTTCTACCATAAATATATCAAAAATGAATTATCATTAGTAATATGCATTGCTAAGGACTTCATTTGGACAACTTTAAAGGCGATTTTCTCAATGTTTAGATTTTTTTGCACCCTCAGATTCCAGATTTACAAATAGTTGTATCTCGGCCAAATTCAGCTTTCAGATTATGTATAAATCTCAATTTCAAAAAAATGGACCCTTATGACTGGTTTTGTGGTCCATGGTCACATATTTTATGGTAAAATATATTTTAAAGTAAAAGCCTGTAACTCGTCAGATAGTAAAACATTCACTTTAATTATACATTACATGCCATCTGATAAAATCAATTTTATTTGCCTTAATGCAGTGATATAATGAGTGATATTGTGATGTGGAAATACACTGTAGTATAATAAAAACTAATAGAGGTAGATTGTGTGTAATTTGCTGCAGTTTCAATCACAATCAAATTATCAAGTTATTGGGTTTGGTAAGATTTGTAAAAAATGTTTTTTAAAGAAGTCTCTTATGCTCACCAAGGCTGCACTGATTTGATTAAAATACAATAAAAAAGGAATTATTGTGAAATCTTTTTACAATTTAAAATTATTTAAATAAAATAAAACATTTTAATGTAGTATATTCTAATATGTTAGAAAAGATTAGATGCTCAAGACGCATATTGTTTTTTTTTAATATTGAAAACTTTGTGCAAACATTGTGATACATTACCATGATGCATAGAAAGTTCAGAAGAACAGCATTTATTTGAAATTTTTTGAAACATTGTAAGTCTTTACTGTCCTTTTTGATCAATTCAATGTGTCCTTGCTAAATAAAAGTGTTTATTTCTTATAAAACAAAAAAATAATTCCCCGTATAGCATATATTTTCTCATAATGCATATGGAGATACCAAGCGATATAATAATTCATAAATATTGTATCCATTTTGTCAACAGTTGCTTTCCACATTGCTCATTTTTGTTCTGCTTGTTTGTTGTCTTTATGGCCTTGTACTCAGAGACCAACAATAACAACAGCTGCTTACAGTGATCCTTTGTGTTCTCATGCACTGGGTTTCTGAGCCCATATGTTCTGTTTGAAATGCAGACCTGTGCTGTAACATTATGCTCATCCCTGCTGTTTTCTGACCTCTAACTCCAGGGCATGGACTACCTGGGCTCTCGCAACTACATCCACAGAGACCTGGCGGCCCGGAATGTTCTGGTGGAGAATGAAAGCACGGTAAAAATTGGAGACTTCGGCCTGACCAAAAGCATTAAGGATAATGAGGGTTATTACACTGTGAAAGACGATTTGGACAGTCCAGTGTTCTGGTAAGAATCTCTCATGAGATGTCCTGCTATACAGCAATGACCCAAGTGCATTAAACTAGATCTCCATTAAATCTAATATGAACCATATGCGTTGGTAATGCCATGCATCATCATCCATAATTGTATTAGGTATAATTGTGAAATTCCCTTGGGAAATCCACTTTGTAATGATTCTTTTCCTCATTTTCCCAGGTATGCTCCAGAGTGCCTGATCCACTGCAAATTCTACAGGGCGTCTGATGTCTGGTCTTTTGGAGTGACCTTGTATGAGCTGCTCACATACTGTGATACCTCATGCAGCCCTATGTCGGTAAGTGGCCAGTCAGATGTTTTTAGCACTGTCCCAAACGCCCTAAGCCAATGCATACTTGCTTTAAAGGTGCTGTATGTAAGTTTTTGACTCTACTAAAGCATAAAAAAACATAATATGTTTGCAGATATTTAAGAAACATGCTAAGTTAACATACTTGTTTTATCTGAAAAACAATGCTACAGTCAGTTATTCTCCTTTGAAAATGTGCGTTCCGGGCCGGAATGTCGGTCTCTGTTTTGGTTTGTGAAACCCGCTCACTGCCAGTTTACCCAATTGTATTTCGGCACCCCGGGTTGCCAGTTGGTGGGAAACACAGTGTAATTCATTTCAGTCATGGAAGCTGGCAAACGAAAGGGGTCAGAGCGGGCTATAATAACCCTGGTTTCAAATGAAATATTTTATCATAATAATAACAGTGGAGCTTTCTGTCAGCAGGCAAGGCAAATTTATTTAGCACATTTCATACACAGTTGTAATTCAAAGTGCTATAAACAAAACTTGTTAAAAAAAATAGAAATGATTTAAAAGTTCAAGAATAAATAAAAAAATACAATGAAAAGAAGTAAAAAAAAAACAGAAGGTATACATTAAAAGGAAAATGGGGGGGTATCACAAAATATCACAGCTGCACTTAGAACAGACTTGTGTAATTATTTTTATGCAAATATGTTATGTAAATATTTCCTCATGCAAGTATTTTACTTTTTGATTGCATTTCTTATTCAGCGTTTGATTATAAGCAGCAGGAGGGTAATACAGCAAAACTGAGCACTTCTAGCATTTTCTTAGAAAGCCCATGTTCGTTTCTGTAGGCTGAAAGAAGCCCTTGTTTAGGAGGTGCTGCTGAGTCTGGTTCTTCTGTCTCTGTCTCTCTGAGAACATGGCAGATGGTGTCAGTCTGTGCCCACAGTGGCAGATGTCTTACCCAACGGCCGCGGTAGACGTCTGCACAGCAATATCCTCTTTTTTTCTGTGTAACGCTTTTGGAGGAAATGTTGTTATTGAGGGACTTGTCAGGTTTTCACATTGTACACAAAAGTAGTAATGCTTGCTCACCCACTGAAAGCATCAGAGGGTTAAAGGTGGTTTACTAGAGGAGACATGGATGAACGTTTAATACCTCAGTGCTTAATTGTAAATTAGGCCAGTGACCTGACTTTGCTTCACCCCCACAGGTGTTCCTTAAGATGATTGGTCCAACACATGGCCAAATGACTGTTACTCGATTGGTCAAAGTCCTGGAGGAGGGAAAGAGACTTCCAAAACCAGACGGCTGCTCAGATAGGGTAATATATAGCTTCACTAAAAACAAAATGCTGTGTATGTATATTTATTTATTTAGGAAATAAATTAATTCTTTAATTTAGGAAGGATACATTAAAGTTATCAAAAGTAACTGCAAATCAATTTAAAATGTCAAAAAGATTTTTATTTATTGTTCTTTTGAGCTTTTAAAAAAAACAAAACAAAAAATTTTTTTCACGGTTTCTGCAAAAATATTAAGCAGCACAACTGTTTTAAACATTGATAATAAGAAATGTTTCTTGAACAGCAAATCGGCATATTAAAATGATTTCTGAAAGATCATGTGACACTGAAGACTGGAGTAATGGCTGCTGAAAATTTAACTTTGCCATCACAGGATGGCAATTACACCACTGTGGTGATGTAATTCGCATATGAACACCCTTTTGAAACCTGAAATGATAAATGGGACATCACATGATGGCCATCACAAGTCCCTTCACATTCTGTCAAATTCTGGAATCCCTCTTTAGTTCGTTTCTCAATTTAGAATCTTAAGTTTCTTCATTGGGTATCAAACAGTGTTATTTACCAATGAGATACTATTATAGTTTTTAATATTTTGAATTAGATTTTATTATTTTTATTTTTTTTGCTTTCATGTTCATTGTAAAGTTTTAGCAATTGTGTTGTTTTTGTCATTTTTATTAGTTTTTGTTGTTTTTAAATATGCCTATAGTTTGTATTAGTTATTATTTCAGTTTGTTATATATATACCAGACGGCTGCTCAGATAGGGTAATATATAGCTTCACTAAAAACAAAATGCTGTGTATGTATATTTATTTATTTAGGAAATAAATTAATTCTTTAATTTAGGAAGGATACATTAAAGTTATCAAAAGTAACCGCAAATCAATTTAAAATGTCAAAAAGATTTTTATTTATTGTTCTTTTGAGCTTTTAAAAAAAACAAAACAAAAAATTTTTTTCACGGTTTCTGCAAAAATATTAAGCAGCACAACTGTTTTAAACATTGATAATAAGAAATGTTTCTTGAACAGCAAATCGGCATATTAAAATGATTTCTGAAAGATCATGTGACACTGAAGACTGGAGTAATGGCTGCTGAAAATTTAACTTTGCCATCACAGGATGGCAATTACATTTTAAATATGTTAACATAGAAAAGAGGCTTTTTAAATTGTAATGTTTCACTGTTATACTGTTTTTACTGTGTTTTTTTATTTAAAAAAATCAGACTTGGTGAGCTCAGATCTAAAAAAAAAAAAAAAACACACACACATACACACAAAAATTACTGGCCTCAAACTTTTGAACGGTAGTGTATGTTACAGATCATATTGGTATAATAATATTTAACTTAAAGTAACCTCAGATCTTAAATATTGATAGAGAATTCTAAGGAAGTCAATCCACACCCACATATGCAACCGTTGCCCCATAGACGTCCATTAGATGTCAAGGTGTTTTTAACTGTCAAACTTCTCTTTTGCAATAACTCACAATGAGCTTTTTATCTTGGAGCAAACATAATTCTTACATTTCATTTATTTACATAAAGTATGTGTTAAGGTGGTGTTGTTTTTGTTTTTAAATAAAAATATTATTTTATTCATCGGTTTACATGAAGTATACATTTTTATTTAAATGTAAATTGTTTACTTGAAAACATATTCTTTAAATAAATATTTTTTTTATTTATCTTAAATTAATATTAGTATGCATATTTCACTTTATTTGGCATAAACATTTCTGATATTAACATTTCGCAATTTAAAAAAAACCCTTGCATCCATACCTTGGTTGGAAATTCCTGCCATAGGATATTTCCTGCTCTATGAATTGCAGAATCACACATTTCTTTTATGATGGTGCAGGGTTAGATGATTAAACGGCAGGTATGGGCTGCGCTCAAGGGCTTGTGTCTGATTGTAATCTTTTGTGTTTTGACAGTTGTACAGTCTGATGAGGAGATGCTGGGAGGCGACACCTGAAAAACGGATCGAATTCAAAGGCCTGATTACCGACTTTCAGCAGATGATTGACAGTCAGTAACTATGGAAATAAGATGGGACAGACTCCACTTCTTATGCAAGAGGCAGTCCCAGAGAGACAAAATCCCCCACATCCCAAGAAAAAGAAAAAAAAAAGTATAAATGTGCAGTGTAGCACTCTTTCAATATACTCTTTTCTCTCACATTATGACCTCATAAACTGCAGACCTTTCGAAATAGCCAAAAAGACACCGCTAGAACCACTGAATCAGACAGTAGATACTGTCAGGCCTCTCTTTAAATATGCAAATATGTAACTGCCAATCTTGAGTCGCTCATTTTTCTCTTCAAGTTCAAATGCAGACTGGTGCAAAAAAGGAAAGTGAATCAGGAATTTTGACTCATGAGACTCAGCTTCATATTGTGCCTCAGTGTCACAGCAGCCACCATGATGCATGTATGAATAACCCATTATTAGGTGCATTACAGCATGCGCTGTATGGATTCTGCCCATCGTGAGTTGTATGCAACGACAGAGACTGAACCCCGTTGCGATAAAAGAGGAAGACGAGGAACGTGTCAGAATGTAGATTTACACGTATGGTCCACAGTTTGGAGCTTTGATGAGTGGATTATGCCCCTTCTCATAAGACGTGCAAAGTATGTTAAGCACTCAAAGACTGAGTTTGTCAGACTTGGAGAGGACAGCTGTCCTCCTTGAAAAAATTCCAAACGTGCTGGATTACCGGAAAACTTTGAAATAGCATGCACCGGTCAAGATGCACTATGCTGTCACATTCTACTAACTGTACTTCCTCGCTGCGCTTCACATTTGCCACGGAAAACTGAAGAAGATGATTCTGAGAAGAGCATGTGGAAGGGTATTTGGCAAGGAGAACATGGGTTGAATGAAATGTCTAAAATGGGCACTAGGGGGCAGTAGAGCTTATGAAAAATCTAAAAGAAAACTATTCAGTTTATGTTGTGCAAATTATATTCCAGGCTCCGCCATCTTTCAGAAAGTTAATTAACTGTCTGAAGAATCCTAGTATTTTATCTGTTCTTTTTTTTTTTTATATCAAAATGGAATTAAAAGGTGATTAACAAAAGTGCAACATCTTTCTATCGGAGGTATTTTGTCATTGTCTAAAAGATGGATGCTGACAGTAAAGAGAAGGATCAGGGTGTGAACGTTGAAATTAGTTTAGCGTCTTAAAGTGCTTAAAAGCCTTAGCTGTTATTCATATAACTAAACGAAGACGAAATATTCAAAGACGCCCTAATTCCCATCTGATTATCAGATTATGGTTAATCCTCGCACATGGTTCCTGTAAAGGGAAAATGATTCATCTCACATGTGGTTTTGCACTGAAGGAATTGTGAAATGCACGTCGCGGCGTTCATATCTACACCTCCATGGTGGCCACAATGGAGTTGAGAATGATCGAAGGAAAAAAGCGATGAGAGACATAATTTTCCTGTCCTTTAATGTGGAATGCAAAACAATTCCATCCGCTCAAAATGAAACCCAAACCTATTTTCCTCAACAACAAAAAATTACAACAAAATTGTATCCAACAGGGTAAAATGTACATAAATACACATAAAATAAAGACAGTATTTTTTCTTGCTGTTAAATACTCAAAAGCATTGAAAACATCTACTGAAAAAAAGAGGGAAAAGTTTATTTCTTGTATTGCAGGAGTATAGGCATGCTTAAATTCCACTATTCCTAAAAATAGCTTATTCACAGTAAAGCAATATCAATAGTTTGGATTATAAAATATTGCAAAATCTCAATTCAAGGTGAAAAAAAAAAGAAACTACAACCTTTTAAACTAAAAACAGGCTGCAATATGTGTACAAAGCACAAGAGTGTTGATAACCCTGCGTGTTTGAACAGGCAAATGTACCTTCTACATCAAGAGACACTTTCAGTATTGTAAAGCAAGCGCGCATGTACACGTTTATGATATTCAGAGGGATAAAAGTGACCTTGCAATGAGCGGAATTGGAAAAATACATTACAGGCTTGACTTGAAATACAAGGGGAACATCAGTATGTGTTGACCATCAGCAAAAATGGTAAGAAATACAAGGTTCATCAATGCAAAATAGGCACAATTTTCCATCCTTCACCTGTCTATAGAAACAAGAACACTTTAAAGAGATTATTTACTTTAGTAACTCGACCCGCTCTCTTCAAGGTAAAAGAGTCACTCGCCTTGATTTGGAGCAGTGGTACGGCTGGAGAACAGGAGACTCATGGGAAGGTGACCAGAAATACATGCGCTTTATAATGCCTGTGGAGTGTCATTTTGCAACAAATCCCATTTCTGATTATCTAGAAACAAGCAGCACGAGGCAAACTGAACTTGAGCACACAGAACAAGGGGTAAACTAAAAATGCTCACGTTATTCTTAAGCATTTCTAGTGTTTCCTGTAAAAAAAAAAAAAAGGGCCTCTGTGTTTATAAATGGTGGTTTTGTGCTGAAAGTGGGACGCAGGGCCTCAGGTACCGATGTAAATTTGGGATTGTCTTTATACTTGTCATAACACAAAAAGGCAACATAAATAGGAAGCGATAACAGAGGCTCCTCCTCAAATGTGTTGTCAGTCTGTTGTGGAGGTGAGAGAATGGCTTTCAGTGAAAGAACAACCAAGAGACAATCACTTCAAAAGAGTAGAAAAAAGAAGGCACAGAGCCTTAAACATAAACGGCTGAACGCGCCAGGCAAACGCCTGTATGTGCTATGTGGTAGCAAAGACAAACAACGGCTCCTTTTAAGACGATCTGCTGGCAGACTGCATCCAACCAGTAATCAACACAGTGTACTGCAAAAAAATCCAATTCGTAATGAGTATCTGTCTTATTCACCACTAGTAATATCTAAACATGCTTAAAACAAGCTCAGTGCAAAGTAAAAGGGATAGTTCATCCAAAAATTAAAATTCTGTCATCATTTACTCACCCCTGGGTTGTTACAATCCTAATTATGCCATTTTAAAGAATTCACTTTTTTTTCTGTACCATAAGTCAATGGGTCCAAAATTAGACCTCACTGACTTTGTATAGAGAAGTGTTGTTATCGTTAACTAAAACTAAACTTAAAACTATTCATGTTTTCATTAAAATAAAGCTGAAATAAAATTAAATTATTGGACGAAAAACTTAAAACGTATAAATTAAAATTATATTAGACATGCCAAAGTTGAAGTACTAGAATTGCTAAAACAAACAGAAAAATAAAGCTATATATATATATATATATATCTTCTGTTGGGTTCCACAGGTTTGGAACAACATGAGGATGAGTAAATAAAAACAGAATTTTCATATTTTAGTGAACTATCCCTCTAAGACTTTATTTGTCCCATTGGGAGATTTATGCCACTTGTTTTAAGTTTCCAAAATAAGACAAAAAATTAACAATTCTACCACGCAACATGACAAAATACTAATCTTCAACAGATTATTTTAATATCTCACATATTTTGCCTCTCAAGTATATTTCTCTTTTTAAACGTATATTTTAGCAAAAAAAATAAACTAACTGATATGGATTAAAAACAGAATTTTTTGCAGCATAAAATCACCAAAATTACAGACTCTCTCCATTAAAGAAGTAAAGAAATTAAACCACAGAATAACAGACCACTAATATCCATATAAAGGCATTATGTTAGATTATTACCATGTGGGTGTTTGCATCAGGGCTGTTTGCCAGGTGTTTATCCTATATGTAACGCCTCCAACCCTTGACACCCTTCCAGCAGATTATTACTACTACTATACTAATGTATTATTACTCATACTGTTATTAAAAAGAAACCACTGGCAGCATCGTAGCTGAAAGTTGTGTGGAGGCCATCCCACCGACACCTGGGGGAAAAGTCACCTTGACAGTTTCTCCAGAGAAGGTAGAGGTTATTGCCTTAGCCATGTCTTCTCTGAGCGCCGTGTTTTAAGGCTCCTGCAGAATTCAGAATGGCTGATCGTTTCTACAGATACAGCAGTATGTTCAAAGACACACATTAAAGATTAATCCTCAATGATATGAACACACGTTTCCTGTACACTTCGGAAAGCGAATCGATAGTCAAGATAAACAGTGACACATTAAGCAAGACGTTAATAGTAATAATATCCTCAATGTCTGTACACAGTAAAAAATACACCAATTTAGCAGAATATACAATATACATTGGCTATGCCCTACCCTGTCAGAAAAAAAAAATCTTTGAAAATTGTTATTCTCTGAGTGTAGCTCAATCTTTATCAGCCCTTAACCGTTTGTACAGTTAAACACGGACACATAAACCCCCCCTCTGGAGTGGAATGGTACGTCCCGCCTGGGGGAGAGGTAAACAGGCAGAACAGAAAAAGAGATATATCAATTATCTTAATGCATCATTTGGGACAGAGTCAGAGCAATCTTAAGAGGTCCCGCCTGGCGTCGGACAGAAATAACAACAGTACCCAGATCCACATACAGTTCAAGAAGAGGAATAAACCTCCTTACGTACAATAAATTGTACAATCTTTTCATAAATATCAGTAATAGACTACAAGTTAAGGCCTGGACATGACAACGGCAACATACGAGTTAGATCCTCTTCTTCTTGAAGTAGTCGGCGTACTGGCCCCCAAGACCCTGTGAGTGCTGGCCTACATACGGTCCCTCTGATGTCACTTCCTGTGTCGGCAGTGTGGGGTATTCTCGCTTCTGCCCTCTAGCCTGACTCTAGGGGAGAAAGAAAGAGGTTGATTATAACAGAAGTGATTATAGTGATTAAAATGATTTCACCTGTTTGCTGAGGATGATGTACATGACTCATTGTTCACTGTATGCTTGAGTTTGAGTGACATACAGTAAATGAGTGACGGGTTTTTTGTGGTCCATACAGTAAATGATTGACGCCATCTAGCTCCCTCAGCCCACACACACGTCTGAGGAATTTTCTCTGACTCTTGCACTACGATAAAACACCCATTTTTGAATCAGCAAAGCGCAGTTAGAGGTCTTCATCTCTCAATGTGTGTCAGTCTTCTACTTCCAACTGAAGAATAAAGTTACTGGTTTCTCCTACTGGTTTCTTCACCATCAAGCAGAGCACAAACACACACCATATGTATTCACTTGACCTATCTACCCATCTGTCTTTCTATCATTCTAAATAACATTCCATATATCATTCTGTTTGTCTAATATAATTATACAAGTACTATTGCCGGGGCATTTTATATAGGGTTCATAGAAAAAAAAATTCCATTTAAATTTTGCATTTATGAATGTTAAATATCACACTTGCACTATTTTTGACTGAAATGGTGCTTGATATTTCATTGTTTACACTTTTAATGGCCTTGTCAAACTTACCTAAAAAAATGTTCTTGGCACAAAGCACAACAACCCAAACTAATAAATGGTGGTGTTGCAATGGTATTTAATATTTAAGGCCATTACTAGACATTTTGCACTCACAGGTTAACAGTGTTTTCATTTATCATTTCAAAACGTTGCTTGATGGAACACTTTATGGTTAGCAATGATAAATAACTACTAGCATTTTGTGAGGCTGTGATGCATGGAAACACTGTTTTGCCTCTTTTTTGTTAAAAAAAAGTTATTTGCGGTATTATTTTTATATTTGCGAGATAAAGTTTAAAATAAGAAATAAAATCATACTGTACGTTATAAAGTTACAAGCAACAGTCGCAACTTGGCATATAAAGTCACACTGTGAGGTATAAAGTTACAACGTGAGATGTAAAGTCATAATATGAAATTCTAAGTCATATTGTGGGATATACAGTTACAGCTGGAAATTATAGTCACATTCAGAGATATTGGAAATATAAAGTTTCAAATACCTTTTTTTTTTTTTTTTACTCAACTATGGAAGCCTATTTCTGCCTCAATAACATTGAATTGGCCGTTTTGACACCCATGTTTTTTGGCCACAGCTGAAGTGACCCTTATGGTAGACCTCACAGTTCATAGCATTTACGGTCTGGGTACTTTGGGCCTAAATTGACCCTTCACAGGGAGTTTGACAGGCGATCAGACAAATCAATAATACGCCAAATCTGCCATTTTGTCCGACAAACAAACCAAACAGGAGAGTAGATTAACGTTGGTGGAAAATGGTGTATATTGTAGTCTTTCCGCAGCTGAAACAATATACCTTCTGATGATTCATTCATGTTTATTTCGTGCTATAGCTAGTAAAGAGGAAGAGATGATCGGTTCATGCGACGCTTGAACTGAGGCGCTACAGCGATCTGTCACGACACATCAAAGAGCCACAAAACGGTATTTATTGTTTGAATTTCTTAAATAAAGGACAAAATTTGAAAGATGAGACTTGGTTTCATACCAAAAATAACCTGCTCTGTCTTGTCTGTCTGCATGTTGTCAGTTTCCTCTTTGCTCCACGATGTATTTTTCACTGCGTGACAACATGATGTGTGGCGTGAAAGCACCATGGCTTGTCGGACATAGCAACAGTAATGAAGGGGGGCGGGTCTTTGTGAAGGGTCAATTTGGACAAAATATTTGTTTAAATTTCAACAAGAAGGGTGTAATACTTTGTATGGCAAAATTCCCCTTCCCCATGTGGATTTCACATTAAACTTTAAACAAACATGTTTCGTGCATCGCTACACTACTGAGAATGGACAATGGACTAATGCTAATGTTATCACGCCTTAACCTTTTCTACTGAAATGTTCCCTTTGTTTTCTTTCTGGAATCTAAACACATGTAATCTTTCAGGTGTCTGCTGTAGTCCTAATATATCACAATATATGTGGTTCGTTTCACTTCTCTTTCTCTCACACACAATTATACACACATTTTATATAGAAAGACACACTCACATAATAGTAGTTGTTCCAGTCGGTGGCTGAGGGTGCGGCGGGTGTGTGCGCGGCAGGACTGGGCATGTGTGTGTGCGTGTGAGTTGGTGTGATGAAGCTAGGCATGATGGGTAGGGCACTGTAGGTGGGCAGCAGGGTCTGAGCAGTGCCGTTCAGAGAGGTGTGCAGAGGCCCACTCAAGGGGGTCTTCACCACCTCCACCTCCTATAGAGAGACACCATCAAACATTTATACATACACTTATACTGTATCTCTCCATATGCAACACACACACACTGGCCCAGCTGCTGTGCTGAGGAGTGATGGAGTGTTTTCAGCAG
>NW_015542377.1:1605316-1616264 GCF_001515605.1 Sinocyclocheilus anshuiensis
CAGCAGGATCCCATGTCCTGAAAGTGTCTGACCTGTAACACCACCTGCCACCACATTTACATAAGCTCCTACACCCCACACAAATACCACCAACACACAAACATGAGCTAACTTCTATCGCAACACACTTTGTGTATACAGTCCACAAAGTCAGCACATAAATCAGCTCGCAGTCTTTAATATGTAGAATGTTAGAATGAAGATGTAATTAAGATTCGTCAGTATTTCTAGGTCATTAATCAAATAAGCAAATTTGTGACAGTGCAACAATGGCGTTCATGCAGCTAAAGTGCTGCTGTCATTTAAAGCAAAAGAAATTCTTGATAATTTTTCAATGTTTCAATCACATTGTGGCGATAATATAATTTGTAGTGAAAAAAGTATTCAAAAAGAAATTTACAAAACAGAGTAAATTAATAAATGCATGTTTGACGGTTTCACAAAAACTAGTAAGCACCACAACTTTTTTCAACATTGTTATTAATAAAAAATGTTTCTTGAACACCAAATAAGCATATTAAAATGATTTCTGAAGGATCATGTCACACTGAAGACTGTAATAGTAATGGCTAATAATGTTTGTAAGCTGAAAATTACATTTCAAAATATATTCAAATAGAAAACAGTTCTTTTAAATTGTAATAATATTTCACAATATTCCTGTTTTTACAGTACTTTAATACATATTTTATTTTATTTGAAATAAATGCATGAGACTTCTTAAAAAAACACCCCAAACTTTTGAATAGTAGTTCATTACAGCTTAAAAAAAGACCATGAATAAAAGCTTAGTTTTATTAATAGTTTCTGTAACACAGCCTTATTGTTTTCATTTTATTTTACAAACATTTTTGTTTAATATGCATGCTGTAATATGCAAGCATACTATCAGTATAGATTATAGATTAAATGCATACAGTTTCCATACTGTATATACCTACAGAGAAATGAAAGTCTAATTTCTGACCTATTTTGGTCTGTGACAGTATGAACAATTGGCAGTAAGTCACAGAGTGATCTGTCATAGAGAGATGCCGTGTCAGTCACGAGACACTTAGACACAGTGGAAGTCCAGGCTTTTGACTTTTCTGACATCTGTCAGAAGTATGACGGCTGGAGTATTTCTACCTCTAAAGAATGTGTGAGGTTTGGGAAGTGTGTGAACTGTTTAGCATTTCTGCTGCAGTGCATGTATTTGCATTCCTGCACAGTAGAATCCCTTTCAGTGTGTAAAGTTTTGAGCTGGTCAGAGATAGATAATGTACACAGTAAAGTGAGCATCATTAAGCATGATGTGTTTCTGTGTGTGTGTGTGTGTGTGTGTGTGTGTGTGTGTGGAGTACCTTGCTGACATCTCGGTGCTGGTAGACTTGAGCAGCTGTCTGGCTCATCTGCGTCTGAGAATAGTACTGACTGACAGCATGCATGTAGGAACTGTAGTCTCCGTATGAGGAGGTGACCACCACCTGTGACAAACACAAACTTGATTTGTTATCATGGTGGGGACTTTCCATGGACTTCTATTGTTGTTCATGACATTTTGAGTTCATGACATCTTCTATTTCCTAACTAAGTGATTCCCAAAAATGTATTTATTTATTTATTTTTTGTCAGCAGAACCCCTTTGACCTAAAATAAGTACCCCCTAAAACTAGGGATGGGTTTTTCACAATTCGATTTCAATTCACACGCATGCGATTAGATTTGATTCCGATTTGACAGATTATTTTGGATAAAAATCAGGTATAGTACATGGCAAATTTTCTAAAAGGGAAAAAGTCAGTTGGTACTACATTACTATAATATTGAAGGTTCAAATTAACTGATTTGTATACAAACACTTAAAATTACACTCAATAAAGTTTTTATAATAATAAAGTTATAATACTAACTTCACAATTACTGTACATAATTATATTTCTGCTCCAATTCGTTTTTTAAAATATAAACATTTAAATCGCTGTCATAAAAATTGACGGATTTATCCAAACATAAATTAAATATGGAAAAACAGTACAAAATTTAATGATATATGGTGCATATTTGGCAAAATGCTCCTCTCTAGAGTTCCTTTTTCTAGCTGACTAACAAGTTTATGGTCACCAAATATGTTTTCTTCTGTGGTAAATGTGACATTATGTGACATATTGTTTACAAGCTGTTATATTGACGTCTTTCCACGGTTGAAACACTGATTGAGTGATTACATGAGACAGTATACGGATTTCGCTAAGTTGTACTCTTTCTTTTGACCTTTGGATGTTCATTCATGTTTATTTCGTGCTTTAACTGGTATTAAAGCAGAGGAGAAGATCTGTATTTATTATTAATTTATTGGATGGGAGGCGCACTACAATGTTCCGTTCCTTAACTGAAAACAGGCTAGGCTAATGGATTCTTGGGATTTAAGAATCAATATCGTTTCATAAAAAAATTTTTTTTTACCTAGCCCTACCTAAAACATTACTATTTCAATAATTTTACTATATATTTGTATGTTCATGATTTTCTGATGTCAGTTAATGATCACATGACATGCAGGAAAAACAAAACATTTCATATTTTCGTAAGTTAATAATTTGCGTTTGGGAATGCCTGCCCTAATCTTTTTACATTTTCATTTTTTTTCTTTTTGTACAATGGGCACATTACCATAGTACCGTGCCTGTGTATGTGTACTCACCTGAGGTTGCTCTTTTGTGCATTCAGTAACTGCAGCTGTCTCTTGGCTAGAGTTGCCATAGTTCTGTGCATGGTAGTGTTGGTACCACTGCTGCATGGCCTCCTGTCACACAGAGACATAAAACAGAACCAATGAAACACAATAACATACAATCAGACACAGCTTTAACAGGGATCTATATGAGGAGCAAACATGTCTTGACTATAACTTTAAGACCCCGATATACAGTACTTGAAGTTCATTTGGAGTTCATTTTGGGAGTTTGAAACAGCTTGCCAAAACGAACATTCTGAAAAGATTTGCTCCAGCAGATTAACGCCTTTGAACTATCATTGATCCGTGGCAGTTAAATAATAGGTAGGTGTGCTCTGGGGCTCTGCTGTGAGTATATCGAGGGCTTAAGTGACTCTCCTTCCAACTCTTTTCTCTGACTTAACACCAAGTTGTGACACACCAAGATGACGGTTGACCGCTGGCCAATGTCGGACTGTTGTTGAGCGTCTGTTGGACTAGTTTTTGCATTGGCACTAGTCGGACCCCGTCGGCAGCTTTTTGGGAGCTCGTCGAATCTGCGGTGGAACCCATCGGTGCGAGAGAGCACTCTGATTAGCTGTTCAGCTTAGCGAACCAGTGCACAATGAGAGAAAACGAAAGTGACGAAAGAAAGCCAAGAAGGCACACAGAGAAGGCTCTTCTCGTTGTATATCCGCAGTCCTATTTCTTCTGGTTTCCCTTTTTGTATAATGAATACAGCTATTGCTACTGCTGGTATGGAGAGTTATTTCCTCTCACATAGGCACAGAACCTACAGGCTAGTTGGCTGTAGTCTTTGCTGTGTGTTCAAGCTCAACTTTTTGGCCCAGGTGCAGGTGCGACAGCACAGTCGGCTCTTGTTGTTAATAGTTCTTTGATGTTGGTTTGGTGTGTCTGGGCTTTTACTGACACATCTCACTGACTCTAGTCCCAGCCTTAGATGGCATACTCAGTCTATTCACTGACTATTTGCTACATATTGTACACAAAATGGCAACAAATTTCTAGCTTTATTGGATTTTTCAGGGGTCAGGGTGCACACAAGTCCATCAAGGTATAACGTTACAAGGTACCAGGCAGCTCCAATTATGCCCCTTGTGCCCAATCTGGTGGGATATTTTCTCCACTGAAAAGACAGTTCCTTTCCTTCATCACTAAAACCAAGTTGGACTCGAACCAGGAACCACCAACATCAGAGCACAGATTGCAGGATAATATCAGCACTAATTAAAATGATAAGAAGAAACACAGGCTTTTCTGATTCAGTTTCTGATTCAGACTTCTGAGCAAGAAGATTTGGTGATTCATGGTTCATGGCATTACATTTTTCAAAAAACAATCAGTTTTTTATTTATTTATTTATTTTGGAGAGATGGAACTAGATTTCCTTGAGCACTAATAACAGGGTTGTATCTGATTTTAGGTTGACCCACAGACCCTTATATCAAGGATATACACTTAAACCAGCTAATAAATGTGTTCGGGAGTACTTAAAAATATCAGACAGGTGTGTAGGAGCAGGGATGAAACCAAAGTCTACTGGAAAGTAGCCTTTCAGGAGCAACTTTACATGTTGATCTCTAAGGGGTGGACCTTGGCCAGTATAAGCATCAAAGTGGACTAGATAGTCAAATGTCTGACTACATGACTCTGCACTATACTGTATGTATCACTTTGAGTCCAGGTGCCCGCAAGGCTCCATTTCCTCAGCTGCTTCCTCTTTTTTTCTCCATCCGTCTAACCTTGTGGCCTAATCCGTTTCGCTAGCTTTCTCTTCTACTATTCCTTTAATATATCTCTTCCTTCTCATCTCCTTCCCATCACTCCTTTCACCATTCCCTGCTCTCTTTCTCTCTGGATGCCTACAGCGTGAAAGCTCACTGTCTCATTTCACTAAAGCTGGTGGAGTGTGTGGGAGTGTGCGACCAGATGGGACAGACAACTCGCAGCCAATCATCCTCTTCCCTCCTGTCTTCCCCCTCTGCATCTCTCGCCCCCCCTTCTCTCCCTCCAACTCTCACCCACTCCTTCTCGTATTGTCATAGGAACGCCGGCAGTAATGAGAGGGAGACCCACATTTAAGCCATTTAATCCTGCTAAAGTTCCTTCCCCTCCAAACTCTCTGCCAGGGAATGAGTAGGGGGGTCACCCTAAAGATGCTAGCAGGAATCTGAGAGACGGTGGGAGGACTGTAACTCCTTCTCCTTCCCTCTCATCCACTCCTGGAGCACATTTTCCTCTCCTCTGCGTCTGCTGAAATCCTTACATTCTGATTTCTATTTCATTTGACGGCTTTTTGACAGCCTAGTGCAGAGTGGCAGGATATTATTGGGTAGAGAGCTTGCCTTTCACAGTTCAGGATAGTCACTAGTGAAGGACTAGTGACTGTGTGCCATGTGGTGTTATCAGCTAATCAGCATTAACATGATGTTATCTTCTTGATTAATTAGTCACATGGCATTTATTGCTCGGGTGATTGGCTCAAAACTTCTATGTCCATATAGAATTTAAATCACATAGGCCAGCTGAGCAACTGTCATTAGCTCCTGTCATTTAGCCCCATGGTAAATTATCATTAAGAGATCATGTGTGAACAGGACCTTTTGAAAAATACCGGTAATCAGTTCTGGTATGAAAAGTTACATTACCAGTATGCTACTGGTATGCTATGGGTAAACAAGGAATTGGATTACTGGTATGAGCATGTATGAGGGCAGATTGTGCTGATGTAAGAATTCTACTTTGGGCCAATCATAAAACTCTGTCTGAGCTATTTACAGTAAGCACTGCTGCTTTTAATTATTTTTCTATGTAAACGTACTAGACGAATATCCGACCATTCGACCACATTTCACATTCGAGACCAGCCTTCTTTTCCATTCATCAGCACTGTGGCTCTGCAGTTGCTATTGCATATTATATTAACTGTAGTACTATTAGTATCTATTATGCGCCTTGTGTGCAAAAACATGTTCTGTGTAATCATCCCCTTCAGAAGTTTAGAACATGTTATCAGATTGGACAGATAGTGTAACTAAAGCGCTCCTCCTAATTCAGCTGGATGAAGAAGATGGCACAGCATTTAAAGGTAATTTCTGATGACTGACATTACAGAGTTTACTGGTATTTTGGTATTGATGTGTGAATGGTATCTTATCGGTAAAAAGACGGAACTCTGTAGCTTGTGTAAACAGCGCATTTGTGTAATGAAATGTCATTCTGGTATGAAAGGGGCTATTGAGACAGCTTCTAACAGACCTCCCTGGTCCAAACTAGGTGTGATGTGACAAGTTGAGCTAGGAGTGATTTCTCTGTTCAGTCATAGATATCAGAAGATTTTTGATGCTTAATGTGAAGTGGGACTTCGGTCCTATGAGATTTTACCGTGTGGGTTACAGAACATAACAGAGCATAAATATAAACCAAGCAATCAACAAAAAGCTCAGTCAGTTGGGACAAAAAAAGTAACTTTTATCGTTTGCCGACTCTGGTTTGGACATGGTGCTGCACTACAGCTCCATTCTGATGGAACTCTTTTTGTTCTGTTTTGAACATTCATTTTCTTTATTCCGTATAGACCCATCTATCTCTATTGTGCAGCTGAGCATATGGCAGAATTGTTTTCTTTCTCATTCCTCTCGCTCTCTCTGGCTTTCGCTGTCAAGTCTGGGGCTCAGTGGAAGCTTGTGTTAGAGAGAGATATTGTGGGGGATATAATGGGGGGAGAAAAGACTTGAGAGAGTGGGCTAAGAGTGAGACTGATAGATCGTTGCAGTGAACGCTGGGATTTCTTCCTGTGTCTGTGACTGTTAGCATCTGTATTCCACAATGGTCAAATACTTTCATCTGATATACAAGGTCCCAAGACTACGGTTCAAATACTATGAAAAAAAAAAAGACTATCTATCTATCTATTGATAGATATTGAGAATGGAAACCTTGTCGAAACCACAATTCTTTTTTTTTTCAGGATGCTTCGATGAATATAAAGTTCAAAAAGCATTTTTTTAAATAAATGAATTCACTGTCACTTTTGATTAATTTAATCCATCCTTGCTTAAAAGTAGGAATTTATTTTCCCCCCTTTTTTTCTTACTTCAAACCTTTGAATGGTAGTGTATCATGGTTTCCACAAATATATTAAGCAGCACAACTGTTTTCAAAATTGATAATAAATAAATAAATAAAAATAAATTCTTAAGCAGCACATCAGCATATTAGAATGATTTCTGAAATATCATGTGACACTGAAGACTGGAGTAATGGCTGCTGAAAATTCAGGTTTGCCATCAAAGGAATAAATTACATTTGAAAATATATTCAAATAGAAAACAGTAATATTTCACAATATTTGTGTTTAACTGTATTTTTTTATCAAATAAATGCAGCCTTAGTGAGCATAAAATATTTTTTTTTTCAAAAACATTTTAAAAAGATTTACAAACCAGTGTGTATGTGTATATATGTATATGTATGTGTATATGTATATATGTATATGTATATATATATTAATATTTGTGGTTTCTCAAGGTGTAAACCATCACTCTGATTTGTGGTTGTAACAAGATCAGATGTCAAAGAATGGGATCATTTTGTTGTGGAAACAGTGAATGAAACAATGTGTCAGCTGATTGTAAATCTCACAACACAAAAGCTGATGCTGTATATATATATATATATATATATATATATGTGTAAAAATACATGAATATTTTTCATTTATATACCTGCGTGTATTGCTGAGTGTATTGGTGAGTGTATTCTGCAGGAGTGGTTTCTGCGCTGTATTGACTGGGTGGGTGGGTGGCAGGTGGCAGGACTGCACTGTACGTCCCAGTGTGCGCCTGCGCAGTCTGAGGTTTACTGTTGCAGGGTGCTGCAGGAGAAACAGACAAATTCTGATGTAAATCAAGACCTGCTCAGGGACACCCATTTAGAACATCTCTCATACACACACTCTTTATCTTCTCTGCTGGTGTGGGCTGCAGCCCGTCTGGCTGTGGCCTTGAGCAGAGAGAGACAAGAGACAGTCTTACACTGTAAAGATTACAGTTGAAAATAGAGAGCTGACAGAGAAGAGATACATTCCAAGGTCTGGCAGAAGTGAGTCATCTTCAGAGTGTGCCGTTCTGATCGTGCACGTACCTTGTAGTACCACTCCAGGAAGCACACTAGCCAGGTTTAGATATGGGTTGGAAGGCAACTTCACTTCTTTAGGGGGGTCTCCCAACAGAGACATCTGACAACTGGACTGACTCTATAGACACAGATAAAGAAAGTGTGAGAGAGAGAGACAGGGTGAGAAGAGCAACAACACAATATGCTACAGCATTTCAGCTGCTAATCTGGTACATCACAGAGCTCACAAACAGACCACACAGTAGAGGTCTTCTCGGGTCCTAAAATCTGTACCCGACCCGAATCACTTCTTACCCGAACCCGACGTGCATAAATTACTTTTTAAAAAAGAAAAACCCGGCCCGAGACAGACCCGATGAAATTAGACCCGAGTCCGACACGACCTGACGGCATTTATTTTCGAACCCGAATGGACCCAAACGTAAACGGCATTGACGTGTGTACAGCCTGCAGCCCCGCAGTCAGTCAGGAAAAATCCCGGTGTCCTGTTGACTGATTTGGCCACTTCTCCATTACTTCGATTTATTTAACATTTATTCAATTAATTATTAGGTTACTTTATATTAGTGCCTGCCTGATGGATACAAGGTATTTCTGAGCTCCGCTTTCAATTGTGACCAGTGGATTTAAAAAATAAACGTGATAGTTTGATAAAAAATAAATCGATAGCCTAATCATGGATTCTCTGTTGTCTGCAACCTGATCTCCCCGGCGAAAGGCTTCTGCACACAAAAAAGAAAAGCCCTGCATGAACACGCAGCATAATGAAGCGAGTTGATTTTCCTGGTGGATCTCATATCTATAAGATGATGTCTGTGTGCGAGGATTACGAACGTATGCTCCTTTTCTATGTGCGTTCCTCTCTTAACACGAAAGTGAAAGTAACCTACGCATTCGGGATAGTTTAAAAGAATTCGGGTCTAATCGGGTCCATTTGGGAAAAGCATGTTTATTTTAAATTACCTGAGACCCGAGGCCGCTAATACCAAACCCGACCCGTGTCCGAGGTACTCGTCGAAGTTTTGGACCCGAACCCGCTCGGGTCTCGGGTCGGACCTCGGGTTTTCGGATCCAAGTGGACCCGTGAAGACCTCTACCACACAGTACGACTGAAATCTCCCCTACATCTCCAAATGTGAGCATGCAGCTATAATAACATGAAACATCTTTTGAAATATATTTAACTTATGCAATGTGATGTATTTTTAGTGAAATTGACTATTCAGCATGAAATAATGTAGAGTGGGACTTGATTTTATTGACAGAGATTTGATTGGACTGTGAAAAGTGAATAAATAATGTTATATATTATCGATTAAACCAATGATTCAGTGACCCATTTATAAAGACAGTCACTTGCTTCATTTCTGAATGAATCAGCCGTTTGAACAAATCGATTGAATGAATGACTGAATGACCTGAATGACTTGCCGCCACCTACTGGTGGTTATTGTTTTTTATTTAGAGTATTGTTTCATTTTTTTTTTTATTCATATTTCAATATTCCATTTATTTAAAACTAATTTATGCCTATTTAAATCCCATTAATCTCAAAGCATTATTAATGCAATTCTAATTGCAGTGGAAATGCATTCATGACCAGTGTTGGGCAAGTTACTCTGAAAATGTAATCAAATTACTGATTACTCCTTTTAAAAGTAATCACGTTACTGTTCTGATTACTTTATTTCAAAAGTAATTAGTAATTAGTTACATTACTAGTTACGTTACTTTTTTCTCCATTAAATTTATGAAATCCCAGCATACACGCTCCCGATAAATATTTGTTATTAAAGCATCAACATTCACAGAACACTGTTATTTTTAACTAACGAGTCTCTGCACTCGCCTATCAAGTATTGTCCCACGCCGCACTCTGTTGCGTCGGGTCTCGCGAGAGAGCAGGGGCCGGATTCACGAAACATTCTTAAGAAGGAATTTCTTCTCAACTGCCATTTTCTTCTTATTTTTAAACTTAAGAAAAAAAGTCAAGAATATTTTGTATTCCCAAAAATTCTTCTTAAGAATATTCTTATCTTTTTTCTTAAGATTGTTCTTAACACAAAACTTAAGAAGAATTCAAATTCTTGAAAAGAATCTTCTTAAAAATCATCGTAAATAACTTCTTAAATTTAGGACAGCCCCAGACTTGTCTTAAATCCCAAACAGTAAGAATTATTTAATGAATTTATTGGGTTATTTCAAATAAATTTTTATATTTAAGCATTACATCAACACTAGCTACATATAATACACAGTAGGACTATTAATAGGGATGTGCACGAGTTTTCGGAAGTGACAGTGATGACTGATAATGTAAACAATGATTGGTCATGATTGGCCTATGTGTGACTACTTTTTGTTGACTTCAAAACTCAGTAGCAACTCTAAAACGAGTCAGATAGGGAGCTTTATGCCGAGTTCACACTGCACGATTTTAGCCCGATTTTTCACTCACCAACAGGTTTTGCAAATCGCCGACAAAATGCCCAAAATCGGAGGCAAATCGGTGCTCGTTCACACGAGTGACAATCAAGCAGTGTGAATTATCAAAGACGCGATTTGAGGGAATCGCCCACGCCCGCAAAATATTTGGCATGCTAAATATCTGGAGCTGTCGGCGATTCACAATCACGCTGTGTGCAATGATTTTCTACATCGGCGATGACCTACAGCCAATGAGAGACCAAGATACAGGGCAGAGGGAAGTTCGGGGAGGAGTTATAGACCAGATTATCAGTATTTTAATAGATATATGAACAATTATATCATACAGAAACACAAACATTTGCTTGCCCAGCCACAACATCAGCATAACAGTTACTGCAAAATTATTTACCTCCAACTCTCTTTGCAGAACACCCAATCCCTGTTCCCTGCATCTCCCTCCTGCATAATCTGTTTTTCTTTTTCTCCTTGTAGCTGGAAATCAGCTCACAGACAATTTGCGGGCTATATATATTTTTTAATAATTCCAGTCTTGCTCGAGAACTCCGGTCTGACGCACGGGGGTTCTCGCGTTATTTCCTTATCACTTCTCGCGTGTGTTTTGTTGTGAAACGTAGTTTGCAGACCAGACAGAGCCGTTGGCGA
>NW_015542377.1:1617143-1618626 GCF_001515605.1 Sinocyclocheilus anshuiensis
AAGTCATGCAGTGTGTAACCTCCTGTCGCCGATCCGTCGTGCAATGTGAACACAGCAGCGACTGACTTCTACCTCAGATAGTCGTGCAGTGTGAAAACCACGGTGACCCGACGACTTTGAAAATCGTGCAGTGTGAACTCTGCATTAATTGAACACTTTTAGTTTTTAGCCTATAAATATGACATAATCCTTGGCAGTATTCAGCGCATATGAATGCGCAGGACGCGTTTGCTGTAAAAGCGCGGACAGACATACCGGAAGCGTTGACTCGGATGAGAGTGCAAAAACAGCACAAAAATGAATGAAACATTATCGCTGCAGCTTGAGACAGGGTATTTAAAAGTAACTATTCAAAAACACGCCGCATTAAAAACGTGAAGCTGAGCGCCAGTCAAACTTATGACGAAAATAGTGTGCATGCTTATTATGATTATTAGGGTAATCTGCAGGAAGCGCAAAAAGACAATAAAGTGTGAGTTTATCAGTGCGTCATGTATTCACTCAGATAACGACTGTTATTTTCTTAAGAAAAAAAATAAGATGTTCTTAAGAATATATTTGAGAACTTATTAAGAATTTTTCAAGAATTACACTTAAGAACATTCTTACGAACTTCGTGGAATTTATCTTAAGAAATTTCTTAACTTATTTCTTAAGAAGATATTCGTGAATCCGTCCCCAAGTCTCTAATACACTGGCACTTGACTCGACAGTGCGTGAGCTACATCTTTTTTACAATCTCTAGATTATAAAACACTGCATTCTGTCAGCAATGTAACGCGGCAGTAACGTATAGAGACTTCGGCTTGTAACTATACTCTAATTACTATTTTGAAAATTATAACGCGTTAAATTACTCCGTTACTAAAAAAGTAATCAAATTACAGTAACGCTCACATACAATTTGCGGGCTATATATATATATTTAAAGAAAATATATATTAGGGCATATTAATTTAATTAATTACACAATATGCCAATTAATTGCGGGCTTTGTGAAAAATGTGAAGAAATCTTTCTTCTAAGTAATGCGTTACTGCCCAACACTGTTCATGACACCTCTGAACAGTCTGTGTAAATATGCCTAAATGCCACTTCAGAAGCAGCTTTTGAAAACAATATTATGGACACATTGTAGCCTTAAATATTTGTGTATAATAAATCATATGTACAATTAAAATACTTCTTTCTAAAGCTACATTTTTGTAATGTCTATACAATGCTTTTCTCATTTAACACAATAATGACTACATTTTGGGGAGTAATTTCTTAGCCCAAATTGATTAATTTGATTAATTAATTGGCATATTGTGTAATTAATTAAATTAATATGCCCTAACATATATTTTCTTTAAATAGATTTTCAGTAGATTCTTAAATACATTCCCTAAAGTGAATCATTTATAATCCATATAAATACAGAGTTCTGGCATGAAACTCTAGATGGCGCAGTCCGATAGGTCTAACTCAATCTGACCTAATG
>NW_015542377.1:1619047-1620095 GCF_001515605.1 Sinocyclocheilus anshuiensis
CAAAAAAAAAAAAAAAAGCATTATAAAAGCAGCCCATACAACTCATCTGCTACATTCTAAGTCTTTATAAACCATACGGTACTTCTGTCACTGTCCACTTTCATGGTATGGAAAAGAGCAGCTCAGACATTCTTCTAAACATCTTATGTTTCTTTCTCCACGGAAGAAAGATTTCTTCACATTTTTCACAAATAAACAGCAACGCAGGAAAAGTATGGAAAAGTACTGGCACAGAGTCTGGCATTCATCTCCAATGCAGTCACACAGAAGACAGAGCTCTCCATTAGCCTGTGTAGGGTAATGCAGTGAGTAATCAGAGCCTGCAGCACTAGTGGGCTGTCATTAGGGCTCAGAACTCTGTCAGAGTCTGTATTGAACTCTACTAGGCGGCTGAGTGCTTGTGTCTGAATAAAGGCACCTCCAGACAGAACAATAGAAATGGAGTTCCAGGAGATCGACAGAAGCACTTCAGACAGAATTATAAGTATAAGCAAGTACTTTTCTGTATTTGGTGAAAAACTTCTGGTACTCAAAACTTTTTAATGTATTTTATTCTTATATTTAAAAAAAATATATATACATATATTATTGTTATATAAAAATATCAACAATAATTATATATTGTATTCTATGTATATTTACATTATAAAAATATAAAAAATAAAGTATATGAAAACGTTTGATGTCAATAAGATAATGTTTCTGAAAGAAGTCTCCTATGCTCACCAAGGCTGCTTTTATTTGATCAATAATACAGCTGTTTCACCGTGTCACATCACAGTGTTCAAAAATCACTCTAATATGCTGGTTTGGAGCTCAATTAACATTTCCTTTTATTATCAATGTTAAAAACAGCTGTGCTGCGTAATATTTTTTGGAAACCGTGATACATTTAAGGAGATTTAAGGATACTTTGGTGAATAGAAAGTTTAAAATAACAACATTATTTTGAAATATAAATTTTTGTAAAAGTACAAGTCTTTAGTTTTTATTAATAGAAAAAAAAACTGACCCCAAACTTTATATATTTATATAAAAAAATAAAATG
>NW_015542377.1:1620395-1625321 GCF_001515605.1 Sinocyclocheilus anshuiensis
TATATATATATAAAATTAAATTTTATTATGCAGTAACCGTTTAATAAAATGAAAATAGCACTGAAGGCTATGCTATACAGTGAATATAGTCACTATATTCATAGTTGTCTTATGGGTCAGCCTGAGCTAGACAGTCCCTGATCACTATATGTTGTCACTGTACGGAAAAGATCAGCATAAACATTTTTGCATAAACGTGTTTTTCCTTTTGTGTTCTTCAGAAGAGGTGAGAAGTCAGAAAAACAGAAAAGAAAATCACGCTTACTGTAACAGATGTACTAGTCTGCACACTTGAACTGTGGTGGTTTGCTGGAGTTTTGTGTGTTGTACTCCCCAGCAAAGGTCCCAGACTTGGTGCGTTAATTCCAGGGAGGAAGTTTTGCAGTTGGGTTTGGGAGCTTACAGAGCAACCTGTGGTTCCTGGAGGTGCAGGCTGTTTCTCCGGAGCCAGGCATGTCACAGTGACTCCATTCTGCTCGGCGATGGAACTCGCATGTGAACGTCCAGGTACATGTGACACCATTCCAGCCCCAGAGTTTCCACCCTGGGACGTGAGCGGAGAAGTGTCTTGGCCCAACTCTACGAACCAGAGAACTTTGTTAAACTACTGTAATAAAAAAGCTTTCGTTTTCAATGCATATAGTGCATACTCTGGAAAACCATAGTATAGTATTTCAATTTCTACCTCACTGTAACACCTGCATGGCACTGATATTCAAATAGAAATGACCCTGCACAAAGGCATACTCTTCAATGGTTTTCAATGCTTTGATGAATGCCAAAACCAGACTTTGCACACACAGACAGACACACGTCTGTATAAAAGCATAAAGGAAAAAATACTGATTGAAGCGGCTGCATCGAACTGCTTATAATGCGGCTTTCAAACAGTTTGAAGATTTGCATTGCAAATGTCTTTCTCTACCGTAAGCGAATGAGACCTCTGGACCAGGCCTGCAGTTTGTGAGCTTGACCACCCAACCAGAAGCTCTTACCTGTGGGAGAATCTCCCAGCAACCCCTTCCCCAGAGGAACCGCCGCCGGAGTTCGAAGACCCAGAACTTTTTGCAGGAGCAGCCGGGAAGGGTCGCCTAAAAGACCTGGGACCTGAAGGGAAATGAGAGAGCGATGAAGGAGAAAACAGAAGACAGGCCATAACAGGGTCATGTGGCAAGTGAAAGATGAAGTACACACAGATGAAATTATAGCTACAAAATACATACCCACATGCATAAAAGAAGATTTATGTTAGCGTTATTATTGCACAAATTCCTCTGTTTTTTCACAGAAATTTCCCTGTGGATGGCATTATTATTCTTCAACCAGAACCTCAAATTTGCATTCAAAATGCCAGTTAGATGTATGCTTCTAATACTGCTATATAAAATAAATAATGCTTTTCTGAACAAAACCTGCAGTTTTCTCATTATTTCCAACAGAATTTAATGCAGACCAATAATATCCTCACAAAAAGAACTACGAACACAATTTCAGGCTGTTGTTGAATATTATGCAGTGTTTGCAGGTAAGAGTAAAGTGGCGATATATTTCTTTGTTATGGGTATGTTTGAGACAAGTGAACACACACACAAACCCTCACATTAGTGATCTGCTTGTCTTTGATCTGTAAGAGCTGTTGCTGGGCCATCTGCATGTGAAGAAGATTCTGGAGAACAAGACCATTTCCTAGAATGGCACTCTGCATAAGAGAAAGAGAGACTGTTAAACATGCATGCTTATTCTTTTCTATTTAATTCTGAGGTAGCAGCCTATTCTATAACAAAATTCCCTCTAAAATGTAATTTTTTTGCTGTACTATAGCCTTTTTTATCCATTAATGCAGCATCTACATTATTTCTCTAGGGTGTTTCTTTAACTATGAGCACATTTGGCTTTGTGAACTTTTAGAAATTAAGCTTCCTTAAAAGGACAGTTCACCCAAAAATGAAAATTCTGTCTTCATTTACTCACGCTCCACTTGTTCAAAACCTGTATGAGTTTCCTTCTGCTGAACACAAAAAAAAGATGTTTTGAAGCATGTTGGTAACTAAACAGTTGATGAAAGCCATTGACTTCTATAGTATTTTTTTCCATACTATGGATATTCAAAATATCTTCTTTTATGCTCAATAGCTAAAAGATGTTCATACAGGTTTGTAACAGCTTGAGGGTGAGTAAATGATGCCAGAATTTTAATGTTTGGGTGAACCGTCCCTTTAAGTCAGTCTTATGAGTGGCAGAAAGAGAAAATGAGTACCTGCTGTGCTTTTCCTAACTGTAGCAGCGCTGCAGTCAACGGTGGACGCAGGAAGGGAAGATTGTGAGGTCGACCGAACTTTCCTGGTGGGAAACCATTAGATGAATGAAATAAGTGGTCAACATAGGAGAGTAAACAATATGAAGGAAACAAATAAAGACAAGCCCTCAAAATAAGAGCGATGGACAGCAGAAAGTATGTGGTTAATTTTGGTGGCTCATGATTTTGTCATTCCAAAATTCCAGCTTCAGCACTAATGGCAAGTTGCTCCGGAATAGGTAGAGAAGTTTAACATTTAATCATGTGCTATATTTAGTGTTGTAATTGTGTGTTCTCTTTAAGCTCCAGCCTCCACTTCTTCCTCAGCTCATTTATTCTCCCACCCAATGAAAAGTTCATTTTAATATATGATTAGGCTTTCATCAAGAGAAAAAAATCTGCTCAGAATCTACAGCGCTATTGATCACCATTACATAGCCAACACACTCACACATATGCAGAAGCATGAGCATGATATTTCATCTCAAAATCTACAATCTTCGCAGGACACACTTTTGGTTGTGTGGAAAAGTACTTAAACATATTACTCATGAATACTCAATAAATTATTTTCCTAATGAGTAAAAAGACACTTTGAGTAAAGAGAGGCACAGAGAGAGAGAGCATTACCTCCACGTTTGGCGGTAGGGTAGGGTCTCATAAGGACTTGGAGAGCAGCAGGATTGGTCATACTGTTGAAGAATTGGGCCAGACTGGGTTCAGGCAGTAAACCTTTCTTACTGCTCAACATCTACAGGAGCACACAGGACAAAGATAGAAACATTCATTCATTCATTCATTTATTATACAAAAATAAACCCATATCCAAACAAATATTATAATGAACACAGAATTTTCTTAATCAGTATGTATGTTTTTGTCAGAAAAAAAAAATCAAAACAAATGAAAAATCAATTTAAATAACAATTTACTTGGAAATCAAAACAGCATACAGTAAGAAATATCTTGGAAAAAAAGGATAGTATTAGTTTATGTGGAAAACAAAGTTATTTTATTTATTTATTTATTTTGAAAGAATATCCAGGCCAAGCTTTTCAGTATAATGAAAGATGACAACTGGTGTGATCAAGCTCCAAAAAAAAAAAAAAAAATCCTATCATAAAAAGCGTTCCATAGAACTTTTGTATTATATCTCAATTAAAAGTAATTTCATGGGAACAGACTAAAGTTTTTATTCATTAAAGTAGATCTTTACATCTATCCCAGATCTCCTGGAATGAAATATATATTTTTCATGATACATTTCTAGAGCTTTTGCCTCATCTTTGAAGCTTGAAAGCTTCAGTCCCTATTCATTGTTTCTTATTTTCATGCTTCATAGAAGACAGTGAGTCTTATCCCATTAGCAAATACTTTTTCTAGTCAAAGCATGAACCTCACATTATTTAGTTAATATTTATGTTTTAAATATAAGAACATTTAGAAATTTAATCAGGGTTAAAAAAGAAAACTTAAGTTTTTTTTTTTACATTTTAAACAGTTTTTGAAAATGTTTTAAAAACATACAGTGGGTACGGAAAGTATTCAGACCCCCTTCAATTTTTCACTCTTTGTTATATTGCAGCCATTTCCTGAGTTAAATATATGAGTGTCACAGCAAAGGGTCTGAATACTTAGGACCATGTGATATTTCAGTTTTTCTTTTTTAATAAATCTGCAAAAATGTCAACAATTCTGTGTTTTTCTGTCAATATGGGGTGCTGTGTGTACATTAATGAGGAAAAAAAATTAACTTAAATGATTTTAGCAAATGGCTGCAATATAACAAAGAGTGAAAAATTTAAGGGGGTCTGAATACTTTCCGTACCCACTGTATATCTTCTATATATATCTATATTTTGAATGTCAAGTAAATGTATGTTTACTAAGTAATTTTTCAGGATGTTTACAATTTAACTATAAAAACAATTTTTCACTTGTAAAAACAAGACAAAAGAGATGTAAGGCCTGACATAAAAAATATTCAGAAAATTCAATTTTTTTCAGATGCCCAAACAGAGCAAAAACATGCAATTTGGTGCAGTTACTGATATTTAAAAAGTAATCTTAAATTCTATTAGCTTATAATGTAAATCAGTAAGATCTTTATAACAGTATAGCAGACTGTTTACATAAAATGTATATAAACATCAGTTGTCACTCTCTATCTGCCAATAATATGTCTCAGTAGGTGATATTTAAATGCTTTGTTTTATTATCAAAGGTCTGTAGTTTTGATTGTAATGCAATGCAACACAATTTTAGAATTATACTACATTTACATTTAGTCATTTAGCAGACGCTTTTATCCAAAGCGACTAACAAATGAGGACAATGGAAGCAATCAAAATCAACAAAAGAGCAATGATATGCAAGTGCTATAACAAGTCTCAGTTAGCTTAACGCAGTACACGTAGCAAGGTTTTTTTCTAAATTATATAATAAATAAAAAGAAAACAGATAGAATAGAAAAAGAATAGAGCAAGTTAGTGTTAGAGGCATTTTTTGCTTTTGCTAATTGTATAATAATTGTGCAGGCCAATCGGCCTCAAGGACAGTCACTTCCTGTTTGTTGCTGCCGTGTTTTGAGTTTGAGCTCCGTCAAGTTAATTCTTTATTGTCTATTTTTT
>NW_015542377.1:1625501-1626178 GCF_001515605.1 Sinocyclocheilus anshuiensis
GTTTTCTCTGCACAGGCCCGGTGCACCCAGGACACGATCTTCCCAGATGTCCTTCACTCCGGTGCAGGAGCAACCCGCAGCAAAAGACGCAAGCCAGGCCCCGGGCGACGACCTCTCCCCCTCCGCCGCCTCCGGTCTTCGAGATCTCGACCCGGAACCACTTCGCTCCCCTCCGCGAGACGGAACGCGATGCTGTGATCGTCGGAGGCTCCATCGTCCGGCACGTCCGTGCTACGTTAGCTGAAGGTAAAGTGCACACTCACTGCTTCCCTGGTGCTCGTGTTCTCGATGTTTCTGCGCAGATACCCGCGATCCTGAAGGGCGACGAGAGCATCGGCGTGGTTGTGCTGCATGCGAGGGTGAACGACACCAAGCTGCGGCAGATGGAAACATTGAAGAGGGATTTCAGGAGCCTGATCGAGTTGGTGCGCAGCACATCGCCCACGACTACGATCATCATGTCAGCAACGCTTCCCACGTATCGACGAGGATTCGAAAGGTTCAGTAGACCATTTGCTTTAAATGAATGTTTATTGTCATGGTGTAAAGAACAGAAACTGCTCTTTGTTAATAATTGGAATCTTTTCTGGGAGCGTCCTAGGCTTTTTCGCGCTCATGGTCTGCACCCCAGCAGAGTCAGAGCGGAACTCCTGTCGGACAACATCTCCAGGACGCTA
>NW_015542377.1:1626344-1629749 GCF_001515605.1 Sinocyclocheilus anshuiensis
TTTGCTTGGTTGGAACAGCAGCTACGCTAATTATGTCTATGTAAATCCCTGTTTTTGCCGTAACTAGGATTTACACAAGCTTCAGTCTGGATCCAGAACACCTAAGAAGTGACGATGCCAACCCCTCAGAGGACCTCAGATGATGCCAACCCTGAAACAACTTACAGAACTACCACATTTTGTTATAAGTTTGATTGCATCATATAATAATTGCTGTTAATAGTGTTCATCGTCTGTTTGATTACGTCTTTAATTGATTTTTCCGTACATTTCTGCCATATGTACATTAACTGACAGTCACCACTGAAAAGCTACCACTAAATATTGTAAAAACTTAATTTGCTGTAAAGTTGCTTTGCAACGATTTGTATCGTGAAAAGCGCTATACAAATAAACTTGAATTGAATATAATAAATAAAATGAAAACAGATAGAATACAAAAAGATTAGAGAAGCTAGTGTGTTTTTCAAAGAAAACAAGCAGTTAGTAAATTAATAGAGTGCAAGTCTAAAAGGGGCAAGTTTTTTAAAGAATAAAATTAGAATAGAGAGTGCTAGAGTTAGAGGGTCAAATAAAGATGGAAGAGATGTGTTTTTAGACGATTCTTGAAGAAGAAGAAGCTGTTCAGTTGGGCAGGTCACATCCCAAAACCATTCAAGCAGGTCATTCCACCAGGAGGGAACATTTAACAATTTAAAAGTGATTTTGTGCCTCTTTGGAATGACACAATAAAGCGACGAGGTCACATAAGTCTGAAGTAATGAATTTAGGTGGTGCAGAGCAAGTGGTGGTTTTGTAGGCAAACATTAATGCGAGCAGCTAGCTATTGGTAAGCCTGTGAAAATTGATAAACAGAGGTGTGACGTGCATTCTTTTCGGCTCATTAAAAATTAATCTTGCTATCGCATTCTGGATTAATTGTAAAGGTTTGATAGAACTGGCTGGAAGACCTGCCAAGAGAGCATTGTAATAGTCCAGCTTGGACAGAGCAAGAGCTTGAACAAGGAGTTGTGGATGGAATGAGAGGTAGAGTTGAGTGTCATCAGCACAGCATTGATATGAAAAGCCATGTTTCTGAATGACAGAACCTAGTGATGCCATGTAGACAGAGAAGAGAAGTGGTCCAAGAACTTAGCCCTGAGACGCCCCAGCAGTTAGATGTTGCGACTTGGACACCTCACCTCTCCAAGATACCTTGAAGGACCTATCTGAGAGGTAAGACTCAAACCACTGGAGTGCGGTTCGTGAGATGCCCTTCGCCAATAGGGTTGACAGGAGGATCTGGTGGTTAACCGTGTCAAAAGCAGCAGACAGATCCAGCAAGATAAGTATTGATATATTATTATATGATGATATATTGATATGTTAGTATTTATTCTAAAAGGCCTTTTATTTGCTAAAAAGTGTAAAAGATCAATCAGATGCCAGAAGGCATCTAATAGACTGTGTACAAGAGTTTTTTTAAGTAAAAAAATTGATCATGCTGATAATAAGAGGCCTTAGAAATTTGAATATCAAATATGATACAGTAGGCTGTACAGGGATAAGTTTATTTATTTATTTATTTTATTTTTTGCAGATCATCCTTTTCATATTTGATGTCTTGTCAAATGTTTATCTGGGATGTTTATGTCCCAGCAGTGAGTGAGTATGTGTGAGTAAGTGTGTGTATGTGTGTGTATTTGTTGGCATGGGGGAGATGCTTGCAGACATGTGGAACCCCTGATTAGATCTCTGATGTCTGCTAGAGGTGTGGATCCATCCCAACCACATGCCAACTCCATCTGCTGACTACTACTCCCCCACCCACACCGACATCTAACACTTGTGCACATACACACATTGTGCTGCTTTCATACTGGAATGGGGAAGCCAAGGATGTAACCACATATTCAGGAATAAGGGGACATGGACGTAATAATTTAAGAATCAGGGGAACCTGGTGGTGGTGATGATGGCCTGGGTGAAGCAGCAGATGGGTGCAGTATTTGGAGAGAGGGACTGGAGAGACAGTTGGCCTGTCTCTTCATAAGACTGACAAAAGCAGGGATGTGTCCCATCATGCCCCCTGCCCAGAGCTTCAGAGATGGATTAGCAGAGAGCTCTGCTCCTGATGTCTGCTTCTAAAGAGCCATAAACTACAGCTGAGATGCTCTATTTTCTATAGCATGAGACAATTAATTGCACCAACAGAAACTGAAACACCTGGTGAAGCTACATCTACATGAAGCAGGGGAGTTTTCTCAAATAATTGACAGTATATATATATATACTGTGTGTATACAGTGGGTACGGAAAGTATTCAGACCCCCTTAAATTTTTCACTCTTTGTTATATTGCAGCCATTTGCTAAAATCATTTAAGTTAATTTTTTTTCCTCATTAATGTACACACAGCACCCCATATTGACAGAAAAACACAGAATTGTTGACATTTTTTGCAGATTTATTAAAAAAGAAAAACTGAAATATCACATGGTCCTAAGTATTCAGACCCTTTGCTGTGACACTCATATATTTAACTCAGGTGCTGTCCATTTCTTCTGATCATCCTTGAGATGGTTCTACACCTTCATTTGAGTCCAGCTGTGTTTGATTATACTGATTGGACTTGATTAGGAAAGCCATTAACGCAGGGGCGGGGCCAGGGTTCGCCACTCCACTCACAACTGCTGATTCTGTCACTTTTCTCATGACAAGAAGTGCATTTATTCAGTCACAGAATGTCTTTACAATCACATCAACCCGGAGACATTTCAGACGCGCGCTCCAACTTGACTTCAGCGCCAGGTGCGAGTCAAACGAGCGCGGAAACGGTACTGTTCTCGCAGTGCGTGCACTTCAATTGCACGCACAAAGACACCGGCGCGCGCTGTAGCCTTTATCATTTCATATCAAAGAGCGAAATAATCTCCGTGCATGCAATGTCATGGTCAACTAAGTCATGAATTTACCAAAAAGGCGATTAAAGCTGCCTTAAAACTGTGCATGCATGTAATATATTTTATATGAGTCACATTTAAGAACATGTCTCTGAAATGGTTTTCAAAACTGTCCTGGAGCAGCCCAGCACTGTCTCCCTCATCTAACACACTCGATTCAACTCGTCAGCTCATTAATAGAGACTTTAAGACCTGAAGTGAGTCAGAAACGGTAAAAAGAATTGTAAGAAAATACGATGCGTGTCAGATCCGTGTCATGTTCAGCAGCGGCAGCTCTTAAAGAAATAACAGGCAAAACAACCTAATAACCCAGCTGCTGTGATGTCTGTTCGTCAAGAACAAAAGAAGAAAAAAGAGGAAATCAATAACTTTTTATATAGCTTTAAGGATTAATCTATATTTAATTTAGAATTTAGTGATTGATAACTTCAATTTCTGTATATTTCTGCTGAAGGGCACAGGTA
>NW_015542377.1:1630160-1653634 GCF_001515605.1 Sinocyclocheilus anshuiensis
AAAGCGCTATATAAATGCATCAGTCATTCATTCATTCATAAATGTTAAAATTGATGGATCTCAATTATACTGTAATGTTGAATGGCTATAGTCAATGGTTAAATATTAGGGGGAAACACTATTTTATAAAGACATCAGTAGTATTGGTATCAGTGATATTGGCCTTCAGTCATAAAAAAGATGCCATTAAACAAATATTAAAAATATACTGTCTTTATGTTGTTTGTATTTTAATTTGAAGATGTAATGTGAAATTATTGCAATATAAAAGTATATTTAAAAACTTTAATGTTAGGTGGGATTAACTGCGATTAAACGCGAAAAAATGTGTGATTAATTAGTTAATTTTAAACGATTGACAGCACTAATATATATATATATATATATATATATATATATATATACATATATATACCAACAATTCTCTGCTAATTCCAGGCATAGTACATTTTAGAGGTATAATATAAAGTAATATAAAAGAATTAAGGTTGCACTGATACAGATACTGGCATCACATGTGTCTTCTGTATTAACACTAAATCGTGCATGTAAGTAAAAACCTTAAATGTTATGGCATTTCTGCATAATAAGTGGTTCCCAACATCCTTACAGGAAAATGTCAAGTGATTACTGTACCGCTGCACAGGAGAAGCTCTAAATGTTCATTCTGCAATTAAATGAAAGATAACATATGACAGAACGATAAAATGAACAGTGAATAGAAGCTCGCACAATACACTTTAATAGGCATAATTAAGCATGAAATATCCATTATCTAAATATCTATTTAGAAAAATATCTATTTACAAAACAAATTAAACCAAGTAAAATTATTTTTTTTGTTTCTCTAACCAATATTTATTTGTATTTTATTTTTTACTGTATTATTGTAGTTATGGTATTAAAATCATATTTTATAAATTAATTATACTTTATAACTGTATAAATGAATTGTAATTTTAAATATAATTGTAATTATTTTAAAGCAATTTAAAAATGTTTAAACATGCATAAAGCTGACTTCAATGTAACTTAACTTTAATGTAAAAAAATAATAAACAAGAACAAACAACCAAAATAACACATGTTGTATCTACATATTGTGGCGGAACGTAATACGTCGCCACTGATTAATTTGTTATCCTGTCATGCAATTGCAACTGACAACCATTCATCATCAACTGTTTAAAAGAGGGATGGAGAAGAGCAAAGTCACGAGTCATGAGTTAAAGTTATGAAGTCTAAAAGCCACGGGGTCACGAATTGAACAATCTGTTCAGTGTGGAAACCTGTCAGACTGAAAAGGTGAAGGAGAAGTGCCGACGCGGTGGTATGTGACGACAGCGGAAGAAGAGTGAGAGATTTCCAGCGCACCTGATGTGCGTGTGTGGCTTTGACATGAGAAGTGGTGTGAGAGACAGCGGGTTGCTGTGTGCTCGACAGACTAATATGCTATGAACTGCCTATGCACAAGTGTGTCGTTATGCAATGGAGATCGAAAGTGGAGATAAGTTGCAGTGAACCGAACGAGTGGTTTGCTTACCTGGAGCTGACGGCGAAGTCGGAGTGTGAGTGGATATTATGGTAACCTACCGTTTCCCTGGTCCAGCTGCCGGCACGGGTCTGTGCTTTCGAATGGTTGACGCCACAGTGATGGTTCTGGGTTCTATTGCGCAAACAAGAGGTACTCACCTGACCTCCAAGAATTCTTCGAACGAAGACGAAAATCAGCAAACGCGGTACAAGTTCCACGCACACACCCCAAACACAAACACGTACGCCAAACATGACATGACTCTTTGCACCTCATGCACATTTGCATATTCACATTCTTATAACTAATTTCTTTTGTTTTCATTTCAAGCGTTATGTTTTGTGATTGTGAATGTGTTTAGTTTCTTCGAACTGGTTTGAAACGCTAGTGACGTGTGCTTAAACTTGCCAGAGACTCGTGGTGACTGAGGTTTTTGATGTTCACTGGTCAAATTTGTGAATGGTTCTTTCTTTTATTTTTTTTCAATTGTTTTTGGTGTATTGTAAATCTGTATGGATAATGTTATGTGTGTTGGGTGTATGTTTGATGAAATTCAATGATGGGAAAATTAAAGGGGTCATATGATGTTGCTAAAAAGAACATTATTTTGTGTATTTGGTGTAATGAAATGAGAAAGGAAAAATTTTAATAGCATCATATGACCCCTTTACATTTACCTTTTTTGAACATGAACTATGGATTCTTGGTTTCGGTATGATTCATTTCTTCCTGACTACATCTTTTGTAACTGGTGTTTTTTTTTAATTCTGAGCTATCCGGAGCAAAAATTATTTTATTGACAGGGTTTTATCCTTGTCTGGCGCCCAACTTAAATAACTTTTCAAAAAGGGGGGGTGAGTTAGAAAAAATAAATAAGAGTAAAACACAAAAAAAAAAGGGTACCACCGTTACAATATATTGAAAAAACAAAACTTATCTACACTGTAAAAAATTTTTCCTAATTAAATTATAACACCTTTGTTTAATTTGACTTTCATTTCTATTTGTTTTTTTTTGTTTGTTTTCACTTGGTTATTAAATAGATTCCTAGTGTTCAATCAATCACTGTTACCTTGGCACCACTTTGATTTTACTTACACATCATAAGGCAGCAATTAAACTTAAGTTTCCAATTTTATAGGGGTGATTTTTTTTTAAAGTTCCCTAACTTTAAAAAGCTCTATTTGTATTCCCGTTCATGTGGCAATAACTGAAGCATGGCATTGCAAATTACTAATATAACCAGTAGGCACGTATCATGACGTTTTGTGTATGAGTTTCCACAGTACTAACCAGTGAGGAAGACAAGTGCAGACACCTGCTAGTCCCCAAGCAGTGCTAAAATTATATGACTACACTCACACGCAAGCGCAACGGC
Source organism: Sinocyclocheilus anshuiensis (assembly GCF_001515605.1). NCBI lineage: Eukaryota > Metazoa > Chordata > Actinopteri > Cypriniformes > Cyprinidae > Sinocyclocheilus > Sinocyclocheilus anshuiensis. Next base: position 1,633,073 of record NW_015542377.1, read on the forward strand.
CCATCAGACTGAGAAGAAAGCTTGTGCCCTCACAGTCTGTGGATGAGTGGGTAGGCGTGTCTCTGATACAGACAGAGCACAGAGATGCCTGTGGCTCGGAGGGGTGGACTTCCTGAGAAATGTCAGCTTGCATTTGCTCTATTTGGCTTGATATTTTTTGGCCGGAAAAAGGGTAAGTAAGAAAGAGAGAGAGAGTGGAGAGGCAAGAGAGAGCAGAGAGGAGCGGAGACATAAAGCATTGCATTAAAGACCCCATGAAATCAAAATAGCAATTTTGTGACTTTTGGTTCAGGTCTTTAGCTTTGAGGTCTTTTATATGCTCTTGCGCTCCTAAAAGTTGACAAAAACTACCAATAAGCATGCACATTTGAATTATTGGCTATTATTATTATTATATTATATATAAAAAATATATAGATAAGCTCTTTGCTATGTACTGGTCTATTTTCCTGTTTCAATAAGACAAATACCAACACTAGAATGAAAATTGTTCATAAAACTAGGGATGCACCGAATGTTCGGCAACCGAAATTATAAGCGAATAAGCGAAAAGACAGAATAAATTGTACCGAACAATGATATGACGTGATCAAATAGCAACCAGCGCAGAGTGAGGGGCGTGCATAATGCAGCACACATGTCAGCAGTGTGGAAGCATTTAAAACTGTCAGAGAAAGACGCAAAAATCATTACAAGCACCGACAGCGAGAGACTGTTTAGTACTGCAGCGCAAGTCTTCGATGAGAAGAGGACGGGGTGATTGTTGCTGGTTACTGTATGATGATCGAAATCACGAAATGGCCTTAAACAATTAGTAAATAAACTGCAGAACGTTATGCTTTCACGCTCGAATTGCAGGCCTTATACAATTAGTAAATAAACTGCAGAACGTTATGCTTTCACGCTCGAATTGCATGTATTCTGACAGCGCTGCACAAAATTGCGGCGCTATCTGCTTGTTAACCAGGGTTCAAAGTCCAAAGCGTGAGGAAAATCTGCGCTGAACCAGTGTTACTCGACAGTTGCTCAATCACATTTTTATGAATTTTTACAAGGCATGTGACAATGCGATACGTGCGACGTATTCGTAATGAGACTCATTTATAAATCTGTTGTCAACAAAAAGAAGCATTGAGGTCTTCCTGCGCGTTTCCGCCAAAATAAAAGCTGAGAAAAAGCAAGAACTCTTATCAACATTCATAGATGTTAGTATTGTAATTTTACTTTTGTTTTGTAAAATAAAATAAAAAGACAATAATAATGATAACAATCATTACAACAGCTCTGTTAATACATTTATTATAACATTCACACATAGTGTTCCAATTAGGATCTGTAATATTTGCTAATGTTTTAAAAGAAGTCTCTTCTCAGCAAGGGTGCTTTTAATTGTACAGTAAAAAATACATGCCTGATTCAAGAAGGGGGTCTGGTGGTCAAAAAATATTATTTTACCAAATTATTAATTTTAAGTTAAATTGTGCTTTGTTGGTATAGTGTCTGCTAGAATGTTAAAAAAGTGTTAAATATTTTTAAATTGTTGTTTTGTAATAGATTTTTTTATTTGAAAAGCAAGACAAAACAGTAAAAAGCACATTTTGGCTATTTAATATATGCAATGGTGAAAAAGAATTGGCAAAATACATGGGGAAAAACAACTCGAGTTCCCGTGTTCGGTATTCGGCCTTCAGCCCAGTGTTTCATTTTGCTCGGTTTCGGCTTCGGCCAAGAATTTTCATTTCGGTGCATCCCTACATGAAACTATTTCATTTGGTCTATAAACATTCCACCTTTTCATCTCTAAAAAATGGTAGTCAGATATTTTATTGTCCACCACAAGCAGAAAGCTGAATGTTGAAAAATTAAATCAATTAATGTTCAGATGTAACATCCTGCTCTGCCAACAATATACTGTATCTGTCTACAGAATTAAGTCCTAATTTTTAAAAGAAATGAACACAATAAAAAAAAACTATGTTCTAACAAAACATCAAAGAGAACATGTGTTTTGGAGAATATCAGTTAATGCTCAACACCACTGACAGTTCCTTCAGGACAAGCTGCTGGTTTACGTGGATCTGTCCAGCATGATGAAAATAGCCCTGCGGTTTATTTCAGGCCTCGGAAATGCAGCGGAGATCTGGAGATGTTTGAAACAGCAGGGTTTGTATGAATACTGTAATTAAACTGTCACCACTGCTGTTTCACACATGCACGTGTGTGCGTTAATGCTTCTGGATGAATATGTGAGAAACACTCTTGTTGCTTGCTATGTGGCGATAAAGAGAAAGTCACTTGTCCCCCATGAGTGTGTACATCACTCACCACACCCTGAGCAGCGATGAGGGCGGCGAGAGTGCTGCGTCCAGAGGTTCCTGGGGGACAAAGAGACAGACGTATCTCCTGACCCTGAATCAGCTGTCTGTCCATCTCCAGCAGCATGGCTTCAGCCTGCTCCGCCGTCTCATACTCCACGACAGCGAAACCCCGCACCGAACTTCCCTCATCCTGAGCCAGCTGCAACACACACACACACACACACACACACACAGTGTTCAGAAATCAACAAATCTTGCCAAAGGTGTGTGATTGTGGTACATCATTACAATCCAATTTTCTGTTCATCTCTGCATGATTTTTTTATGAAACCAAAAAATGAACAATTTAATTAATTTTCATTAAAATTCTCAACTGGATGCATCCTAAATAATGGAAGCAAAATTTATCTGTAGATATGAGCTCCGCTGGGCTGTGTAGAGCCTTAAGGAACCCACTGATCTGTGTCTTCTGGTATTGATAATAGTTAATGATTGTGACATTCTGACACGAGAAATAAAACCCCCACTGCATATTAAGCACTACTTTGATATTAAAACAGAAATTGAGGTTTAATTATTGAGTATTTTTCCTTGTGGCAAACATGAACATTTCTGTTTATTGATACTGTGGGGTCCAAACATTTGAGACCACTATTCAAAATGTTTTTTGTTTGTTCAATTCAAATGTTTTAACAATAAAATTATTATAGTATTAATTTTAGTGACGCCCATTAAATGTACCATGGTATACAACAATAATACTATCTATGGTATTGCAGAAATGACTGTTGTAAATCATCTATTAGTGAGGTAAGGAATATAAATTGTTTTTAAGTTACTATTTTTGGCATACAAATATAATAGTTTGAAGAGAAGCCATTTATAGGTTTAGCTGCAGATAATATGATCTTACCACAAAAAATAATAATAATGTAATTATATTATGTAAAAAAACACTACATTTTCATAAGTGTGTAAACCAAGCAGCATATCACAGCATAACATCTTTGCTGAGTCAGTGAGAAACACTGTGCTTTACTACAGTAGCTTCATGTCAGGAACAGAGATGATGTCATTTCATACTTTCATTAATCCAGCAGTCCAGATCTAAAACTAGACTCTGTCTGTGGAAGAATGTGCTGTGTTCTAGCAGGCAAGTCAATTCCTTGTTTATAGTTCTTTCCATGACTCTGGATGGGGTGAAGAAAAATCTGGCTTTGGTTTTACTTTTGAAAAAGAAATATGAATGATGTGTTAAATATGAACTAGAATAACCTTTTACACTTACAACATCTCTAACATGCATTGCCCCCACCGTCACTTAAGCCACACTTAAAGATGTATGAACGTTATTGCATTAGGTAAAAAATATTTGGGACCACTACACACAAGACACATGTTAAATCAACTCACAAACAAGCATATTTAACAGTAAAGTGATTTACCATAAAAAAAACTTGCACATGCACACAAGCTTACTTGCAAATATGCTAAAGAGTCAAGACTCTCTAATTCCCAGCACAATTACCAGGCAGTGTTTTTGAATCTCACATTCTTTATAGGAACCACACAGGGAATCAAGAACATTTACAAGGTGAGCTTGAGTAAAAACACACAAACACACACTCTCCAGATGTGTTGTGAGGTGTTGCCTTTCATCTATGCGTGTCATTTTGTTGAATTGGCCTCAAGGGAGTCCGGCGGCGCCTCATCAAAACATCTCCACCAACTGCCAGGGACTTATCAGTGGAAAGACCTGCCTCCTCTGTCCACTCCTTCATTATGTTCGGCTTAAAGCGACTTATCTTAAATACTCTGGATCATGTTCTAAACACTGACCTCAAATTCAGTCAATTCAGTCCACGATTCAGAATGATGACTCCTGTGCTTAATTATAGACTTGACTGATTCACTACAAAGAATCACACACACATCAAGTGTTTTGTTGTTTTATACTGTTCATTTCTTTTATTTGTGAATTAGTGATAACGAATCAATAGAACTTTGTGTTAACTTGTTTAATGTCAATATATTATATATTTTGTGCTTCTCAATCTCTTTCATAATCATTTCGGTCCATGGTTTAGAGTGATGAGTCCTGTGCCTAATTCAGACTGATTCACAAACTCTGATTGATTCATTACAAAGAATCACACTAATAAAGTGATTTGTTCACATTTTGTGCTGTTAATTTCTTATATCTGTGCAGTTAGTGAGGACAAACCAATAGAACATTGTTAACTTGCTTAAAATCAATATATTATACATTGTGTGCCACAGCACATTTGTTTAAGTTTTGTGTTGTTTTTTTTTCTTTTATCTGTGCAGTTAGCAAGGTCAAATCAATTAAACATTGTGTAAACTTGCTCTATTATATATTTTGTGCTGCTCAGTCTCTTTCTTGATCGGTTCAGTCCATGAATCAGAACAATGACTCCTGTGCTTGATCCAGACTGATTCTCCAACTTTGACTGATTCATTACAAAGAATAGCACTAATCAAGTGATTTGTTCACATTTTGGGGTGTTCGTTTTTTTTTCCAATCTGTCCGATTAGCAAGTAGAAATCAATTGAACATTTTTCTAACTTGTTTAATGTCAACATATTATATACGCTGTGCCGTCTACTTTCTTTCTCAACACATACAATTCACAAGTTAACAACATCGGAATTGTGGTGCAGTAAACACTGATGCACAGCCTTTCTACTAGGCCTGTCGCAATAATCAATATATCGACTTATCGCGCAATATATGTACATGACCTCAATAATTTTTGGTGACCTAACATTTTGATACTTAATTTCCATTATCTAAATATTCTTAAATATTAAAAGTTTGTTGTCATTTGGAAGTGTGTAGGCCTTCTTGCATTATTATGCTGTTACATTATGATTATATATTCAGTGGCATAAAATGGTCTTTAAAATGGCAATAATATCGCTTATCGCAATTATTTCTGGGGCAATATATCGCACAATAAAAAGTTGTTATCGTGACAGGCCTACTTTCTACAGCCTGAGAGAAAGAAAGAGAAAGATGAGGAAATAAAGAATAAAGGTTGAATCGAGGGACTCTATAAAGTGACGGGGTGGAAGAAACTGATCAGCTATTGGCAGTTACTCTGATGGAAATGAAACTCCTGAGGGAAGACAGATAGAGGAATGAGAGAATAAGAGAGAGAAGGAGGGGAGCTCTGGAGAGTGAGTGAATGAATGAACGGATAATGTCCTAGTGACAGCGAAGATGGAAAATGAGGAGCGCTGAAGAAGAGACAGGATGTTGAGAGAATGTGAGATGAAGATGGGCTGATTAGAGGACATAGAAAGGAACGACATAAAGGATGATAGAAGCAAAAAGGGAAACACAGTCAGATTCAAAGTGGGACCTTAAACATGTACATGTGCAGACAGAAATACATACATGGCGGTGAGAATGTAGGAAACCAAGAATCTGTAATGCGTACTAGCGTGGCCTGGATATTTCTTTCACACTGTCACACAAACACACACGGCATATGTCCTTGGCAGTAATAAGTGGTGCGGTATGTCTCAGAGGAACCCGGGTTTATCTGTGCCAGTTATAATGCAGTCAGGACAGCGTATGTAAAAGTCTAAATATAGAGAAGGAAAAGCATTCGTCATTTGGAAGAGTGTCAAACATTTGTGTGTGTGTGTGTGTGTGTGTGTGTGTGTCCATTTGATTGAGCACTACAGTGAATGCACACCATTCCTAGAATCCACCTTCCCAGAGGAACATTTTACTGCTCTTCTATAGCTCAGCAGTTTTATTGGAGTTATCAGTTAGATTTCATTTAAATGTCAATTCAGATATTTCATCTAAAATTTCTTAAAATTAATAGAGCCGAGAGCACAAAACATCAAGGTTGCAGCAAATGAGTGAATATCATTAAAATAGTCAAATATGAAAGAACAAATCCTGTGGATCTTTTTGGTACCAAACTTCCAGAGTTGTGAAAATGTAAATTAACTCATTAAAGCGGCACCTAGAGTTGAATGGGTGTGTAATTGCTTGAGTAGCAGGTGGCTCCGTCCTTCCAAATTCAGTTTCTCTGTTTTATGGTTTTTGATTCCCAAATAAATTTTAGAAAAACATAATAAGAAGCAAATGAGACAATCACTGCCATCATCATGCAGATCATTTGTTCTTTGATTTTGATTCTTTGAGTTCACAGATATTACAGTCGATAACAGATGATTTCCTCTTTTATAGGAAAGCACTCTTTACAGTATGCTTTAATAAATAGTGAGTTATTTTTTCTCCTGTATTCTTGTGCTATACCTTTAAAGCCCATGATTAAGTATCTATTATTGGCTGATGCGATACATTTGAAAAAATATCCCTAATATCAGCCAATATCAGGTACACTGCACATCCATAGAGTACTGAAACCTCTGAATTTTGATTGCATTTACATTTAATGATTTAGCAGACGCTTTTATCCAAAGCGACTTATAAATAAGGAGAACAATAGAAGCAATCAGACGAACGAGAGAGCAACAGTATGCAAGTGCTGAGACAAGTCTCAGTTAGTCTAGCCCAATACACATAGCTAGTTTTTTTTTTTTTTTGCAAACAATGATGTCTTAAAATCTGAGCATAGTTTGTGACACTACTGAGAACTCCAGATGAGATAAACTACTGTTCAAAAGTTGAGTCAGTAAGATTTTTCAATGTTTCTGAAATGTATTTCAATATATTTGAAAATGTAGTTTATTTCTGTGATTGCAAAGCAGTCATTAATCCAGTCTTCAGTGTTACCATGCTTCAGAAATCATTTTAATATGCCGATTTGGTGGTCAAGAAACATTTCTTATTATTATCAATGCTGAAAACAGCTGTTCTGCATAATATTTTTGTAGCAACTGGGATACATTTTTTTCAGGGCTTCTTTGATGAATAGATAAATTAGATAAGTAATAGATAAATAAAAAGAAGTTCAAAAGAACAGCATTTATTTTTAAAAACTTTTCTGTCACTTTCAATTTAATGCATCCTTGCTGATTTCTTTTAAATATTCCAACTTTTGAATGGTAATGTACATGTGAAATTTAGAAAAATCTAAGAAGCAGGAAACATAAGAAAAGGTCTCCATTTGCGCTCCATTTAGTCACATTTCTGTCTAGGAAAAGTTCTGGAAAAATCTCATATTAAAAAGATCATATTTGTGATTTTTCTTTTTTATGGGCTTCCTTCATGTTCCTGATTTTAAAACGCCTACCTATTCAGACTCTAAAATTTGCACACAAACACAAACAGATGAGCTCATTACATCTCTTGTTTAAAAAAAAACCCAGTGAAAAGAGAGATGGAATATGAAAAGAAGATATTTAGAGGCATAGAAAAAAAAACAAGGAAACTGTCACCACCCAGGGCTTTTTTCACAGCCAAAGACATCACACACACAGGCAAGCAAAATCAAACAGGAAGTGTATGTATATTATGATGACAGGCTTCTGTATGACAAATTGGAGCACAAAATAATTTCAGTAAACCTGCTGAGTTGCGCAAATGGTAAACTGCTCTCTCTCTTGGCCCAAACTGATTCTGTCATGACTCGAGTCTATATCCTGCATGGCAATTGACACAAATCAAGTATAACACAATAATGATACTCCATAAGTTTCCTTTTTTAGGCCTTGTATATACAAACATTTTACTAGAGAGGAAGGAGAGAGTGGTCAACTTTCATTGCCCAAATGTAAATGTAAAGTCGATGTTCCTACAATAACAGACCGGCGTGCAACTAATAAATTAATCATTCAAGCAATGTTGTGCAAGGTTACTGCCACAATGACACAGAGTATATACCGTGAACTTCACATACTTCTGAAAATCCAGCGTTCAGTTGATCTTAATATGCGATCATTGTCACAGTTGTAAACACAACGGCTTTGTTCTTCTGAGGGGGTTTGGAGTCATGACGGATTTGTTTCCAGGCAAACCGTTAAAGAACTCGACACACAAGTCTCCCATAAATCCCGTAGAATTCAACCAATCAGATTATGACTTCGAAATTCCCGAAAAGTTTTCCCATTTTGCCAATGGTCCGTGGGCGTGAGGTCTGAGGCTGAGACTACACCCACTGAGACATGCAACCGCCAGCCATTACTGACCTCAGGCCAGGGAAATCAATACAGCAACCACCTCCATTTAAACACACACAAACAGTATTCCAAACTATAAAGTACTCCATCAAAAGCAAATATTGTAGCTCGACGTCTGCATGGCGTGTTCGCTCTGGTTTGGACATGTTCTTTTTCCTCTTATAAATGGCTGACCTTTGAGAGCGATAGAAAGACCCCAGTGGGATTTGGAGAAAAAAGGGGGCGCTAGGCAGTATGAATGAAACAATAATGTCAAGGCAGTGGTGAAGTACAAAAAAATGTAGCCTTATGTAACTTGGTATAAGATCAAGATATCTTTTTTTTTTTTAAGAAAATAAGAAAAATAAAAAAAAAAGTTTTCATTCATTGAAATAAAGCTGCAATAAAATATTTATAAAAAAAAATAGAAATGTTGTCTAACTAATGTTGGAACTAACTGAAATAAAACAAGTTTAAGTACTTAAACTAGGCTATAAGTTTAACTAAAATTGAAAAAAAAGCTAAATAGAAATGGATAAAAATTACAGAAAAAAAAAATAGAAAATAGAACATTTTTTTTAAATGACAAAAGTACATAACAAAATTACTAAAACTAAAATTCAACATATTATTAAAAATTTAATATTATATAAATAATAGCACGATTACCCTGGTCTAAACAGACAAATTGTATTCGGAAATTGCACTGAATTTTTGTGCTGAACACTTCACCTTTATATACCTAGTAGGAACATCACAACCTGGGAATAAAACTCAAACCTAGAAAATAACAGATATACACATGCACTCGACATGTAAGCACAAACCCAAAGTGATATAATAAAAAATAAAAGCAGTGCAAAAATGCATGTGCAGCAAAACAATAAAGGGTAAATTTAAAAGCATGTCAATCCAAAATCTAAATGGATGTATACATTTTTCAAATAACCTACATGTGGTCATTAATAATGCAACAGCATTAAAAAATCACATCACTTAATCTGTGCGATCAGTATGAATATTTTTAGACATTAAACATTCATGGTTACTTATTTTAAAAGTATATATACTGTGTGCATCTTCATACTCCATCTTCAAGAAGGAGGTTGTCTTAAAAAGTGACATGTTTGTTTGTGGGTGTGCTATGACAGCCTTTAAATTCTACTGAATGTGTCAGGCCACGGGTCAGCAGATGCGTTGGCCTTCATATCAGTCGAAAGGAAAACAGAGATAAACAGAGACTAACAGAGACAAAGAGAGAGGGAGGGGGAGGAATGGATAAAGAAAAACAGAAAGCAGCAATAACAAAATCAAAACTCTCCACTTGCGATTAATCACGTCCAACTAAATATATCTGGATGCACTGTGTGTGTCTTTATGTGTATGTGACTCCATCATATGTGCCAGGGTCAGAATATGCCCATCATGAATGCACTGAGTCATCTAATAACATAACTGCTGCTGTCTTTCTCAAAAAGAAAGGCAAAAGGAAAAGAGTTGACAGAAGGGAGGGGGGCAGCGAGATGAATGAGTGACAGTGGGAGGTGAGATGTGAGAAAGAATAAAAAAAGATGCATTTTCAAACACATCTAATGGAGCTGACATTTCCTGTCAACTAAACTCAAGAGTTTTGTCCTTTCCTATCACACCATAGTGGTTTTGAGAAATACACTGCTGCATCATGAGTCAAACATAACCTGGTCATCACTATAAATGAGAACTATGATCAAGTTATTCTGACTTTTAAGCCAGTAAAAGTCATTTACTCACCCTTATGTCAGTGTGACTTTCCTTCAAGGAACACAAAGAAGATATTTTGCCTAATAATTGGTTCTTGTGTGTCTTGTGATCAGTCAAGACATCTCAGGTATAAATGTGCACATCGTGTGTGATTAAGATTTGAGTGCTTTAAAAAATAAATAAAATTTACAGAAAGCACCACTACCGAGTAATTTGAGTAATGATTGATTAATCTACTCATAACAATGAATTAAATAACTGTTAACATTAATTTGTTATATAGTTATTCTGTTGTCTCACTTCAATAATGTCATCTATGTATTAGTGGATGCAAGTTGTGTAGTTAAACTTCATAAATAGTGAACAGCTGCCTCAGTTTTATTAACATCTAGTTAATTAGCAGTCTATTTAAATTTCAATGAAACAAGCAAAACAGTAGTCTAGAAAAAATGTAAAAGTGGGACTATTTCAAGCAATAAACTAAGGGTAATTATATATGCATATTATACTTAGGGGTGGTGAAGTGGTCTGCTATTTTTGTTTTACTTTTAAAGTGATCAATCACCTGAAAATGTTTGATAACCACTGTGCTATTACAACAGAAGGACTGAATAAACTCTGAAATAATCTAAACAGCTGTGTTGAAGAACTACAATTAGAAGAACATTACTAGAGTCACTCTTTCCAATCACCATCCAGTTATTAGCTTTTACATCATTAAAAACCCCCTAAATATTGATGAGACATTTTCTGTCGACATGAGGCACATTTTGCATCTTATTTTCCCGCATCTCCTGCACAGAAATGAGCTGAATCACTTGTGCAGTTCATTGTGTTAACTCATTTCTGTACAGAAGTGGGGGCGGCAATATTCAGAGAGCTCCATTATTGATTCTTGAAGCAATGCTTGAGTATTAAAGAGGCTTGAGAGCACTGTGATGCAATTTGAGGTCAAAGTCCTGAAAGCATGATGCATCTCCAACACTCCAGCAGATGGTGTGGGTTTAGTGCTGCTGCAAAGCTTCATGGAATTGAGAGGGTGTAGCGTATTGATTTCTGTGTTGGCTGGTGTTGGCCCTAACTGTAGATCTAAAGTCAGTGTGGCCCTTTAGCTTTAATGGTTTTGATTAGGATGGAGGTTGAGGAAACCGTATCCTGCATCAGCACTTAAAGGCAGTTTTCCTGGGAGGTATTGATTTCTGGAGAAGGTATGCATGGTGAAAAGCTCTCTCTTATTAACACAGTGGAGACAGAAGTGAAGGCTGGGTAGGGTTTCCACACGAGTCCTCGTCACCAAGTCTGGTAAAAGAACTCAACCTCTAAAGTCACAATCAGATCATCAGTTCTTCTCTAATGACTACGTTGGGAACAGAAAACCGGGTTTATTACAAAAAAATAAAAAATAAAAAATACCGGAACCAAATGATGTTATTGAAGAAAGGTGTGACCAGTGTAGTCTGTTTCCTGAACAAATTACCCTTATGAGCCTTTTTGGTGAACGATTATGAGTCTTATTAGCCATTTCTTTTTTGAATCAGAAAAATCCAGCACCGTATACTTGGATTCCCAATTGAATTACACTTATAAGCTATTTTTTAGTCGAATTAAAATCAAGGCAGTGTCATATTTCTGAAAGAATGACTCTTATATTTATGGTTTAAATTTTTTTTTTTTAAGAAAATACAAAAAAAATACTGTGCAGTCAGTGTAGTCAGATTCTCAAACAGATGACTCTCATGAGCCATTTCTTTAAGTGAATCAGAAAAACTCATCAGTTCTTTTTAGCAAATTAAAATGTTGAAGTGAATAAAAAAACTCACTCAGTGCATATGGCAGTGAATAAGTGAAACAAGAACATACACAGCAATTAGTGTAGTCTAATTACTGAAAATAAAAATAATAATAATACTTTCATGAGCCATTTCTTTAAGTGAATCAGAAAAGTATCAGAGTTGTCTCATTCTCCAACAAACGACTCTTATATGCCATTTTTTATGTGAATGAAAAACATACAGCACAATCATTGTGGCTGGATTCCTAAATGAATGACTCAAATGAGCTGGTTCTTCTAAGTGAATCAAAAGAACTTCAGCTGTTACTGGACTAATTTGTCTCACAAACTTTTATACAAACTTTTTCTGGAGTTTGACAGTTCCCATCTTTTCATTGCATGAAAAAGAGCACCAGCAACAATGTGCTAAACGTCTCCTTTTGTGTTCCACAGAATAAAGAAGAGTCCTTTTGTGTTCCACAGAATAAAGAAGAGTCATACAAGCTTGAAACAAACTTTCATTTTTTGGGTGAACTATCTCTTTAAAAGACTGCAAGTGGCAGCAACCAACACATTCCGCTGGACTGCAGTAGCCCTATAGAAATCATTTCTCTGTTGGACTAAGAAATATTATCTCCCTTACTTCACCAAATAGCAAAATCATTTTTTCTATAGAGTAATTCTTTCCAGCCATGTCGGTGGAGGCGAAATGCCATAATACAAACACCCTGTTACTTTTTTCACATCTCACCTGGCAGAAGACGGGTTTGTAGCTTTCTGAAAAAATGTGCGCCAGCTCCTCCGAGTCTTCAAAGTCTAGCGGCAGGCGATCCACGCATAGGCACTTGGAGTGGAGGTGGTCAGCAGAGGTCAGCTGGTTGACGTCAGCCCATTGAACCATGAGTGCACGGTCACCCAGTGGTTTGCCCAAGAGTTCTGATCGTGCCCTGGAGGCCGAGTCCTTCTTCATGTACTCCACAAAGCCGTAGCCTTTGGAGTGGCCCGTAAGGTCGCTGTGCACCAGGAAACATCGTTCTATGTTGCCGTAGGAGCGCACCAGCTCCTGAAACTGGCTGGCAGTGACTGTGTAGGGCAGGTTGGTGACACACAGGAGAGAGTCCGTGGGCTGAAGCTGGACGGTGACGTCACGGCCTCGGACTGATGTCTGGTGCAGAGTTCGGATGGCATCCTGTGCCTGGTCACCATTTAGAAGGGTTACGAAGGCTAATGAGACACACACATACACACACATACACAAAAAAACATTAATAAAACACTCAAACAGCAAATCAAATGGATCTTGATTGTAAAAAGCAACAAGAGTACAAGAGAATACTACATCCTGTGAGTGATATTAGAAAGAACTAAAGTTGTGGGTCACGATGAGTCTAACAAACACAAATGGAAAAACTCATCAAACAAAAAAATAACATACAGGTCAGAGAAAAACATTATAATACATACATCTTAAACAAAATAAATTTGCAGCTATATGTAAGTGGATGCATTTCATGGATGAGCAATTGTATGATTTTTTCATTATATCACTGAAACTAAGTGCGGACTGTGGACAAGAACTTTATAGGAGTAAACACTAATGCTCTAGGATCTGGTACTGATGATAACTGCAGTGAATATGCAGCACAACCTTAAAAAATGTTAAATTCCAGCACAAACATCCTCACTCATATCACAATTTTACCAGACATGAAATATTCACAGTTCCTTCTATGCATGACACTTAGGGCCCTATCATACACTTGGCGCAATGTGGCGCCAGGCGCGACGCAAGTGTTTTTTGCTAGTTTCAGCCCGACACAGTTGTCATTTTCACATCCTGCACCACATTGTTTAAATTGGAAATGCATTTGCGTCCATTTGTGTGCCCATGGGCGTGCTGGTCTGAAAACGAGGTGTGTTCAGGCGCATTGCTGGCGCGATGCTATTTGGCGCGTGGCAACTGAAATAGACTGCGCCATTGACCAACAAAAACCTGGTCTAAAGTCAATGGCGCAGTAGTTTTTTTGTTATTTAAAGAGCGCGGTAGTATAGGCGGGTCCACAGCGTGCGTACACTCTGCTTATTACGCACACAGGGCCCTTAAAGCGAACGATATCCATGCATGTTTTATTTTTTAAAATTTTTAATTAAAATCCCAAAATGCAATTTTCCGATGAAAACAACAGACTTCTCTCTGGTGATGCATGCCGGACTTTTCTAAATCATTTAGTCTACTTAGTCCACTTTAGTCCCCTGTCTCAAACTCGCATTTGTCTGCCTCCATTTTTAAATACGCGCCCACATCTTAAAATCCAAACAACAACGGATACACAGAACTGCCCTAAATGATTTATTTTTCGATAATCAGTTACACTCGGATGTACATCACAATTAGAAATAAAAGATCTGCCACTCCTTCCGAATCATCCTGACTTCATAAGAATAACTGCTAAGTTATTCATCTCAGTCTTCTATCTCAATAACAAAAAAGTAAAAGCTAAAACTTTACAGATTGCCTACTGGATTGGCAGATGGCTCTCGGTTTATGAACCTGATTAATTCCTGGAAATGTGCCAATACAGTGAGTCTGTTATAAAATAATTGCTTAATTACAATGAAATTCAATAAAACCATGTAATTAACTTCACAAGAAGTCTGTCGATTTAATTATCAAACATAAAAGGATTTTACATGATTTAAAAAAACAGGGCATAAATTGTTGAAAACTGTCTATAACTCTTGCCGATGAATAAAATATTTTGTTTAGCAAAACATGCTGTTCCACATACAGTAAAATTTAATTCTGATTATGTTATGCACATTATTTTTAATTATACAACCAGCATTTGAGCACAAAACCCAGTTTATGACATTTATGCTGTTTATACAGTAAATGAGACTGTTGCATTATTTCCCAGTAAATTGTTTAGCAAGAACTAATTGGATATTTTCCACCCCCTTAGAAATTAATCAGCCCTTTAACTGCTGCTGTACCTGTTCTGCGCTTTATAATATACAGTGACAATCCTTTAAAACTACAGTAATCTTTTATAATAAATAGTAAATAACTACTATAAATAATGTCACACAGGCCCTTGATCCATAGAAGTTAATCTCGTTTATACTTCTTTTTTTTGTCCTTCTCCACCCCCCTTATTCCTCCCTTCCTTTTAACTTGAGCAAAAGAAGCATAGCTAGGCATTTTCTTTTCTGACAAAGAAAAAATACAGAGTGAACAAAGAACAGCTAACATAATAATCTTAGAAATCACAGCCACTTTAGCTGGTGACAGCACTGAGACAGCCATTTTTTTTAAACACAGGAACCTGATTATAGCCTTTGTCTCAATCTGTGACAGTTATTAGTTTTTTTTTTAAGTCGAGGAGGGGGGGTTGTGTGGTGAGGGGCTTTATTGTAACAGCATAAAGCCTATAATTCTTCAGCCATGAGACATCTAAAATTACTCATTAATGTACAGTGGAGTCATTAATAAGCGCTACACAGGGACTAGCATGACAGGGTTCAGCTGTCAATAGAAGATAACATTACTGTCTATTGCAGATCTTTCATGGCTTCTTTAGGTCTGTTGTGGTCAGTTTGAGTCCAGATTGGAACGTTTATCATTCTAGAAACATCACAAAACAAAGGCACAACAATTACAGCAATTATAAAGTTAAAATCACAGCGTTGAGCCTCCTCTTCCCATGAGCATTCCCCGTTCTTATTACACTCATTAGACTTTTCGTTAGCTCTGAGATGATAATATGCTAGGGAGGAGTAACACTCACTCAGCTACTGTAAGAGAGCTCATTGAGATTCATTAAGCCAGGGTGTGAAAGATCACAGCATTTAAAACAAGCATGGGTTTGTATCTGTTAGCACACAGGGTTAGATGATTGATGCAGTCGTTTCTGTCCAGGCTAATGACACTCATAAAGCATCATTCCAACTAACTGGCTAACTGGCTAAATTTGCATATTTCAGTTACACACTGAATTCACTTCTTTGGCAACGAGAAAACTGTACCAAATTCTACTATGTCCTAAATTTACATCTTGATACCAAGAGACTGCTTTGTTGCATGCATGGCGTAAGTATAATATCCATCTAACAGAAATCAGGGGTCAGAAACCTTGTGCCACTTTTGGCAGGCGGAAGGGTAAACACTGGCACACGAGCAAAAATTGAGAGAGAGGAATATTACATGACTGTTATTTTGTTGGTTTTGGAAATGTTGAAGGCAGGGTCAAAAATGAACACTCACATTTTAAACATGCATGATTAAAAACAAAAACATACAAACCATCTAACCGTTGTACCTCAACTGGATAGTTTACCATTACAAAAATAAAAAAAACATTTATCTGACATTTATTTTAAGACCAAAACTCTATGTGGCAGCACATACACTACTGTTCAATATATATATATTTTTAAGAAATTCATACTTTTATTCAGCAAGGATGCATTACATTTATGTACAAAAGTATTTACTGTTAAAAAAATATTTCAAATTAATTCTGTTCTTTTGAACTTTCTGTTCATCAACAAACTCTGAATCATAGTTTCCACAAAAAAAATTTTTTTTAAAATTAAGCAGCACAACCATCTTAAAAACTGGTGATAATAAGCAATGTTTCTTGAGCACCAAATAAACAAATTAGAATGGTTTTTGAAAGATCACTGAGGACTGGACTAATGGTTGCTGAAAATTCAGCTTTGCCATCACAGGATTAAATTAGATTAAAAAATATATATATATTAAAATAGATATACAGCAATTTAAATTTTTAACTATATTACTGTTTCACTGTATTTTTGATTAAATAAATGCAACCTTGGTGAGCATAAGAGACTTCTTTAAAAACTTTTGAACGGCGGCTCAAAAACATTCCACTTTTAACCACTTTCCTCATTTCTTTGAGGGAAGGGTCTATGGGCAGGTGTATGCATGAGCTTTTCTGATCTACCAGTTTAATATTGAGAAATAAGCTCACGCAATTTACTTATGAATGTGAAGAGACAACGGAAAATGATACAGAAAGCAGCAGCTCTGTTTCTGCTCTGATAGCCGCAAAACTACACCAAACACTGTGAGTTTGTGCTACATTTTTAAACCAAACTTACGATTTCAGCCAGCAAAGTGGCTTTTGTGGCTGTTCAAATGCATTCAACCACATGAGCGTCTACACTACAAAAACAACCCGGTCTAATGTGTTTTCGACTACCTCTGGAGTGGTCAAATATGGACAAGATCAAAATGTTTCACACCCCATTTACAACTGTACTTAGCATTGTCCACTTGAGATCGGATTTTATTAACGCATTTTAATATCAGGTGTAAACAGGGCCCTAAAAATAAAAAAAAGTGCAACTAAATATTTCAGTTGAGCAAGCTGAGCTCCTTATTCTGCCATGCTAAACACTGGCTGTAATATCTTAGCAGACCAAGGCCATCAGCGCCAGGCCAAGTTTGGGTCCTTCAGGCCGTGCCTTGACAGAGTGTCCTCCCCCCACTAGCTGCCTTCAGCGGCAGAACACAAACAAGTCTTCCCCTGCTGATTTACAGCATGTCAATTATCAAGCATTCAGGCAGACACACACACACACACACACTATCACAAACACGCAGACAGACACTCTATGATCCAACTACTGCTTTATGGTGTGTCAACTGGCAGGTCAGATACACAAACTCACGTGCATACAGCTCCCGACTGCAACTATATCAATTCTAAGGTCACCTGACCTAGCATTAAAAATAACACTACAACACACACAGATTTTGGCGTCCACCCGCTATATCTCAGCATGTCAATTACCACTGAAAACACCCAACAAAGCTGACAGCTGCCATACTGTAGATTTGGAGTATGTATTCTGATGAACATTCAAAAGAACAAACAGACACATTCAGGCTTTGGAAATGAATCCATTTTTGTTAGAGATGGACCAAAATGCCCTGAAAATGGTTTAATTTAAGATGTGCCTTAGCACTTTGCAAGTGAGATGCTGTACCGGGTGAGCTAACGAGCAAGTTTACTACATTAGAAAAGCTATAAAGCTGCAGATGCAAATCTCAAAATGTATTAGTTTACAAATACAAATGCATTCTGGTAAAAGCATTATACCTATAAGTATAGGTATGTTTTTTCTAGGGATGCACCAATACTGGTATCGGGCCCGATACTGAGCTCCAGTACTCGTTAAAATGCCCCGATACCAAACGCCGATACCACACAGCATGTGATAAGTGCCATATTCAGACAAAGAAACACCGACAACAGACAGCAGAATGGAGTTATTAGAGATTAAAGATGTCTACGAAGTATATGTATGCAATGAATATAAAACATTCAGTATTAATGCGTGGATTGAGAGCGCAGCGGCGCAGATGCGCGAGCTTGTCGCGTGAATATCCCTTTCTCACAGACATCACCGGAAAGTTTGTAGTTCGGTCGGATATGTCAAAAAGAAGTAAAACAATGCACAAGTTACTTAATGGTAGGGAGGGAGGGAGAGAGAGAGAGAGAGAGAGAGAGAGAGAGAGAGAGAGAGAGAGAGAGAGAGAGAGAGAGAGAGAGAGAGAGAGAGAGAGAGAGAGAGAGAGAGAGAGAGAGAGAGAGAGAGAGAGAGAGAGAGAGAGAGAGAGAGAGAGAGAGAGAGAGAGAGAGAGAGAGAGAGAGAGAGAGAGAGAGAGAGAGAGAGAGAGAGAGAGAGAGAGAGAGAGAGAGAGAGAGAGAGAGAGAGAGAGAGAGAGAGAGAGAGAGAGAGAGAGAGAGCGCACTTCTGTTGTATGATCTTTATGGATGTTCACTCACTTAGCACGCATCATTTGGATTAAAACTAAATCGTAAATATAAGACAATTTATTGGGGCATTCACTATAAACGTAATTTATTTTCACCCTTAAGAATACACGACTTTCTGGCGAAAGTGAAACTAACAGTCTGTGTGAAATGCGCTAGGCTGTACTGTACTTGTCCCTCTCATTTTGCACCAGTCCAAATACGTGCACGCGGTTATGGGATGATATTAGACTCAAAATGATTAATAGATGCACGCACAATTATCCATGTACTACATACATTTTATACATGTATCTTTTGCCCAATCCACACACACACAGCTCGCGATCCACGCGCATCTGAGACACAGAAAATCAGCGACCACTAGATGGCACAAGCCCCACATGTGCGCATTCCATTGAGTACGGTTTCATGAATGTTACATTGTTTTCTTTGTTTCTTTTTGGGTTGGCTATTCTCCTCTGCCCCTAGAAATATAATAAAGATGTTTTATTGAACTTGTTCTAACTTAACTTGTCTTAAGACACAGAATAGCTTATATTAATTTTGCCAAGCAAGAACTTTGTGACGGGCCCCTTGGTTTTTTTTCTGTAATTCAACGGCACGTTGTCAGTTATTCCTTCCTTGTATTATTATTATTATTAAAAAGGGCTATTATAGTCGCTCATTTAAGCCATTAGTAATCGCAAGTTTATATTTAATTAAACTATTACATTAACTTAAACTAAACTATACTAAACGAGTGGTTTATAGGCTATAGCCTATTCCGCGCTCAAGCGGATCGCATAAATAGCTAGAACATATCTTATTTAGGCTACTTATTACTAAACTGTTTTCTGAGTCAGTAGGCGCATTTCCATTAGGCGTATTTTCAATTCGCAATTTCAATTTGCGCAATTTGAAGGGTAATGGAAACGCGCCTAGTGTTATGAACAGAAAGAAAGAAAAAACCAAGGTACCGTCATGAAGTTCTTGTTTGGCAAAATTAATATATGCTATTCTGTGTCTTAAGACAAGTTAAGTTAGAACAAGTTCAATAAAACATCTTTATTATATTTCTAGGGGCAGAGGAGAATAGCCAACCCAAAAAGAAACAAAGAAAACACAATGTAACATTTATAAAACCATACTCAATGGAATGCACACGTGACTGGGGCTAGTGCCATCTAGTGGTCGCTGATTTTCTGTGTCTCAGCTGCGTGGATCGCGAAATGTGTGTGTGTGGATTGGGCAAGGCTAAAAGGGTCTCAAAATCCAAATGAACTGAACAAGATTGACTCGAACTAGACGTCAATTAATGCACGTGTGTCACCTGATCCACATATGCATAGATTCCTTTTTGCATGAGCAATTTATGATACGCATCTATTAATCATTTAGTCTAATATCATCCCATACGCGTTGCGCGTGTTTTGCTTGCTTCATGAGTGTTTCTGCATTATATGAGTGGCTTTGTAAAATAAATCGCTGCACGTTTCAGATGAAAAAAACACGACTTCTATTTATGAAAATATCACAGTTAGGAGATTTATAGCGAGTGGTTCCCTGCATTTTTACAGCAAATCACATGATTACAGTACTAAGCCGCTGCAATAGAGCAGCTCTAATGCTGTTAAATTAAAGATGATGTAGGCTACCATAGAGAGAGAGAAAAAAAATTAACAGTGAAAGTAACAAAAACTCGTTGAATTACAGAAAGAAAGAAAAAACCAAGGTACCGTCATGAAGTTCTTGTTTGGCAAAATTAATATATGCTATTCTGTGTCTTAAGACAAGTTAAGTTAGAACAAGTTCAATAAAACATCTTTATTATATTTCT
>NW_015542377.1:1653834-1660915 GCF_001515605.1 Sinocyclocheilus anshuiensis
CAGTTGCTTATTGGGATGTCTCCCCGCCACCCCCTGTAGCTGCCCTCACTGGGGTACCGAGCCCCAATTCCTGTCCCTCCTCCTTAGCCACAACCAGTAGCTTACCTTCTCTGCCTCCTCCGCCAGCTCCTTGATGCCTCTCCTCAGGCTTACCCCAGTTGTCCCAGCAGCTCGAAGGACTGGATTGCGGACTTTCCCACGAAGCCCCTGCATCCAACTTCTACGGGATGGATGGTCGCGGTCCATCCCCCGTCTCTGCACTCCGCTGCCAGATCAAAGTACTTGAGCCGCTTGAACTCATACGCCGCTGGTATTCCCTCTTCCCATGGCACAGTCAGCTCAATAATGAGGACCTTCTTGGCCGCTGTTGCCCACACCACAGCATCTGGCCTTAATTTTGTCTGAGTGATCTCTGTTGGGAAGATAAGCTGGGTGCCCAGGTCAACACGCATCTTCCATCCCTTTCCAGGAGTGAGCAGACATGTTGTCCTTCCTGCCACTGTCTTCTGCCCGCCTTCTCCTGGTCTGAGGAACGGGATGTTTGGCCGAATGGGATCTGAAGAGCTATTTGCCCGGACTCTACATCTTTCCAACAGCTCCGCCAACTTCCTCAGCACCTGATTATGCCGCCATCTAAAGCGGCCCTGCGTCAATGCAACGTTACACCCCGACAAGATAATATGCTGCTGGTATTCCCTCTTCCCATGGCACAGTCAGCTCAATAATATGGACCTTCTTGGCCGCTGTGGCCCACACCACAGCATCTGGCCTTAATGTTGTCTGAGTGATCTCTGTTGGGAAGATAAGCTGGGTGCCCAGGTCAACACGCATCTTCCATCCCTTTCCAGGAGTGAGCAGACATGTTGTCCTTCCCGCCACTGTCTTCTGCCCGCCTTCTCCTGGTCTGAGGAACGGGATGTTTGGCCGAATGGGATCTGAAGAGCTATTTGCCCGGACTCTACATCTTTCCAACTGCTCTGCCAACTTCCTCAGCACCTGATTATGCCGCCATCTAAAGCAGCCCTGCGTCAATGCAACGTTACACCCCGACAAGATATGTCGAAGGCCTGCATTGGCTTCATTGCACAGGGGGCACTTGTCCTCACTTCCGAACCACTGGGAGAGATTTCGGGGACAAGGGAGGGTGTCATACACTGCCCTCACGAGGAAGCTGAGCCGCGACTGCGGGGTTCGCCAGATATCTGCCCAGGTTATGACCCTGTTAGTACTATCCTCCCAGCGGGTCCATGCTCCTTGTTTGCCCTGGGAAACAGCCTTAATGAGGTAACGGTCCTGTTACACTCGTGAGACCTCTTCCACCACCATGGACTTCCTCTGATCTCTTGTGGCTTTGGACCAGAACTGGACTGGCTCTCCCCAGCCCAATCCTGCTCGGCTGTGTTGGACTCTTCCCATGACCTCCTTTGTGTTGTAGCCTGTTAATGGCTTGATCGACCTCCTGCTGGGCCCTCCATCTGCGCCCAGTGCGGATGGTGACCCCTGCGCTCTTCACTGCTTCGTCCCTGGATTCCTTTAGCTCGAATACAAGACGGGTCTTCTCCTACTTGTATCCGAGGTTGATGGACTTCAAAGGAAGCTGAAGAGCATTCTTGCCGAAGAGGCCTGTGTCAGAGAAACAGCAAGGGAGGCCCAACCACTTCCTGATGTAGGTGTTGGAGATGGTGTCCATCCTGCTAGCCAGGGATGACGGTATTTCGGACACCTTCAGAGGCCACATCACACGCTGGAAAAGTGTGAATTGGTAACACCATACCTTCAGTTTCCCCGGAAGCTGGCTGCTGTCGATCTTTTCGAACCCCTCTCTCAGCTGCTTCTGCACCAACTTCCCCATCTGTCTGTCGGAGAGCTCTGACGCATACTCCCTTCCAAGACTTCGGACGGGTTGCTCTTTCAACAATGGTATCTTCTCCCCTCCTGCTGTGAACACCGTCCTGTCATCCCTCACCCCTTTCCTGATTGAAAGGCTCCTAGACATTGAGTGCTTAATCTTCATCCTAGCCCATTGTATCAGCTCGTCAAGGCGCTTGAGGAGCCGGGCTGGGGCGAGTACTGGAAAAAGTGGTATCGGTGCATCCCTAGTTTTTTTCAATAAGCCTATGTTAGAGGATCTGCTACCATTATCATGGATGGAGTGTCCTAAATAAAATCTCGTCACACATACAGTACAACACATTCAAAATAGATCTGAAAAACAGAAAAGCAAACTAAATGACATTTATTTCCATTTCCAGCCGCGCTGCAAGATGCCCGATAATGGAGCGGTTAAATGCTAGCATTACCCAGCCTCAATATTCAAATATGTTCTGCTCTTCAGCAGCCACGACTTTGGCCTTTGTCCTCCTGTGTGTTCATGTTTGAGTGTGAGAGTTTGTGTGCTCCTTCTCCAAAGCCGCCTACATTTGCCACTGCATCAATTAATGATGATCTCCTTCTGCTTTCCCAGCATCAGTCATCTGGCTGAAGTGGTTGTCGGGCCGAGCAGTTAACTCCCACATGCTCCCGTAAAAAGCCCCTCTAAAGCTTCAAGTGGACAATGAGACCCCCACACCGCTATTGGATCCATTCGCGGCCCCCTCTCTCGATCTTCATCATCTGTGAGATTGAGATGCATGCTGGGTGGTTGTTCTGATGGAGTGCTCATGCTGTTTAAATGACGTACATCATACCATCACCTAAACGCATGCATCACCTAAATAAACAAGTCTGAACCTGTGAAGAAGATCATGTCATATTTCACCTCAAAATTACCACTAACTAATGGATCATAGTAGTATGTGTTGTACTGCCTTTATACTAACTTAAAATAATTAATAAAAAAATATTAATTAATAAAAAATTATTAATAGTAATACTAATAATTTATATCAATTAAAAATATATATATTAAATAATGAAAAAATAATAAAGGCACTACAAGTATTTACTGAAATATTTGTAAAAAAAACAAAAAATTTTAAAATATGAGAATAGATACTTTATTTAAAAGTATATGAATAATCTTCGAGAATTATGGGAATGTTTTTAAACCTTAAAAGAAAAATGTTTGTATCATGGTAATTATAATTTGAGGGAACTTAATTAAACGCAATTAATTTTCATTTAAATAATGCAAAATAGGCATTTCATTTCATTTTATTTAAGCATTGTTTTTTATTTATTTATTTTTGACATGTTTTTGTGAGATTTACCCAAATTCTTTAACCATGATTATTTATATTATATATATATCTCTCAGTGTCAGCAGGCTCGAAACACAATGTTCTTCTCCCAATTTGTGATTCTCGAAGGACAACTACAACATGACATGTGCCAAGAGAGTGGGCAGCCATTTCCGGTGTGTTTACCTCATAGATCACGCGTGTCAGATAGAAGTAGTTTTAACAGCTATGATTTGTCACTGTACACGCTGATGAACTGTCCGTTGGGAGTGAATGTGAACGCTCACACGGCAATTAATTTCAGGGCTGAAAATCAGTCATTTAGAAACTGGGCACAGCAAACAACAGCGCACATAACAAGAATTGAGGCGTGAAATGACAGCATGTGGGCTTCTAATGGTGTTCTTCTCCTCCCTTTGGGACTTGAATTCAGCTGTTATCTGTGCTGTCTCTGTTGAGAGAGATCAGTGAAGTGCTGTCACAGGCATGAGAAGAATCCTGAGATGCTGAACTGATGGCTGAGCGTTTTTAAGCTATTGTCTGCATAAACGTCCATATTTGAAGGATCTGTACTGTGGGAGACAATGTATTCTAAATATGTTACTACATCCAGGACTGACAAAGTAAAAAAAAATATCTGAAGTGAAGAACAACTGTTCTAAGGAGTATAAAGCTGTAGTCACCCACTGTGTGTTCTTAGAGGCACACAGGGTGAGCATTTAGCTAACTTTAATCTGGCAGAAAGCTTAATACAGCAGCAAGCGATTCTGTGCTATTAAGCGTTTCCTCCATGTTCTGTGCAGCTTTGCTTGCCATTAAAACGAACATCCATAAATTAGCTCTTTCTATGACCTCATATCAGTCACAACCAGCCCATTTTCACCTTGTAAATGACCACAATGCAACAACACAAAAAGCAAAAGGGTTTAATCACTTAATTAGATACCGTGACATAACCATCCCTAATTGCTACTTTTTAAAAATATGCTAGGAAACCAAAAAAAAAAATTAAAACCTTCACAAAAGGGCCTATATGAGCCCCTCTCGATCACACCTAGTGCAGTAGCCCATGAAAGGCCAGAACATTGAAGGCCTATCAAAAATAATTGGGCCAAATCAGCAGGGCTGTACGTGAACCCTTATATATTATGAGGCTGAATGAGGATAAAATGTACGCAGAGAGACTTATCAAAGACTCTCAACGTCATGGTCACTAAAGCAGCTTCAAAGCACTCTACAGACATTTCAACTGCATTAGTCCGTAAGAAAAGTGTCAACTGACAGTTAATAGGTGAGATCTGAAGACCTTGACACACAGAAAGGCTTGCAACTATAGATAATGTTAATAAAACAACAACAACTAATAACAAACTTTCTTCAGAACTTTTCAAGAGTTAGAATTTCAAGAGCTAATCACATCAAGCCGCCTCTTGTTATGCAAAATGTTCTGCACAAAAGTCTGATTGTACACAGAAATATAAAGGTATATGAAATCTAAAATGATGTAGTATATGATCAAATAAGTAAGCCATTCATAGGTTGATTCCTCTGAAAAATATAAACACTGTGGCTCTTTGGCACTATCAAAATATTGCTGTTCTGTTCTGCTTTGTTTTGTGAAAGTTCAGAAGCCATCCGTTAACATTCCCATCCATTCCGGATGACACAAGACCCCCAAGTACAGTATGTGATTTAAAATATGATATCTTTGCTCAAGGGCATTCACAAGGTTGTTTTAAGCCATAAATGTCATTTGGCTAATGACTCTTGTGCTACAGTAAAATAACATGAAAAAAGTAATAACATCAGAGACAGCAGACAAGGAACATACTGTAAAAGTCAATATCAAGCTTCTCTGGTAAAATATCAACTGTTATAAAAGAGATTATACAAAATTAGACTCGACTAGAATGTAAACTGTTACATTAATACCGCTATTATTTCACCTATTAATATTTAAAAATGTTATGAAAAGCCAAAATGCACTATGATCAGTCAAGCAAGCAAACCTTGATGGTCTGAAATTGTTATATGCATATTCAAAAATGTATAAATTAGTTATGTAGTTTAGCATCTATGTTAACTAGGCCTACTGAGCCGGTGTAGTTAGTCCAGTGTAAGCACTTTTGATCTGTATGTGTCTTCATTACAGGACAGTGCAGTTTAAACAAAAGTCCCATTGTTAAAACTTAAATTCCCATGCCCACTGCATCCATTGTCATTCCACTGCCTGTCCAGAACACCACACATTCCTTCAGAATTCCATCACGGAATGGATGCCCCTACTGAAACAAGTGAGCTTTTTTAATTCTATAACTATAGAGGATGGGAAAATCCAGGACGGCTGACGGTGGATTCTAAATGTTAAATTAACAGGCTTTGTTTCGTAATGCACAGCCATTAACAATTGGTTTCAAACCACGCAGCCAATTTGTTAGACTCGCTGAGGCGAATCTTGAGTAAACTTTGCATAGGAGATGGAAGATAAATATTCCTCATTACCTAAAGAGAAAAAGCAACAGCCCGGAGCAAATCCCTCTATGAATGTGTGCACCTCTTCACACACACACACACACACACCCTCTGTTTTTACTGGAAAAGCTATGCAGTCATGTAAATGGAAGGGAGAGAGATAGAAGAAGGTCTGATCCCTAATGGCCTTCCCAGACACTAACAATTCAATTAAATGCACAAGTGTGCAGGTTCTCTTGTATTACTTTCTTCTCAGCATTTTCTCCATCTGCTGTAAGTCTGTACTTTCACATCACTCCTAAGTGCAATAACAGCAGCTCTCAGATTCCAATGTGCAGAAATACCTAAACAATAAACCTATGCAGGATTATTACGGGTAAACCTAAAACATTTCATCCCTAAGAGATGTGAATAAAAATAAATCATGTATCTTCTTCTAAAACTTGAGTCCTTTTCTGTCGACACAGTTTTTGTTTTATCCAGCTGTATTTACACTGTATTTGTATTTACAGCTGTATTTGTAAACTGTGTAAAGGTGTAGCTAATAACTTCTCAATGGCACAGCTATTTGAGCTGTGATCAGCTGTGGTCATTTTGATTCGCTCAGCATGAAAAGAGCTTTCCTGGAGCATTCCAGTCCTTGGTAGTGCAACTGAAGCAAACAATCAACTATGGGTGGCAAAGCAGCAGAACCATTTTCAACACTAATAATAAAAATACTTTTTTTTCTCGAGCACTGAATCAGAATATTTGAATGATCAGATCATGTGACACTGAAGACTGGAATAATGGCTGCTGAAAATTCAGCTTTTGCCATTACAAGATAAATTACAACTTACAAATATAAATTTGAAAAGTTATTTTAAACTGTAATAATATTTCTCAATGAACAGTAGTGTATACATCCTATAATTTATCCCAAGAACTTAAGTGATTCGTATGTTTACAAATATTACGAATATTTAACCAAATAGTGTAAACATACTGGCTCTGCGATGCTATCAAAACATTGCTCTATTTGTTTGAGTCGCCCAAAGTCTAATATACCTGGAGAGAGCTATCTGTTATCATCTGCTGTCCTTCGGTCTCTTCTATTTGAGTGAAACTGCTTTATCATGATGCTAAAACATTCAGAGGGATACCAGGAGCCAGATTGAAATCACATTCTTAAGAAAAACATTCTTCAAAACCACTATTTTCTTCTTATATTCTAACACAGAAAAAAAAGAATGTTTTGGATTTCAGAAAAGACTTTAAAAATGTTAGTAGATTTTATTCTTAAAATGTCTTCAAAAATATTCTACTTTTAAAAACGTTAAGAAAATATGAGTTTTTAATTATTTTTTAAATAAAAATTCATTAATTGTATTTAGGAACTTTCTTACATGCCAGCAGTAAAGAATTGCATTGTTACTATAATATATATATAT
>NW_015542377.1:1661138-1717798 GCF_001515605.1 Sinocyclocheilus anshuiensis
ATGTGACACTGAAGACTGGAATAATGGCTGCTGAAAATTCAGCTTTTGCCATTACAAGATAAATTACAACTTACAAATATAAATTTGAAAAGTTATTTTAAACTGTAATAATATTTCTCAATGAACAGTAGTGTATACATCCTATAATTTATCCCAAGAACTTAAGTGATTCGTATGTTTACAAATATTACGAATATTTAACCAAATAGTGTAAACATACTGGCTCTGCGATGCTATCAAAACATTGCTCTATTTGTTTGAGTCGCCCAAAGTCTAATATACCTGGAGAGAGCTATCTGTTATCATCTGCATGGCAGCTACTCGGCTGATGTATGCAACTTCTAAACTACGCAACTTAGATGTTGGCATCTTTGCTTAATGCTAGTTATACAGCCCTAAAAAACCCTTAAACACAACACACCCGCATCAATCTACAGGGTATCTACATGCACGATTCTAGTACACAAGAGGTCAGACAGTACGGCTCATAATTTACATCATCAGCATTCCACAGACTGAACATACCGCTCTGAAGAAAATCTGCCTCCCTTTCCAGACAATCCAAACATTTAAAAAGCTGGAGGGCCTGCAGCTGCTTAAGGAGAAAGCTGTCCACCAGCCTTGTTTGGCATTTAAAAGGTATGGGGGAAATTCACACGCACACAAGTGACTTTTATCATCTCTAAAGAGGCTTTAGAAATGAAAGAACTGAGTGTGAATGCAAAGCTGAGCTGATTTATTAAACTCAACCTGTCTAGGTGATGTTTATGTCTTTGTGTTGTGTGGCAGGTGCATAACATGGAGTCTGAGCACTGAGGACCTCCATATACTTCCCAAGACGCACTTTAGAGTTACTTACATTTATGGCAGACTGAAATGACCTTACAAAGATACAGGCAGCAAACCCTGAAATAAAGCACGGATACTGAACATTTCAGATCAGTAACAATACGGACTTGCGCTTCTAAGAACCGGCGTTTGAAATGAGAGCTAGCCACTATTAGGGATGGGCGATATCTTATCGTTTGCGATATACCGGTAAAAATTCTCCACACGATAAGAATTCGTCTTCTCGCGATAATAACGATAAATGTATTTTACCCCCGGAATGCGATTTTACAGGGAATTACAGGGGCTAATTCCCTTACTGTAAGCCTCCAGCATTGGGAATATCACAGCATATTTCAATTCCGGGCTGTACGCCAGAGGAGACAAAAATTCTTTTTCTGTAGGATTTCTTTTTTCCCCATCTTCCACCATCATATAAGTTGTCATTCTTTCTTCCATCTCTGATTGCTTTCTCTCCCTGCAGTCTCTATCAACATTTCCTCGCCTTTCCTCATTTCCTCTCATGGTAATTCTTCATTCTTATTCCACTCTTCACAGCTCTTTCCTTAAACTTGTCTCTAACCAAAAGAACAGGTCTATATGCCATGTGAATCACTCGTATTTAAATTGTTCAACGTATTTCAGGCAAGTACTAAAGAGCACAAGTAACATTCCACCTCCTGCAGGCACACTGGACTCTGATCCTTGACACCGGAGCCTCTGCTGGGGTGCTGGCAGGAGGTGACAAGCCCAGAGCGGCTGGAGGATGAGATCATCATGATGTTTCACCTTTATCCCTAGATACTGCTAATTAGAGCATGTGGGAATGTTTGCAGTGCTGCCAGGGGTTTTAGGTACTGACGACATTTAGCAGGCCAAAATCCCGGCATTACATGAAGGTGCAGGTTGATAATCAGCCTTAGGTTTAGCACTGGACTGTGAAAAATACCCATGTGTGAAATGTGCAGCTGTAATCGCAGTAATCGTGCAGCTGAGGCTCAATCCAACAGTAGCTACGTGTGGCTTGGCTATGGCTGGTGGCAAAAGTAATGCAATATATCAGCTGATATTTTGCCGTTTTTAAAGTCCCCCTGTAGTCAAATATGTTATCCCTTAAAACTTATCTTTGATAATCAAAATGACATATTTAAATGGTTCTTCTTGTGAAAATAATTTTCTCATGCCTTAAAATAGCTTGAATGTAACTCTACACCCTTGCCTCATTTACTATACGCTGATCTATGAATATGCAAATTAGTCCCGCCTCCACTCAGTCACACCAGCCAGCGCCTCCTGATCCACTGAACTGTAGTAAATGCAAAACAATGGCATACACGGATAATGACTGATAAAACTATGTTTTTACTAGCGGATAACTACAGTGAATACTGTAACATTCGTTAAAGTTACTTACATGATGATGTTGTGTCCTCGAATGCAGCCGTTTGTGATTCTTAATTTGCGCCTGCGAGCGTACGCGTGTGAAGTGCAGACAGCGATGCGGGAGAGGTGGGTCTGACTCCGAGCTACTTTTACACTGTTGTCATTGGCTATAATGCAAGTTAGCGGTTCTAAATTCACATTAAACCACAGCTTCATGGGTTTTTTGCTCTAATTTATTTTTGAATTAATTTTATTTAGGAAACTACAGTTTTAAGGAGAAAATACTCAGCAATGGTGTTGATTAATAGATTGGCATATGGTTTGTCTAAAAGCATATTAAAAACACCACATAGACAAATAAACAACATAAAAAACTTGATTTTCACTACAGGGGGACTTTAATTATTAGCATCAGCTGATACGTTTTTCTGTTTGGCTGATAAGTTTTGGAAACAAGACTTTTATTTTGACAGCTCTGAGAATGGAAGCTTATTAAGTAAGGACGCTTTTCACATCCATAGTTGGGTAAAATTCTATAGTAGTAAACAGAAACTACAACAAATATATATTTTTTTGCATTCCCGTTTGCCGCAATAGCAAATAAATAAATAATGTGTACTGAAATGATACAATATTAAAACACAAAGTATATTGCATTTAAACACAAAGCAAATTGTTATAAATGTTATAAATAATAACATTTATTTAAAAAAAAATTCTGTGTACAACGGTGAGACGCAAGCTAGATTAAATTATTACGTTTTAAATATGGTTATTTTTCTTATAAAAACGCATCGATTCACTACAGGAGGCCTTTGTTCACCCCCCGGAGCCGTGTGAGGCACTTTTTATTATGGATGGATGCGCTTTATTTCACTTCTTTTGGACTGATGAACTGCAACACCCGCTGACTGCCATTAAACAGCTTGGAAGATCAAAGACAATTTTTAATATAACTCCTACTGGATTCATCTGAA
Source organism: Sinocyclocheilus anshuiensis (assembly GCF_001515605.1). Lineage (NCBI taxonomy): Eukaryota > Metazoa > Chordata > Actinopteri > Cypriniformes > Cyprinidae > Sinocyclocheilus > Sinocyclocheilus anshuiensis. The sequence continues at coordinate 1,664,327 of NW_015542377.1, forward strand.
AGAAGAAAGTCATATACACCTAGGATGCCTTGAGGGTGAGTAATTCATGGGCTAATTTTTATTTTTGGGTGAACTAACCCTTTAATGAGTAATGGGTGTGTTTTGGGCGTAACATGCCATATACCAATCAGAGTCTCATCTCCCATTCCCTTTAAAAGCCAGTTGCGCTTGCGCCATGGCGGATTCGCTATTTACAGAATGCAGCCGTTTGTGATTCTTAATTTGCGCCTGCGAGCGTACGCGTGTGAAGTGCAGACAGCGATGCGGGAGAGGTGGGTCTGACTCCGAGCTACTTTTACACTGTTGTCATTGGCTATAATGCAAGTTAGCGGTTCTAAATTCACATTAAACCACAGCTTCATGGGTTTTTTGCTCTAATTTATTTTTGAATTAATTTTATTTAGGAAACTACAGTTTTAAGGAGAAAATACTCAGCAATGGTGTTGATTAATAGATTGGCATATGGTTTGTCTAAAAGCATATTAAAAATACCACATAGACAAATAAACAACATAAAAAACTTGATTTTCACTACAGGGGGACTTTAATTATTAGCATCAGCTGATACGTTTTTCTGTTTGGCTGATAAGTTTTGGAAACAAGACTTTTATTTTGACAGCTCTGAGAATGGAAGCTTATTAAGTAAGGACGCTTTTCACATCCATAGTTGGGTAAAATTCTATAGTAGTAAACAGAAACTACAACAAATATATATTTTTTTGCATTCCCGTTTGCCGCAATAGCAAATAAATAAATAATGTGTACTGAAATGATACAATATTAAAACACAAAGTATATTGCATTTAAACACAAAGCAAATTGTTATAAATGTTATAAATAATAACATTTATTTAAAAAAAAAATGTTTGTACAACGGTGAGACGCAAGCTAGATTAAATTATTACGTTTTAAATATGGTTATTTTTCTTATAAAAACGCATCGATTCACTACAGGAGGCCTTTGTTCACCCCCCGGAGCCGTGTGAGGCACTTTTTATTATGGATGGATGCGCTTTATTTCACTTCTTTTGGACTGATGAACTGCAACACCCGCTGACTGCCATTAAACAGCTTGGAAGATCAAAGACAATTTTTAATATAACTCCTACTGGATTCATCTGAAAGAAGAAAGTCATATACACCTAGGATGCCTTGAGGGTGAGTAATTCATGGGCTAATTTTTATTTTTGGGTGAACTAACCCTTTAATGAGTAATGGGTGTGTTTTGGGCGTAACATGCCATATACCAATCAGAGTCTCATCTCCCATTCCCTTTAAAAGCCAGTTGCGCTTGCGCCATGGCGGATTCGCTATTTACAGTACATGGTGGAATTTGCAAGAGCAAAGACTGAACGCTTCTCCAGAGAGGAAACGAATCTGCTCGTGCACAAGGTTTAAGCGCGTGAGGAGACCATCTACGAGGCACAATAATAATCTTTTACATTGTAATCCTTTCATTTTTAATATTTGACATGTTTGTGCGCTGCTGCGCATACCTGTGTGTGTAATAAGCAGAGTGTACGCGTGTTGTGCCCCTGCATATAGGCGCATATTACTAACACACTCTTTTTAAATAACAAAAAAAAAATTATTGCCAATTTTATTTGTCTATTTCAGTTGCCTCAAAATAGCAATGTGCCAGCAATGCGCCTGAACACACCTCGTTTTCAGACCAGCACGCCCATGGGCGCACAAATGGGTGCAAATGCATTTGCTATTTAAACAACGTGGCGCAGGATGTGAAAATTATAACTGCATTGGGCTGAAAATAGCAAAAAACACTTTCTCAAGCTGAATAACAGAATACACTTTTGCTGAATTTCAGTGCATGTTGTTTATCTTCGCTTATTTATCTTCAAGAATTTATTACCATATGTTAGACTTAAAATTGTTTTTCAGCATGGATGCCAATGACAAGCTTGGTCTGTTTTGGAAGTCACCCTGAGCTTTCAAATTGTCTGGAATCCAGTTGAAATAGCAGCTCTTTAGGATGTATTAGATCAATATTTTAAGTGATGGACTGAAGTTAAAATACTATTACATTTTATTTATTATTTTATTATAATACAGTTAAAATTATATATGAAAACTAAAATCCAACTGCTCATTTGATTCAATATTTCAAACAGAACAACGATAGAAAGAGGACAAATCAACACAGTGACAGATTGTACAAACTCAAATAACCTCAAAGCTTCACTTTACTTCAGAGGAACAGGCAACCTCTTTGCAGTTACAGAGCTGAGACCTTTCATCAAGAACAATTCTCTGTAAGTCCTCATTCTCCACCACAGGAAATTAATCTCAGGTGCGTTAAGTAGCCAAACGTATGGTGTTTTTTGAGAGGTCTGGATTCTGATGGCTCAGATGGAAGAGAACCATTAGAAACATGAGAGCAGTAGGATGACTGAAGGAGGCCAATTACCTGTTCCTTTGTTCCGGTCCACAAAACAGTATTTGAGCTCGTACTCGCGTAGAATTTCATGGACCTCCTGGGGGGAATGAAAAAGAGAGAAAAAGTGAGCAAATTAATGCTACAATGTATTGTATATTTGTTTTTCGTTACACCAATTATATTATTAGCAGTTAGTTCCTCAAATTTGATTGGCTGAGTGTTGTTCCTCTTTCATTTACTGGTAAGTAAATGGAAAACCCGGAGTGGAGCCGGAGCTAAAATTGTGAATAAGCTATATATTACAATAATAGCATAAAATAATCAATACACATTTTTTAATTAAAAAAAAACACAAACACATCAGCAAAATACACTACATACAGTAATATATTAATCCACTGCCTTATTGCACTATAGTCTGTAGCGAGGACTCTTTCTGAAAAGTGGGTCTCTATTGCAGCAGAAATTTAAACAAAATATGACTAAACAATATATAAATATATAGCCTCATACTAGGGATTTGAAGAGATGCATAACTGGTTTAACAAGGTGTTAACTTTATAGGGAAATCATTTCTCTTGCATGCATATATATTGTATAGAGCTGATGATTTCATTTGTGAGAGGAAAGAATGTTGGCACATTATGTGAGTAATGTCACAAATTGGCCTCCAGCCATTATTTAGACAGAATCTGAGACATAAAATGTCTCTTTCAGAAGGGTTTCTTCATTTTCTAAAATCAAATAAAGATGTATAAAAAAAAAATTCTGGCGAAACACATAAAAAGAAAAACATAAAATATAAAAATATCAAATATTCAGTAATGCATTCAGTGGGTGATCATCCAGATGCAGTATATAGGGGTTCCATACAAACTTGTTCTTTTATCATTATGAAAACTGATACAACGAAGGTGTGGCCATGAAAATTAAGGTTTCCAACTGCAGCCACACAGTTTATCCATCAGATAAACACACACATACACTGTCTCATAAATCTCTTCCTCTTCCCTTTTATGCACACAGCAGGCCCTGCTGTCACATCCCGAAAGTGTGTTAACAGAGATAAACCAGAGGTGCCCACACTGGCTTTGTGTTTTCTCTAGCTGGTCATAAGGAACATCCTGAAGGACACACTTGATTATGACAAAGGGACTTCTGGATTCAGCAGGGGACATGGCATACTGCAACAGCGTGGAGCTGTTAATGTGTGCTGTGCTGCGTTACTGTTCACTGTGAGATGTACTTGCTTGTAATGCCGGCGGTCCGAACTATGATTTTGCTGAGGACTTGAAATTGCGTATTTGGTGATGTAAAATGAATCCACATCAACTGAGCAGTTGAATACAGGTTGATAATGATGAATAGATTTAATTTAGGCTTTTATTCACACATAAACACTAATCAATACACATCAAATATGGCAAACAGAAGCTCAAACGTGCTTGTCAAGGACAAACCTCATTGGTTCTTGCACGACAAACGAGCTTCTGTTTACCATATTTGATGTGCTCTATTTGCATTGGGCTAATCAATGTTTATATGTGAATAAAAACGACAAAAGACCGCTCGATTCATATAAATTACGTTTACAATACTTACTTTTAAGAACTTTTTGAATTGTCAAAGATTTGTTTACATGGACTTTCAATGGAGGGATAGAAATCTCAGTTACACTTTATTTTACTGTGTGTGTACTTATAAATTAAATTGTATTAATCAAAAAACATGTCTAATTAATTGAAATCGTGAAATGTACACAATTTAACGGCAATTAATTACAAGTATAACAAAAAGTACGTATTAAGGCCGTATTAATTTTTTACATTTTTTTGTCAAATTCAGTTTCATTTTTACCAAATTCTGTGTTTTCCATTAATTTTCTGGATTCCTAATTTATTTATTTATTCAGAAATACTGTGTTGTGTATTTACATTTTTCTGTTAAATAAATTCTGGTAACACTTTCTATGAAGACCATGCTTATAATGAATTATAGCCCCATTTATGCATACTTATAAATAAGTATTACTATTCTATAAATATATTTATACAGACTCATTAAGACCTATGCTGTGTTATAAGAACAGTTATAATTATGTTTATATTATTTTTGTAATTACTTATAAGGCATGCATTTTCTTCTTTAGTGTGCATGCTCATAATCCATTACACACTGGCTTATAAATGATCAAATATAAAACAGTTCCAGAGACACTTGTTTGTTGTATCAATTAGTTATTATGTCTTTAATGGCTAATGTTTGCATTAGAGGTAATGAATGGTAATTTTGATTTGTTGAAATCTATATCTCCTCAGCGATATGCATGGTATTGCTTATAGCAGTTTAGAATTAAGCTTTATAATATCGTTGCAGTGTTTTGCTAGTATGTAACATTTAAAAAAGTTTTTTTAACTGTTTGTACTAATGATTTCTGTTTTTATCTTCATTATTTATGAAGGAATTATTGTTCATTAGTTACATATACAAGTAAACAACTTAAACTGATAATGAGCACATCTTCATGGTTTCTTAACATTTGCTTTAAGAAAATTGCATCCTATGTTTTCACTTTACTTAAAGCCATCAATGATTCATTTATATAGGTTAGTAACTAGTAGTAGTATTCAAAATAAGCATTTATATCAACACAGATGCAGTATAGGTCTTAATGAGTCTTTATAAATATGTTTATAAAATTGTAATACTTATAAGTATAAATGGAGCTATAATTCATTATAAGCATGGTCTTCATAGAAAGTGTTACCATTCCTTTAAAAAATAAAGTTTTAATAATAATGTTTTAATAATTAATTATAATTATTACTAGTAGTACTATAATTACATTAAGTAATATATTTCTGTCACAGTTTTTTCAAGTTAAATCGAACTTTTATTTTGACGGGTTGCTGTGAAGGCCTTTTCTGTTTTTATATGATATGACAACAGATTTTCTCTAAAAAAAAACGTAAAATGCTCATGAAGTGACTAGTTCTAGAGATTATATTATACTTATATATTGAGGGGGCAAAGGCTGAAAACACAGTGAGTGTCACGTGCGCTTCAGTATGTGTGCCATTCATAGAGACTCGCAGAACATGCAGGATTCATATTTAAATAGTATTTTTGTGGTTTAATATTCCTCTATAGAAGTTCACCCAACTATGATGACTTCTGCTTCTAAAAAAACCCGGAAATGTAAAAAGGGTCCATACAGGTTTGGAACGACATGATTGTGAGTAAATGATGAAAGAATTAGACAGATGTGAGTATTTGAGGTAACTTAATAGTCATATCTGTCAAACTATAAACACATTCATCTCCTTCAATATGTATGAAAACCAAATAAAATTGAGCAGACAGCACTGACATGCATTCTAATCTGCTATATACAGTACATAAAATACTTTTTTTTTAACTTCACATTCTGTACAGTCCTTTGCAGTAGACGGTCTAATTCATTTTCTTTGCCATTTCAAAGAGCAGTGCACTCCCTCCCTCTGCCTCTAATTAGAGTCAACAAGACACATTTCACACAAGTCTGCCTCACTTATGGCTTTCTCTTAACACAGCGCATTACACATGCATTGTAATGGCCCATAAATGGCCAGAAAGCCTGAGTGAGCATCTAGATACTATTAGATATGGATCACACTGTCAGGACCAGCATCGGCCCGCTATGATTCAACTAAACATCTGGGACAGTTGAAGGCTAACAGAAGGGAGGGGGGTTACTGCCCTTGATTAATGTCTCCGCGCCTGTTCACCAATGAAACACAGGTCATTCTGCATGTGACTTATTCAAATGCTTTACAGACTGTCTGTGTTAACAAGGGGATTTAAAACTAAATGAGAGAGCAATTTATCAGCGTGAGAGTATAAATATGCTCACTTGTTAATCATTTTGTACTGCTGAGAACTCAGACGCTTTGTCTCTAAGATAAGATGTGTAATGTTGTCTGAATGTGTTGTTGGCCTGTGACACTTATGAAAGCTGCTACCTACTATCTATCACTACACAACACACAATTTTCACTACACTTTTTTTTTTTTTTTACTTTTATTCTGCAATGTGCAGAAAATGCAAATTGTGCATTTGTCATTTTCACTATAGTGATCATCTTTCACTATGCTCCATGCCCTTGGTTACTGTTGCTAGGTAGGACAAGCTTTTCTACTAGCCTGGTTCCTGGCACTGTCAAACATGGATGGAGAACTAACAGGATTGTTTGCAATAACTCAGGAATTATGAAAAACGTCTAGTTTATGTGTGCATTTAGTTCCAGTAATTATAATTAGTCACTGATTTCAAGTAGTATATAATATTTCTACAGTATACTCACTATGGGACTGTACATTTCTTAGTTATTTTTCTACTATGACCTTGTAGAGAACTATGAATTAACATTAAGCTAGTAACATTTTTGTTATTTAAATATTGTACTACATTTCAGGATTTAAAACTATCAAAAAAACAGGAATTCACTGTGGAATTCCACATATAGGAATTCCACAGGACTTACATTTTACATATATATCCTAAATCACACATATATGACATAGGCATTAAATAATAATTCAAAAAATAAATAAATAAAACAAACATCTGGGTATCCCTGCAGTATATCTACACCAGTATGCAGCATGTGTAAAATCAATTGCTTTTTTAATGCCAGCTCACACTGATGCTGACTGATTTAGGGATACAGTCTACAGATGACTTTCACTATATTTTAGATGGGGACTCTGGACAGACTGCTGTCTCACACTCCAACAGACAAATTAAAGGTTCGTGCACACAGGAAGGTCAGATATTGGGGTGAAACACACTGACACAGATGTAGAGCATGATATAGAGCTTGATTTGCTCTGTGGTGACCAGAGTCAATAGCCAAGGTGACACGAGGTTAAAAGCGCTATATAAATAAAGGTGACGAGGTCAGGACAGAACAGAGAGGAATCGAAACCAGATAGAAACTAATCTTCAAAAGGAAGGGGACGGAAAACAATTTATTCTAGCTAGCAACACTAGGTAAACAGTATGCAATGACCTCTAAGGCTACGTTCACACTGCAGGAAAATGCGGCCCAAATCTGATTTTTTTTTTGCTCACATGTGACTCAGATCTGTTATTCTCATGACAGTGTGAACAGCACAAACCACATGGAATCTGATCTTTTCAATTCCGATTTGTGCCACTTCCATATGTGGTACGAAATCCGATAAAGGTCAGATGTTTTGCAATGCGACCGCAGTGTGAACAGTCATATCGGAATTCATGCGACTTTGACGTCACTCAAGATCAACATTCGTCACGATTCTGCACTCATGGGAGTCACTTCAAAGATTTTACATACCCAAAGCTATCAAGTTGCGAAAGGTAGTCAGTGGAAGTACAGTACAGTGACGTGTCAGAACTCATAAGTATTGCTGTGACAACTCTATATACAAGCAAAACATGAGGGCTCGTATCATAAAAGATTCAAAACTCTGCTCTCTTCTGTCACATCCTTGTCTTTATTTTTCATACTGCCTGTGCATAATTTCACTGTCTTCTGCGGCAGATCACACTATAAATTAATGCATAATCGCTTACTTTATGTCCTCCGTGTTTACGTCAGTATGACAGCGTGCTGCACAAGTGTTGCCTAGTCCACAGTTTTCCCGTGGAATTGGGATACTTTTTCATCGTTGCCGCAGGTTGTTTTTCTGTGGGTTAAAGTGACTGCACTAACGCGATATATAACCCCCAGAATGCGATTGGGCTAGTTTTGAGAAGCAATTGGGCGGATTTTGTTGTGAAAACCTGGCAACCACAATGTGGACAGCTATGCAAAAAAAAAAATCGGATCTGCGCAAAAATCTGAATTGAGCACTAAGGCTTTTTTTTAACGTTTTTGAATCATTTTCTGAACCACATATGTTTGTTGACCAAAAAGTAATAGAATAGAATATTAATATAACAGATCATTAATACAATATAATGATGAAATTTTTGCTTATATCGCCCACCCCATCTGTAAGTGTGAATGTTGTGTTGTGTATTCAGAGAGAACACACACTTCCATACTCCACTGCTGAACATCTGCTACTGACATCCAAACCAACAGCAAACCTGTGGAAAAGTGGAGCTCAACAGTGAGGAGGGGATGAGATCACCCAAAATATGTTGTCACCTGACAAAGAGCCAATCAGAAGAGTTAATTTCTGACATTTCTCCTGCCCAAACCTGTGACCGACCTGCTCCTAAATTATTCAGTATAAGGAGCAGTGTGATTGTGTATGTATGAATGAGGAACACAGACAGAAAGAGAGACCGAGCTGCTTTGCCTGACACGTGTTCTCAGTGATAAGCCGCTACTCTGTGACCTGATCACAGCAGCGGTGTGCACCTGACACTCTTCTCCAAACTGTTACTCACTGTCATGCTGTCTAAGGTTATAAGTGCCCGTAATACAACATGCAGTACAGGCTATCTGAAATAATGTCAATAACAATTAAACATATTAACAGAATCAATCAAAACATATGCTACTGCATGAGATACTCACCACAACATTATATGAAAGTGCATGTTTTGTGCATTGTAGAAGTGTAGAAGTGCAAACGTACAGTGCAGTGTCATCTGCTCAGCAGATTCTGACAATTAGATATTAGCGGCACTCATCTCCTTCTGGAGCCAGGGAAATATTACACCCCCCTCAAGGACCCAGGTATCCGACATGTTTACTGACATTAATAATGTGGAGGAAAACTCTGGAAATGCCATGGGCAGCAGCCACCTCAGCTCGTTGAATATGAAAATCTCCCACTCAGAGTTCAGCCCTGAACGCCCTCAGCCGGATCTCAGTCAGTCTGTCTGTCTTCATGAGCAAACATGCCTCCAGACAGCATCCAACCACAACCAGGCAAATGGATAAGAGCCGCCGAGTGAAGAAAACATTACGCAAACAAGCCGTGCTCTTAATTAAATATAATTAGAGTTATAATAAGGAAGGATTAACAAAGTATAACAAAACAAAAAATACAACTAAAACAAAATAAAAACCTATTTGGGTTTATTAAAATGAAACTCGTTGCGTTTTTTTAGTGAGTGTTAACACTGAATTCATTTCGAAAAAAGTCTAGTACAGTGTTTCCCAACCGGGGTGCCGCGGCACCCTGGGGTGCCGTCTGCCGAGAGCAGGGGTGCCGTGTAAAAAATCCTTTTTTAATATTTTTAAATTGCTAAAATGTTCAAAAAAGCATATATTATATAATATCCATTTCTGATGTCGCCAATAATTAGAGATGCACCGAAATTTCGGCTGCCGAAAATTAGAATTAATTTTGTAGGGTGCCACAAGTTTCTTAAAATTTCCAAAGGGTGCCGCGACTAAAAAAAGGTTGGGAAACACTGGTCTAGTAAATCACCAGGCAGCTCCACGGAACATATGTTAGGCTGCATATTGGTTCATGGACGAGTTTTGGAGTCGCATTTATGAGGTTGTGGGGGTACATAAGACGGAAAGGTTGATAAACGCTGAACTCGGCAGACAGAGACGGCGAGCGGCTCGTTTTCAGCGGAACTCTGCGCGTTGCGTTCAACCAAAGGTGCCGTCGGGCTGTTATTTTACTGCATATTTTCCGCTTATTTGTTTTCGTTTCATTTCAGCGGTGTTTTACAATAGAAATTGCGTGCTGTTTTAAAGCAGACAACGGTTTGAGTCGCGAGCAAACAGTTGTAACTTACAGGTTTTCCTGATGATGAACGTAAAAGTTGCAGCACTGATCTAAGGTCACTTAAATTGAACTGTTTACGTTTACTTAGGCGATACCCAATATCCGTATTTCAATAAATGTTTTAATTTAACTTTTTTGTAACTGATGTGTGTTTGCCATTTTATTTATTTATTTTGTCTGAAAAACATAGGCTATTCATCGTAGCGGTGGTGCGCTTAACTGTCTGTTTAACGTTATATATGTTACATGCAAACTCATGGAATAATAAAACTCGTTTATGTATCTTAACTAACAAACTAACAACCACACTTAAAATGATAAGAAAAGCTACTGAAAAGCCCTTTTGTCCCATGAACTAGTGAGCAGTGTAACTTTCACCTGTCAGGCTGGTGTATGTAAATCTCTCTACCTGGTTGGTTGTATCCTGTGGCAGGTTCTTAATAAGGATCTTCCTCCTGTTGCTCAGCTCTCTGCGAGTTTTCTCCAGCCGTTTCTCGATTTCCTCGGGATCAAGTTCCGGTAGATCTCGGAGGATGGTGAGCCCCTCGGATGCTGCGTCCTCGTCCTGTCGGCTCGCGGGGCTGTCGGACTCCGGGTGAGGTGAATTTTCCCGCTTTAACGCGTGCACGCTCGGCGGCTGGATGGATGAAGCGGCCGCCATCTTGAAGCGCTCAGTGGAAAGTGAGTCGGAGAGAGCGGATAGGTGGGCGTCTGTGCTTTGAGTCAAACGCATCGACGGCACTCTTGAAAGTAAGTGTGTATGAGCCCCAGCACAGTACAACTGGCGACCTCCACCGATGGAAAACTAAACACATTCTGACTATTAGTCTCTTTTCCCATTCTTAACAGGACAGTATAATATATAAAAAATAAAATAATAACAACTCATATAAATTTACGAAAGCAACAATAAATAACAATAAAACAGCCCAATAACAGTCTGTGATAATGATAGTTCTAGTAAGCAGATCTTTTGTGATTAAAAATATTTATTAAAACATTAAGCAATATTTACGTAGACTATAGCCTACATAGTATTTATTTATGCAAATAATTAAAAGTACAGGTAAGTGGTTTTCAGCAAAATTTGTTGTCAAAAAAAAGAAGAGAAAGGTCCATTATTGTCAATAGCATAACAATGATTAGGCACTGTCACAAATACCTTTGTTCGGCAAATTTGTGCAGGCACAATCCAGCTTCTTGGAGTAGGAATCCACACGACTGGGAATTGTGTGTGAGGACGAAAGATTTCCCCACGCCGATTTCACAACTGGTTCAGGTTGAACTGGTTCAAGTTGGTAACTCAATTCACCGCATTGAAGAATTGATATATCGCTATATTGATATACAAAACTTCACAAAATTTCGATAATGCACTTTAAAGCACTTTAAAGCACAGCTCACACAAAAGTCACTTTCTACACAAACAGCTTTTTTTTGGTCAGCACTGCGACTCCGTGTGACAAACTTGAATATGAGCTAAATCTGCATGGGAAACTTTTTCGCCCACACGCAAAACTCCAAGTCTAGTGAATTCATATTAATATGACTGGATTTCACCTGCAAGATTTTGCCGAGCAATGGTAGCCTAAATGTGACGGAAAAATAGTAAAAATAGCATTATCGATTTCCAAATCAGCGTTCCAACTTTTCACAATTCGTATAACACTTGCTTGTGTTTTCTGATCCAGACAGGCTGTTAGTCTGTCCAGTAGTGATGATTTTTCAGTGACCTTCTGTTGTTACATCATTACACCAGTAGGTGGCGACAAGTGACTGTTTATTGAATCATTCACTCAACCGATTTGCTGATTAGTTAAAGGGGTCATATGATGCTGCTAAAAAGAACAGTATTTTGTGTATTTGGAGTAATGAAATGTGTTTATGCGGTTTAAGGTTCAAAAAACACATTATTTTCCACATACTGTACATTATTGTTTCTCCTCTATGCCCCGCCTTTCTGAAACGTTTTTACAAAGCTCATCGGTCTGAAAAAGCGAGGTGTGCTGTGATTGGCCAGCTATCCAGTGCGTTGTGATTGGCCGAATACCTCAAGCGTGTGACGGAAATGTTACGCCCCTTGCCATATTGTGATGATGCCCTGTCAGGCCGGAGCGATGATTCAAAAACATGAAAACCCATTATAAACGAGGAATACAACTTAACCACTGATTTTTGGAAGGCCAAACAAAGTAGTTTCGCTTTCACAATGAAACCGCATCACACACCGCGGCCTACAGTAAGCAGAGGCCGGGGGCTAGCGTGAGGAACGGCCGGAGGGTTAGAGTGAGCAGAGGCGGGTGGGCTTGAGAACGGCGCGGCCGGCGATTTCGACGAAGGAGCGTCCGGAAGGACATGTGACGACTCCGGGCTGGACTCCGCTTCGTCCACGGTGAAAGCCGATCGCAACTTTACAGATCTACTTTATGCACCAAGAGCTTGTAACACTCCAAAGAGAACGGAAAAATTGAAATCGCATCATATGACCCATTTAACTAAAACACCACTGCTGTGTGTTGCTCAGAGATGCACAACATTTTTCCTGCTTTGACTGCATTCGGAACTATTTTCGTTGATGGAGCAAATATTGTAACTGCCAATAATGTGTCTAAAAACTTATGCTTTACGTTTTAAACTAATTGTTTATTAAGTGACTGCATGAAAGCTTAAATAAACTGTATGGACAAGCTGACATTTATAGCTCAGAAATCATTTAGTCTCTACACTAGGAGAGATTGTGTATGGCAGAAACATCTGAAGGCATGCCTGACAGATCTTTTGACTCATTATACACTAGCTATGGTGTGGAATGAATGACTTATGCCGTCTCTTGTGGGTGTGCTAAATGCCATCTCCTGGCAGACTCCATCACAGGAGTCCTTATAATATCCCTGAATGAACGCTTTCAGTTTTAGCAGCTACACATCCCACATCAACAATATTTACAGATGATCGCATTTGACTCTTTAAGAATGGGGATTGCACATTTTTTTTCTGTTTTTGGATTTTTTTCCCGACAAGAATAATTGTAACAATCACATTAATAATAATAATAATAATAATATCATCATCATTATAAGATTTTCGTAAGATTTTCTGTGCAATTTTGGAGGTGGCGGTTTAAATGAAAAAAAAACAAAAAAAAAACGAAAATGTAAAATATAGCAACGTAAACCATCACGGCAATGCTTTATAAATACGAATGTCAAGTTAATTGCAGTGCTCAGATTAATGAATCCATCATTGCGCACGGATGATTTTCCACCATCACATGGGAAGTTCCAGATAGACCCTTACATATACCATATGCGTTCATTTGAATTACCTGAACATGAACTAAATCGGTGATTCAGCGCGTCTCTGAGTGGGAGTGAGAGAAAAGACCAGAATATTTCAATGGCTCACAAAAGTAGCGCGTGGGCGCTCGATCGAGTGCTGGAGCGGGCAGAGCGCGCATCTGGGACGCGAGTGTTTATTATGAAGGTAGAATGACGTCAAAAAGATTTGCATACGCAGGGTAAGAGTTGTGGAAGTGTACATAAGACTGTAAGCGTAAATTAAATTTGCATGCGCAAGAGAAGCTTTGTAAAGGTGTAAATCGTGTTTCAAGCGCAAGAAAAAATTATTTGCAGCATTTTACTGTTATTCGTAAGTGTAATTCATGTATTGTGAAACTGCAGCTTCATGCTAACGCAAAATAAATATGATCTGCATGCTTCTGACTTCCATTTTTGGCACGTTTTTTTCGCCAAAAGACGGTCAAAAGCACTGCAAGCCTGTGAACAGTGATTTGCAAGCGAAAACAACAGTTTAAAGAACTGCAAAACGGATTGACTGCATAGAACCAATCTGTATGTGTACAAAACTAACTGTTGCAAATGTCTAAATGACTTGTTGTGTGTGTGTGTGTGTGTGTTGTCCCAATTAAGCTTCGTGAATCCACTGGCAGTTAATTCATTGAAGCGTAACTGTCTTTTCGCAACTGATGCATACATATGAATGAGAGGTAAACTCTGTAAACCCTGGAACAGAAGAACGAGAACATGAAATTTAACTGAACGATTTGCACATTTCACAGGATACGTTTGCCTTGCGGTAATGACAGAATGAGAGAAATTTGAGAAGCTGGGAACTTGAGCAACTGGTTTTCTCTAAAGCTTCGACTAGTGATGTCAGATTCGTAAACGAATGATTCTTTCAAATCGAATAATTTCCAGTGAGTTAAACTGGTTCATAAAACGAGTCTAAACAAATCGCACTGAATCGGTCCGAATCAACCGGAGTCTTAATGAGCCGAGAACCAATGATGAGTTATGAGGATTTGACTTCGTTTTAATAAATTGCGTTTTTAATATAACGTATTTTTTCAGCCGTAGGCTAAAGTAAATAATATTGTTAAATATAAGTTCTAAATGATTTTGTTTTGCAGTGCAAATCATGGGAGAAAGAAACGGAACACATGAAATTACAATAAAGACCGTTATGAAATAACCGAAATGAAAAGGAAAAATAATAAAATATGCTTATATATGGCACATTGGAACATTTTTAAAGCACGTAATATGCCATCCCTGGTGACTACATGTGATGGCGTGTTTTATGTCAGGACAGGACAGGACGCAAAGTATAGATGAATCATTTTTTGAACCGGTTCTTTGAAACAAACTGTTCAAAAGAACCGATTCGCACAAAATAATGCTGTGTCTCCCATGGCCCCAATTTAACAGAAGTGCTCCACTTTTCTGCCTACCCCACTGTGTGTTCACACCTCGTGTTCGGGTTAAAATTATCCACCAAGGATGAGCGGTGCCATAACACCTTAATGACCTCTTATGCAGCGCGCGAGGAATGGCTTATATAATCCTACCCCATAAATCCCAGTGTTTTGCTTCATTTACACTGACAAACTATGCATTGACATTTTAAAAAATGAAAGGGAGTCACCACATCAACCTGAAAAATGTGAAATCTTATTTGCGGGATATACTTAAAAGAAATATACCATAGAGAAATAATGGCATGAGAGAAAGTCGTAATATTGTTAACTAATTGACTACTAATATTGAGAAGACATCGGGGCTGTCACACGGGGAAGGCAAAATTTGGGATATTTTTCAGTAACTATAAGGTCAAAAGTCAAGTTACACACATACAGTTGGTTTGAAACTAACTCAAAACATTTTATTTTAGCTGAAAAGCCTTTAATAGACAGATTTCCCCTTACACCATATAATGGGCAAAATTCAACGTGTTTATTCAACTCTATCTTTTTACTTTGGCAATAACATTGGAAATGTTCAGTGTCCAAGGCTTCAAGGCATGTGCCTTCACAGAAGTTAATTTATTCAGTATCCCCACCCAGAAAAATATTAACTGGAGTAAAAAGTGTGACAACTAGCCCACAATCCTCTTGGGGTGGGTGAATTATGAGCTGACTCTCAAATCTCTAAGTATTGAAATGACTTGTTCTGTAAAACATTTTAATGCACAAAAATATTACATATTTTTATATGATGTTAAATGCATGTATAAACACAAATACCAAATTCTGTGCAATTATCACTTATGTTGGAATCACAGCAGATCCCATATAACGACCAGACTGATCGCAGTCAGAAAGTGGAACAATTTATCACATTCACCCTGCAATAGATCTGAATATCAACTTTAAAGTGTTATATGACCAAAATAAGAATGATAGCTGCACAGGGACTGAACTTTAAGCACATAAAATATGATTCATAGATGTGATTCAGCAGTCTCTAAGGTATACTTGCTTAAAACTGTCACTGTAACAGATTGAGGCTGAAATTTCACAGGGACATGCCTGGACAGAACTAATGTACCAGACTTCTGTATCATAATGTGTGAAAAGTTGTTTTGCTCATGTGTTAGATCATTTAAGATCACGTGACTCATGATTTTTGGCATGATTTCTTATCACAGATAAATTAAAACCATAATCAAACTATTCATTAGCTTTCCCCCCCACCCAAATTTCAATGTAATTTAAGAGCATATGCAGAAAAACTCAATCACTGACAAAATAAAACACTTCTGACGAGGATAAAAGGTTTGTAGTGTATGACACATTTATAGCTACTTCGTTCAACTTTAGATGTATATACACGGTATATCATTTCATTCTGAAAACAATAGACACAATCCCTCTAAAATCATAGGAGCACATTGTCTACATATCAGTAGCCAAGCAGTTGAGTAAAAGTGCACATGGGTTTAGAAGGATCTGAAAAATATTATGGCATTCCATCAATACTGACTAATGACTTAAAAAAATGACAACATTATTGGAGACAATCCATCTGCACCATCACACATCCACCACATTCACACACATTTATGTACACAAGCACCAACGCATGCACACTCTGTTTCTCTCTCTCTCTCTCGTACACCAAATGTAAAATAATCAGGCAGACAGAAATACAACGAGAGCTTATACACACAGTGGCAGAACTGAGCATAGTCTCTCTCCCAGTCATCTTTAAAATATTTAAAATATCCCGCACTGGATTTGTGGCCCAGAACACCTTGGTCACATTGCACAGTGTCTTGAGATTCACCATCATCTCACACCGTCAAAAAAAACAAACCAGTGAGTGACAGCTCCTCAGAATACGCCACATTTTCACATCTCCTTGATGTGCAGCGCAGGCATTTGTGTCTATCGTTCCTTGAAATGTTTTGTTTACTCTCCCCACAAGAAATTCTCATGGCATGCGGATGACTCAAATGTGCCATGAATCAAATCCTTCAAGGCTGCTTCGCAGTCTAGTCGAGGAGAAAACCTGGGCCAGGTCCTAAAATGGGCTCTATAGGCCTAATAGAAAGCTGACAAATTCAGTCAGTCAGTTAATTTCCTTATTTTCCCAATCATTATCTCCATCTCCACTCCTGTTAAATAAATAGTAGAAAAATAATCCTTTCATCTTCATTGTTTCTTGGAGAAAAAAAAACATAAGGAGCTTTATATTGTATGCAACTGCCAAATGCACTCCTTAATGACCTCTACAGAGGTCAAATGTTCGCCCCCATGGTCGACAAGCACACAACACCTCTGACCGCCATCAGCAGATGCCTAGGGAGAGTTGGGAGTTAAGGGAGTGCAGGGCCTGAATGGAGGTGGTGGCTGAAGTTAGAAGTGGCGTCAAAGGCAGTGTTGGCGGTTGGTTTGGGGTCAGGGGTGGGCAGGATCAGCACTCGGCATCCACACTGTGCACGGTGACGGCAGCCTGGAGATGATGAGTGTGCAAGTGCAAGGGGTGGTGTGTGTGGGGGTGCCGATAGGGGTGGAACTTGTGGCTGAGAAGAGCAGCTGTCTGTGGAGGCGTGTCCAGGTCGAGGTCCTCGTCGTGATTGCCCACATCAACGCCTGCAGAGAGAGGATCATTGTTGCAGGGCGGGTTCTCGCTGTCCTCCTGAGGGCTCATGGTGCTGTAACCTACATATAAATAGACAAGGAATCCCAATCAATATTTTCGGAAGCTACAGTATAATTTATAATTTAATTTAATTACAATATTTAATTATTTAATTTAATTATACAGTATAAATTAACTGTGAATCTTAAATGTTCTACGAGTGTAGCTAACAGATTTTTGTATCTCTAAAACAACAGCTGAAGAGAAATTTTAAACTGAGAATGGAAATTTGAACCTAGTTATATCTCTGTCATTTTGTAATAATCGCTTATGGAAACTAGTTACAAACATGATCATTTAAGTTGCTCATTAAACTAATCATCCTAATGAATCCTAATCCATTCTAATCTCACACTCCTCACATAAAACCCAAAGATATTAAAGGAACATATTAATCTCATTTTGTACTAATCTGACAAACTCGTGATAGCATAATGTGACGACGCCAAGCAGTAAGAGCAGTTTTGAATTGCAATAAAACTATTTGACCATTTTTAAAGAAAATATATTGTGTGGGGAAAAAAATTTGCATTTTATATATATATATATATATATATATACACACACACACACACATATATATATGTACTAATCTGACAAACTCGTGATAGCATAATGTGACGACGCCAAGCAGTAAGAGCAGTTTTGAATTGCAATAAAACTATTTGACCATTTTTAAAGAAAATATATTGTGTGGGGAAAAAAATTTGCATTTTATATATATATATATATATATATATACACACACACACACACACACATATATTCATTTAATATATATATATATATATTCAAAATATAGTAAAAACAGTTTAAAAATGTAGTATAACTGTTTTTATTTTAATTAATTTTAAAACGTAATTTATTCCTGTGATAGAAAAGCTGAATTTTCAGCAGCCATTACTCTAGTATTCAGTGTCAAATGATCCTTCAGAAATCATTCTAATATGCTGCTTTAGTATTCAAGAAAGATTTTTATATCACAGTTGAAAAAAAAAGATCAAAATTCATAAAGTCTTTACTCTCAGTTTAGATCAATTTACTGCATCCTTGCCAAATAAAGTATTAATTTAAGAAAAAAATCTTACTGCCCACAAACTTTTTAACAGCAGTGTACAGAATCCTAATAAAAACATAATATGTAAATATATTGAAAATAATACAGATCAGGGATACAAATAAAAATTTTATAATCAGTGCATTGCAAAATTATAATTATAAAAACAGCTATTTGTTATAAATGTATTCATATAGTAGCAGTAATGATTATAATAATTATGAAGTTGTGGTGCAGAGGAACGGCAATAGTGCAAAGTAGTGTTCATATTATCAGTTTGTCTCATTGCAACAGTTCTGGATTGGGGACCTTGACACCTACTTCCAACTACACCTATTATACAGTTTTAAACATACAGACTTTATATTGAGACTACACAGAATATTTATACTTTCAAAACTGGATGCCTCAAACTGAAAAGAAAAAAAAAGTGATTTCAAAATTTCGTTAAATGTTGATGAGTTATCATCTGAAACATACACCTTCCTTTATACATAAATTTGAGCTTAAAATCTTGTTGTAAGAAGAAGCTGATGTCAATGTTATTGGTATCCACCCAAATCTATTTTCCCGTCAAACTGCTGATGTTCCTGTTTAGACAACAATACAAAAGACACATGAAGTAGCTGAAGTGAATAATAGATTAGACAGTTGCTAACAACTAAACTTGTACAGTGGGAGAGGAGCTCACAATGCATACAAAAAACAAACAGTTGGAAACTTAACATAATAACAGTCACAGCACATTCTGAATTAAATTAAGGCCCAATACAGAGAGCACAAAAAAGGTCTTGTCCTGCTGTCAGATGGCCAAACGTCCAGCCACATGTGACATCTGAAATGGGATCGGAGGTGAAAAGAAAGGTCAAAAACCTCTTATGATCCTGACCTTGATCAATGTTTGCATGAGCCGTCTCAGAACAGATCTGGAATCAGCTTTGAAACTCTTCAGTGAGAATGAAAGAGCTGGGATACCAATTCTGGATCAGGATCTATCCCTAAACATATCAAAGAGCCAAGCAAGCAAACAAGTACTAAAAAGCATCCCAGTTCCTGGCAGAAAACACATTTCTGTTTAGAGAAATTATTTAAGCCTCGATCTGAAGCGAATACTCCTATATCTACGTTGCTCCTGGCGAAAAATCTCTGTGTTGGTGGAGCGGTAATGAGTCAGAGCACACAGGAAAAGGTTTCGGTGCTGTTCTCCTGCATACACACGCTCAAAAGCCAAATCGATATTGCTTTAAAACGACCCCTTAAGCTGGATGACTGAGCAGCCGGTGGGAGGCGAACTTTAACCCTGCCAAATAAAAATACAGGGAAGAAACTTTTTGTACTTGGTCTTTGCCACCTCTAACTGTTCTCGCATCTCTCAATCTACCCACTTTGCTGGCTTTCTTCCTCCAGGTCTTTTGCACTTTTGTCATTGCACCTCTCCTTGTGGAATAGGGCTGCCCTTTCTCCTCTTGCTGGTTACACAATGATCTCCAGAAAGCCTCGTCCCTGAGAGGCGGCAGATTTAGCATGCACTGAAGACTCCATGTAACCCAAGCCTGGAGCCACCAATGAAATAGAGGCCGAACACAAGCATACACTGAACACCCTGGCTTTGCTTTATTTCAATAATAAAACTCTCACTATATTCTTAGGTGAGAAATTTGATGGTCACGCCTTTGAATTTTTCTTTGACCCTTATTTCAAAAGGATCTTTTCAGACTTACTAATATCGTTTTTCCTTTAGACTTTAAAGAAGGAGTGCACATATACACACTCTTACCATGGTCACTTTCGGTCCCTGACCGCCCCCAGTATCTCCGTCGTCGTTCTGGACTGTGTGTGTGCCTCTCAATAACAGCAGCAATGAATCGAGTGTTACTAACTGCAGAGAGAGAGAGAGAGCAACTTTGTGATGTAAATCAGATGCTTCTGATTATAAAATGTACAACGGAACAAGAATGCCGATCAGGAACACATTATCATATTGTCACTAAAGATGAGACCAATTACGACATCAGACTAACCCACATGGCTGTTTGAAGCAATTATCACACAAGAATGACACAGTACCATTGTGAGCATGAATGCTCGCTTTTTACTCTAGGAGAATAAAACAGCAAACCGTACACAAAGAATTCACGGATTATCACCCATTTAGTGTCTGATGCACTAAATCAGTGAAAAACAGCATTAATGGTACAAAGTATAATACTGCAGATTTTATGTGCATAAAAACCCTCAGTG
Organism: Sinocyclocheilus anshuiensis; assembly: GCF_001515605.1. Classification (NCBI taxonomy): domain Eukaryota; kingdom Metazoa; phylum Chordata; class Actinopteri; order Cypriniformes; family Cyprinidae; genus Sinocyclocheilus; species Sinocyclocheilus anshuiensis. The sequence goes on from NW_015542377.1 coordinate 1,685,184, forward strand.
TAATTACTAATGCTGAAATGGGCATTAGGTTTTCGGTGTTAATTCGTGTGAAGCTGTGCCAGGCAGGCAGGCGGGTATCTTACTTATTCCTCTGTCTTCGTGACTGTCTTCATCTCTGTCATCTCGCTCGTTGTCCAGGTTGGACATCCTGACAGACATCTCAATAACAGCAGCAATGAATCGAGTGTTACTAACTGCAGAGAGAGAGAGAGAGAAACAGAGCCAAATGGTCATATAACAATAAAACACTTGGGTCTCCAGCTGGCCAGCATAGTGTACGAGTACAGCAAATTTAAAAGGCAATAACATACTTGTAGATACTTCTCATATAAAAGGTTACACTGGGGATGAACTCAGTAAACAATGAGGAAAAATACAAAAAGATGTCTTACAAAAGATTTTCAAAAATTCCTGGGACCCAGGCATTTACTTCTGTCCTCTGTAGAAGACATTATATTTTAGCAAATTTCTCTGAGACCATACATGCCACATTTTGGACTCTGGATGTCCTGTACAGAGCACATTCATGGATTTTCAGAGATAACAATTGTTTGGAGGTTTGATCATTAACACTTCCTCCCCCTGGTCTTTAAAAATGTCTGATATTGACCGAATGATCAAATTTAGCACTCTCATGGAAATATGACAATATTTTGTAATTATCATTTAAATCTGACTAATTTTCAAAGTGTTTGCCATGAATGAACATCTCAGGACAACTTTAGTGGGGTTTCAAAGCGGAATATGACATGCATCAGTTTCATACATGTCCACTGTAGTGGACACCAGGATATACTTCATGCTTATCAGGCATTTTAGGGAGACATAATAAGTGAATAGGGAAATAAATTGTATATCAATAGCTCTATGAAATATGAGATGTTATGCGAAAAGTTTATTACTCTCCTTATTATGCTTCTTCTTTTTTCATTGCATGTTTCCCAAAGATCACATTAATATGCAAATTAGAGACAATTAATAGATGCATTGATTATAATAGGAAACAATTTTTGGCCATGTTTATGCACATATTGTGTAAAATAAAACAGTGTATCAAAATCATTCTCTAATATCTTTCATACCATAGTTGAGAATCTTTGTAACATATAAATATTGTAGTAAAATATAAATATTGTCTAAATATCTTTTACCAACAAAAAACAAAAACATTGTTCTGGTAATACATAAGGAATATCATATCATATCATATCATATCATATCATATTTTTTATTATGATGAACTAACAATAAACAATTTTTGCAAAATCTTTGTTAATTTATACATATATTGATGTATTTTTACATTTACAGTTGTATAAATTAATATATACTGAACAAACATGGTTTAACATTGAAAAAGAATTAATTTATAAATGAACAACTGCTATAAAATGTTGTTTATTGTTTGTTCAAGATCTCTGTATGGAATGGAACCATATTTTAATAATTTAAATTATAAGTCTCTGAGTCAGAGGTCAGCAAACTGTTACCAAACAATTTTAGATTTTGCCTTAGACAAAACTTTTTGGATCCTGTTTAAGGGTTGCATTCGAGCTTCAATTAATAGAAATATTTTGGGTCCAGTGACCAAAGTTGAGCTCAAACAGCACCATTTTTGGCATAAGATTGATTACAACAGCAAATAATTTTTCTTGTACCTAAGTTCGTAAAATTAAAATAAATGCAGTAACTGTTATGCACTTACAATGGTAGTCAATTGGACAAGCAACCATTGTAAGTACCTTTCTGTACGTTTTGTCTGTTTTTAAAAACTGAGTCGATAGTAGGAGTACAGTGTTTACATTTTTCCACATTTCCAATTCTTTGCTCTGCACTGATAATCAGTATTATGTACATACTGACTGTTATTCATTTAGATTTCGTACAGTTATGCATGATGTTTCATAAAGTATGTTTCTTACAGTTATGCATAGCACAAAATCTAATTAAAACAACTTTGTGATGTAAATCAGATGCTTCTGATTATAAAATGTACAACGGAACAAGAATGCCGATCAGGAACACATTATCATATTGTCACTAAAGATGAGACCAATTACGACATCAGACTAACCCACATGGCTGTTTGAAGCAATTATCACACAAGAATGACACAGTACCATTGTGAGCATGAATGCTCGCTTTTTACTCTAGGAGAATAAAACAGCAAACCGTACACAAAGAATTCACGGATTATCACCCATTTAGTGTCTGATGCACTAAATCAGTGAAAAACAGCATTAATGGTACAAAGTATAATACTGCAGATTTTATGTGCATAAAAACCCTCAGTGTAATTACTAATGCTGAAATGGGCATTAGGTTTTCGGTGTTAATTCGTGTGAAGCTGTGCCAGGCAGGCAGGCGGGTATCTTACTTATTCCTCTGTCTTCGTGACTGTCTTCATCTCTGTCATCTCGCTCGTTGTCCAGGTTGGACATCCTGACAGACATCTCTGATGAAAGAGAGAGACAGAAAGACAGGCATACGAGAAGATTAGAAAGATGGCGCAACCCTGAACAGATTTGATGTAATATGTCTTTGTCTTCTCCTTTGGTCCAGAGTCTTTCTCATAAAAAAGAAGACAGACATCAAATCTCTTCAAATAAATTTTTGCTCACGAATGCCCATCAGACATTAAAAAAACTGAAGAAAGCCAATTCAAGGGAATATAGCATTCAAGTCTATTCATTTCTAGAATGCAGATTCTGCAAGTCTATTCATTTCTAGAATGCAGATTCTGCAGATAACAGCAGCACTTCTCACAGACGGATTCAGACAGATTTATATTGCATGCAAGTTATGCTTCCTAGTCGTGCACATATAGAGGTTGAATTTAGCTTAGACATGAGGGAGCAACTGCAAGGTAAGAGGGAATTCAGCTCTTTAAATTACTTTTATATCCTTCTAAGGTCCTTTTAGCGGTCAACTGTGCTTTAGTATCTCATTAGCAAGGAGTAGCACACTTTAAATGTGCACTCAATAATTTTTCCCTCATTAAAGTGACTTTTACTTGCTCTTCCTCTGAAACAACTTTCCTTTTCAGGTTGACGTCACCAGACTCTTTGTCAGAGATCACTTGGGCTGCTTGATTATGGCAAAATTCATAATCACAATTATTTTGGTCAAGATTGTTATCACAATTAACTCAATTTGGAGCGAGCGATATCACACATCTTCAGAGTATGTTTTTTTCATGATAGAGCTATAGTTAAGTATATTTGCTGGAAATAAGGCTGCTATGATATCAAAATTGAGATACCAGTGAAATTTCACAATTCTTGATATCAATTCTTGATAAACATATATATATATATATATATATATATATACATATATATATATAAAAACACTGAACAGTCTTCACTGTATGAATCATATATAGGCCTACATGGATTCTTATTAAAGCTACTAAAGTTATTCGGTCAAGAGCAGTAAGTGTTTTTTTCTTTGTCTTTTGTTTGATTAACATTAAGAACAGCAGCAGGTACATTAGGTCACTGTCACTCTAAGACTGAATGCACGGCTCTAATATACTGATGCATCCGATTTCTTTTTGTGTTCTGTTTGTTCACTTAAAACATTACTGACTGTAATTACTGATGAATACTTGCCAACATGGGCCTTCTGTCATATTTTTGTGAGTATTTGACACTTAGGCGCGTATCCGAAGCCCATAGTATACTTTGCTTGTCTGTGTTCCACTCCATCTTGGAGAGCACGTACAGAACAGAACAGAGTTCTTTTTGGCAGCTTAATGCACTTTTAACAACTCTTTTTCAAACGCATCCTGCAGTAGACTGCACATTATTACACGTTACAGTCGCGTTACAAGATTTGACCAATTTGGACATTGAGTTTGGGATTTTAAGGAGACGCGAAAGCAAAGTGCTTTAATGCGAAGGAATGGAATGCAGCACAATAATATTTGTATCTCAATTAGTGTGTTTTTGTAATCTTTGGAAGCCAAAATCAAAACTGAAATTCAATTAATTGCAGAGCCCTAGCATTATTTCCCAACAGTACCAGGTAAGAATCACTTTCACTTTTAGACTCAAAGTGTCCAGACTCACCCTGTGCGGCCAGCGGGGACATGTGCTGATGCCTGCGACGGTGGATCTGGTGCCTGTAGGCATACACAGCCAACACCAGTACCATGATGCATCCCATAATCCCTCCTGCCACTGGCCCCACGGGCGCACTCTTGATCATGTTCAGCGAAGCCAACTCCTCATCTGCACAGAGATGAAGAAATAAAAAAATAATTATATAATGAAATGAAATAAAGCATACACACTAGCAAAGATCCTCAAGGCAAAATGTGTGAATCATGGAGTCGGTGTAATTCAAAACTTCTGTGCATATCTTTCTAAAACAGCAAAACTAAACAAAAGAAAGAAGTAAATGACTATTGGACTATTGTGACCCATCAATGCAATTTATCTCCATAAGCTATTATGAACAGAAAAATTATATTAAAAGTGCAATAAGTGTGACTACAGAAGTAGTAGCTCACCTAAAATGCCCAGTCCATCCACATAGGGACTCTTGGCACCCACTATCCCTCCAAAACATTCCTTCTGTAGGGCACAGTAAGGCTTATCCAGATGGGTCTTTCCGTCACTGTCCACCGTACACCACTCACAGTCCAGAACACCAAAACAGTCACTAAAACCCACACAAATAAAACAGAACATACAAAAAGAAATGTTATAGAGATGGCTATAGTAGGTGTACAGTAGAATTTTTTTATGTTCTTGAAAGATATGTATTTTGCTTACCAAGGCTGCATTTATTTGATCACAAATACAGTAAAACTGTAAAATATTATTACAATAAAAAAAAGTTTTCTATTTCAATATATTTTAAAACGTAATTTGTTCCTGTGATGACAGAGATGAATTTTCAGCAGCCATTACTCCTGTCTTCAGTATCACATGATCCTTCAGAAATCATTCTAATGTGCTGATTTGGTGCCCAATAAACATTTCTTCTTATCAGCAATGCTGACTGTTTTTTTTTTTTGGTAATATTTGTAATATTTTCATGAAAACCATGATACGAGATTGTTTGATGATTAGAAAGTACTATAGAACAGCATTTTTTTTTATATAGAATTTTTTTGTAACAATAAATCACCTTTTGTTTCGCCAAAGCACCCCCACGAACAACATGTTTAAACAATATACTAAAAATCATATTAGAAAATTGTATGAAATTCTATATTAGAAAATGCATATAAAACAGACTTAGTTATAAAAATACAATTTATTACTACAAGTTTTAAGTATGTATATTTAACATCTAGTCACATAAAACACAGTGGTAACACTTCACAATAAGGTTCCATTAGTTAACATTAGTTAATGCATAACAATGCATAACATTAACTCAAAAAAAAAGAATGAGCAATGCATTTGTTACAGTATTCATTTCATCTTTGTTAGCGTAGTTATTAAACATACAACTGTTCAGTGTTAGTTCATATCAGTTCAGGTCCATTAAATAATATTAACAGATACAACTTCGGATTTTAATAATATTGAAATACCATTAACTAAGATTAAGAAATGCCTTAGAAGTATTTTTCATTGCTAGTTCATATAGTTAACTGATGTTACCAACACAGATTTTGTTCTTTGAGTCTGTGGTGAACGAAAGTGTGTGATAACTCGTGAGCTATTTGTGAGTCTTTGATTTCGACAGTCCCTGATAACTGATAAGCTGACATTGTATGATCTTGAGAAACACGCATGCTTGTTGTTGTGGTGGTCAGCACAGGTTGTAAATAAGTGATGTGAAATTAGATGTGTTAAGTGAAAGGAGAAACATCATTACTCTCAGAGACTCTGTGTTTCTGTTAAGGTCCTGCAAAAGGCAGACTGATCACAACTGATACAGTATATGGCCGTACCTGCTGGTGAAGCGCTGGCTGCATCTGGTGTTGATACACTGAGGCAGAGTGTCCTGTAGACTAGGCTCAATTACAGTCAAAGACAAAGGCTCCTGGTGCACGTCGCAGCTCGGGTTTCTGCGCACGCACGCACGCACGCACACACACACACACACACACACACACAGTAATAAGGCAAGCTGAGTCACTGAGGCCCTAAATACAACATGGAACTCATTAAAGTCAAAGCTATTTGTAATTACTAACAGTCTGGCAACAATGTTGTTCTGTAGATCAATGACATTCAACAGACAACAAATCAACAATTATTACTGCTACACAATGAATACCAAGCCTTTTTTACCACAGCTCTCTGTAGTAAAGGATACATTTATTAGCATTCAGTGTAGTGTACAGATAATGTAAAGTTTTTAATTAAAATGAACAGATGGCACAGTGGCAAAGGCCTTGAGATCTCTCAGCTGGGAATAATGCAACAAACCTGAAAGTGTCTAAATGTCTACTGAGGAACAATCCTGAACTGACGGCTAATTGAGGACACAGGTGGCTGGATATCTATTCATCGTGACAAACAAGAACTTGATGAAGTGACAGGCAGAAGTGTGTGTGTGTGTGACTAAGTGTGATTCACTCCAGTGCATTCTGATGAGAATCTGGACATGTGGTCCAGTGATTAATTTCTGGATCATATATTGTGGCAGTCTATTCTCCAAGCTCTTAAGGGGTAACCTTTGCATCCCAACACATTGTGTACAACATGTAATTTGTTTTAAAATGGGCTCAATGTCTTCTACATGTCCCTCAATAAATAATGCAAGACTGTCCTGTAAACAGCAGTGGTTTACCTGTTCTCAGCGTTGGTGAGGTTGCCAGTACATTCATTCACCTCTAGAGGGCATTCACAGGGGCACTCACATTCATTCTGCTCCATTCTGGGGAAGATGAAAATACATTGAAAATGTCTGTTTGCAGGTCTTTTAACCTGGAACTTATCAACTTCACTATTATTTATATGAATTAACTTAAAGTTTGAGATTTCTGGCTATGACTTTTGCTAGTGCAGTCTTATAAATTGATTAAAAAAATAGCTTTAGCAGAAAAATGTCTTTTAAATGTACAATCTTCACATTTGGACAAATTCTGTGCACTGCACATATTTTTCTCAAATCAAATGCAAATAGCTTTAGCAGAAAAATGTCTTTTAAATGTACAATCTTCACATTTGGACAAATTCTGTGCATTGCACAAATTTTTCTCAAATCAAATGCAAATTTTGGTTCATAATTGTGAGTTACGACTAAAGCCTATTGGCATTTTAAATAAATACATGCATACATAAATAGGGATGAGCCCTTAATGTGTCCCGTCCAAACTTCCTCTTTCCAGGAAATACATTAACATAGGATAAACAACTCAAACCGTTTCAAGGGGTCCTTAAGTATGAGAATGGGAGAATTAAAGTATTGATAGGCACTTAACTGTACTTAAATATTTTTGTATTTAATTTAAATTTTGGCTATTACATTTCTATCACAAAACTTCTTTTATTTTCATTATGAACCCTTGTGATTAAAATCCCTAACCCTAACTAACTAAATAAATGCTTTTCAAAGGTTTTGGGTCAGTCAGATTATTTAAAAAAAAAAAAAAAATTAATGGTTTTATTTAGCAAGGATGCAGTACATTTAACAAAAATAACTTCTGAACCTTCTATTCTACAAAAAAATTAAAAAATATCATTGTTTCCACAAAAATATTAAGCAGCATAACATTGATAATAAAAAGAAAAGTATCTTGAGCACCTAATCAGCATATTAGAATGATTTCTGAAGGAGCATGTGACACTGAAGGCTGGAGTAATGTCTAATTCAGCATTGCCATCATAGGTATAAATGACTTTTGGAATATAAAGGCCTGGTTTCACAGACAGGGCTTAGGTTAAGCCAGGATTAGGCCATAGTTTAATTAGGACATTTAAGTATATTTTATAAAATAACATTACTTGTGTGCATCTTGAGACAAAACAATGGCACTGACATATTTTAAGAGATGTCAGTGCACGTTTCTTTCAGGTAAAAGCCCAGACACGCATTTTAATCTGGGACTAGGCTTAAGCCTTGTCTGTGAAACCGGGTGAAAATATTTTAAAATAGAAAAAATAAAATAAAAGTATAGTAAAAATTTATTCACAATACTACTGTTTTTTGTAGTTTTTTTTTTTTTATAGAAAAAAAAAAAAAAAGTATAGTAAAAATTTATTCACAATACTACTGTTTTTTGTAGTTTTTTTTTTTTTATAGTAAAAAAAAAAAAAAAGGAAAAAGACATTTAAAGACTTTACCAACCCCTAACTTTTGAACAGTTGTGTAAATAAATTAATATAGCTATGCCTTAATATTTACATAAATGAATAGACCGCGAATACAGAATGTTATTAGTAGAGTTGTGCAGAGAGTACACATTACCTGTGGCAGTTAAGACAGAGACGATCCACAGTACTGCAAGCACAGAAGGCCAGTGAATCACAGGTCTCATTCACAATACCAGCAAACGCATTGGTTCCTGGGATACGAGTGAGCCGGTACTTTGAGCAGTGACTGCCATGCACAAGGTTTGTCAGATCACCCTGAAAAATGACAAAGACACAGTTAGCCATTAACAATCATTTGATTTCATAACAGTCTTTCCACAACAGCTGGTTATACTAGAAAGCACATCTGCTATTACCGCTATTAAAATAAACTCCACTAGGTGGCATCCTAATATCATTAATACATGATGCTGACTAACCTTACATGGTAAAAAAAAAAATGCAGGATTATCACTTCAAACAGAAATAATTCATATGAGACTCCACTCACCACAATGCTGGTGTTGAACTTGTAGAAGCGCTGCACAGTACGATCACTGAAACTATTACACAGGTTCTTCTTCACAAAGTTGGGATGGTTGAGAATGTCATTGGCCACTAGAGGCTCCTAAAGTCAAGCAAAACAGGAGAAAACGATGAACTCAATAAGCTTGTTTTTCAGTTTCATTACCAATCTTTTAATATAATATGGCTAAAGAATATAAACAGGCCCCTTTTTCTAAGGACAAAAGCATAAAAATGCCTAGTTTCTTGTTCAAGAGAGGTAAAGTTCCTTACCTTATGAGTAATATGTTGCTGTTCTGCTGGAGCGTGGCCCTTCGGGTCAATCAGAGTCGGATGGGCCACCAGATAGCCTCTGTCCTCCATGATAAAACACCTACACATACATAAAGACCAAGACAAACAGGATCAAGCACTCTGAGCCTGTACAAAGATCCAAAATGACATTTAGAGGGGAAAGGTGGAAGCAAACAGTAGATGGCTTCCTGTATGTTCACAGGGTACCATCTGCAGTTCAGAACAGTTCAGGTTATTGTGTGGCACACTGAAGCATTCCACGTCACTAATCCTGTTTAATGACCATAGCACTGCAAACTCAAAGAACACTGAGGCCTCCACAGCACAGACAGATAAAGAGACAGAGAGAGCGTGAAGAGGGACAAAGAAAGAGACAAACTGGTAGAAATAAAGTTAAGAAGAAAGAAAAAGAGAGGAATGACAGGGAAGGGTAAAAGAGAGACAGAAAAGAAGGGAGTGAGGGAAAAATGGGGCACTGGCACCTAACATAACAGGATGTGTCTGGAATGCAGCCCTAATCAGCTTATCTTCCTTTGTGTCTTTCAGTCAGTCCTGAAAATCGTACTCCGTTTCTTCCCTGGCATTTCTAGATTGCATCAGTAGGGTTTATTTGTGCTGCTTGCAAAGGCAAGCATTACTACTGCTTATTCTTAAGGATGTTGTGCTACAGACATGCATGATACAGCAAATTGCATGGCTTATTGAGGAGAAGTGTGCTATTACTATTCTAAACAAAGTTACAAATTTCACACTAGGGCCTTAGTGACTACTAGTTACTGGACTATTTAGTGACTACAAATTTAGATTTCTATTTATATATGATACAAAAATAAGCATGAAAATCCATTATACTTGTTATAGTCTAAATCAGTGGCTATCTACCTTTTTGATTGCAAGACTCCAACTGTCCCCAACAGTATTTCATTTACAAAAATTAGGTGTATCTATAGATTAAAAAAGTAACTAAATTATAATTACAATAATAAAAATAAATGAAAAAAAACTACATTGTGTAATTCCAAAAGTTTGATTTATTTTGTAATTATTTTTGTTGATTTTTAGTTGTTTTATATTCATGAACAGCATCTAAAATTAGAAGGGGAAATAAATATTAATGGAACAAACTGGAAAATTTGTTTTCATTTATATTTTTTGTTGAACCCTGACATGAACGCAAACTGTGCTTAAAAGCGTAAGAAGTTGTTTATGTTGTAGCATCATCAGAAGTTGTTTATCATGATGTAATCCTTCTGCCATTTTTTTCCAACCATTCTTCCTGGTCAGAGGTTCCCATAAATATATGTTTACACACAGTTTAATGGTGTTATGCTCAAATATTTTAGTAGTGTATAAAATTGTAACTTTGTGCTCATTTACTCTACAAGGCTAAAAAATAACATTAGGCTTGTGACTTCAGCTTAAGCTGGTTCTCTGGATATCATAAGCAACCACCTAGTGATTAGAAAATCTTGACAACTGCCACAACACCCTAGTATCATTGCAGTGACTTTTGCAGAGGCAAGCGCCACTCAATTTTAATTTATTTTTTGAAAAATTAATAAATAAAGAAATAAAATAAGTTTTCCAGTCTTTATACTTTTCCCTTCTCATCTCTCCTCTCTCTCTACGTCCAGCCCTCCCTCACTGTTTCTTGATCCCCACCTCAGATCGTTCTCATTCTATCTCCTATCCTAAAAGAGGGAGCTTAGAAGCATGCAGAGAAGACTAAGTGAATGCCTCTTTTCCAACAGAAGCAAATCTGATTAGTTTCATTTGAAAGAGCTTTAAAGAGCCTCTGTGGGGCATCGATAGCTTCAGGCACTATGCTGGACACCACAGCCGGCACACTGGGGTCTTGGCAAACACTAGAGAGTTTGAGAAGAAATGAGATGGGGGTTTTGTTTGGTGGGAAGGCCTTACCGGATTTTGTTGCCCTTGTCCTGTTTGCAGATGGTCAGAAGATCCAACAGAACTTTGTAGAAGTAGCGCAGAGTGAAGTCAATGCCCATAACCGCTACTGTGTAACCGGAGGCCTTTTGGGAACTGGGAAAGGAGGCAGATAAGTGTGTTGAACAATATGAAGAATGAGATGATCTACAGTGTGATGGGTCACCGCAATGGAGCTTTAGATCAGATCGCACACTCCATAGTCACATTTCCTCCTCTTAAGAGAGAACTGATTGGAAAACGTGGAGGGCAAACACTCTATCTACACCAGACATTTTGGAACACTGCCAGTTTCAAACAGCTTCATCATACTATATAGTAAGGTGCTTTTTATTCATTTTAGGAGCTTGACAGTGTAAAGCATGGGCCATTTCATCAGAGAAAATAAAACATCTTGAGAGTGAGTAATATTTTCATGTTATGGTTGACCTATTTATTTAATACTCTATTTAAGTTATTTATATTATCGTTTTTAAAGACTGATCCATACAAGCATAAAAAAACAGTGTCTGACTGAGCAAAAATAAATTAATATCCACACTATAAAAGCTTTAACGCATAGCAAATGATGTGTCTAAACCAGCTTTTTGACTCCCGTGTCTCCACTATTCTTACATAATTATGACAAAACTGCTTGTTTTAAATATTTTCTTATTAACAGAAACAGGGAGTATACAGATACAGATACATATACATATACAGATATATATATATATATATATATATATATATATATATAAAATTAATTAACCACAATACATTTTGTGATTCCAGAACGGTTTTTCAATAAAAACAAAAGTTATTCAGAGGGGAAAGACCTCTAGATTTTTAAAAACATTTTCATTAAGTGTTAGAACATTTCTAATATATTAATAATAATGTATTACTTAAATTAATTATCCTGTGGAAGCTTGCTGAGGCCCCCTGGTTGAGATCCAGTAGGTTTGAATTTGAAATGTGACCCTTAAACAACTGACCTAGAGGCGTGGATAGTGTGGCTAATGGTGACCACATAACCCGCCCCACCAACATCCAGGTAGGGTCCAGTAAAAGTGATGAGACCAGGATTGGCTACAGCATGTAGGTACCTAAAAGACAAAAGGATCACTAATTAGACTACATTTTAAACAAAAATGTACAAATTGATCAAAGCTTGTTTTGTTTTTTTCCCCATACAATCTTAAAAACAAAATTTATAAAAAAAAACACGCTTTCTTTGCAGTGTGTGCGGCTGCATATGGACACAAAATACCTTCTTGGGAATCTGACAGTTTGCTAAGCTTAGTTAACAGACTGTGGGATCTGTTGACCAGTGTCCCACTAGGAGTTCGAAGACCTCTGTCCTGAGGCTCAAATCTTACCATTGCCTCCTGTTGGGATCGAAGGCTTTGTCCATGAGCGAACCGGGGTAAATCCGCAGCACCCCATTGGGCGTTGCTATGTAACGCCTCACAATGTAGCAGTTGAGGCTGCTCATCTCCATAAGACTCATCCATTCATCTGTCACGTGACTGGTGGCCATCACCTCATTTCTCACAGAAGACTGGAAGACCAAAGGAGGGGGGTGTTAAAGAATTCTACTAAGCAGAGAATCATAAAGACTGGTGCACAGCATTTCCCTAATGAAAAAGAAGAATTAAAGAGGACAGGAAGACTGCCAACTAACAACTGCCAGTTAGGACTGAGAAACTATCCATGTGACCACTAACTGTGAAAGATTGAGCCATTCCCAGGTTGGCTATGAGACATGTGTTGCTGAGATGTGCAGTAAGTGTGTGTTTGTGTGTACCTTCAGGCCTGGGTTGGCTATGAGCCGGGTGTTGTCACTCAGGTAAGCTGTGTAGTGCTCCACCATGCGCTTGGTCTCTGGCTGACTCAAGTGCTCATATGGAGAGGAGAAACTACCAGCAGACAACATCACTGTGGGACTCTCTGTGAAAAAAAGAGAGATGAATCAGTTTAATTATATTTAATTCAGTTTAATTCTGCTTAATTATATGAGCCCCTAACCATTATCAATTATCCCTTAGTAACAGTAACTTACAAAAAAGGTACACTGTTCAAAGATTATTTATTTAGGAAAGAAATTAATGTTTATTCAGCAAGGACACATTAAATTGATCCAAAGTGACAGTAAAGACTAACAAAATAAATAAATTATATTCTTTTGAACTTTATATTAATCAAAGAACCATGAAAAAAGAAACACAAACCTTTTCAACATTTAGAATAGATAAGAAAAATAACTTAAGCGCCAAATCAGCATATTAAAATGATCATGTAACACTGAAGACTGGAGTTATGGAAATTTTGCGGAAAATTCAACTTGCCAAAGGAATAAATTACATTAAATATATTAAAATAATATTATAATAATATTTAACAATATTACTGTATTTTTGATTAAATAATCACAGCCATGGTGAGCATAACAGACTTCTTTCAAAAAACAAAACAAAAAAAAACATTAGTAATATACAGTATATATTGTGTGTGTGTGTACATATATATATATATATATATATATATATATAATACTTTCCGTACCCACTGTATATACACACACACAATATCTTAAAGCCTTTATTATTTTTTAACTCTGCAGTTGTGCAGTAAAATTCACTTTAAAGATTAACTTTTCATTCATGAAGATGACATGAAAACATTTGCCAAAAATTGTCTCCTGGTGGAAAACAAAGACTTTTAAGATGAAAATGACATGAAATTAACATTATAATAGCAGAGGATCACTCATTAGCTCAGCTGCCATTTCCACTCCATAGTTTTTTTTCCACGTCTTGCTTTTGCATTTATTAAAAAAATCACTATTATAACCAATTTTTGTACTTTTACTGTACTGATGTATGAAGTATAGCAAGTGCAGGAAGTCACAATGTGTGATGTCATTTAAAACAATAAATAAACAAATGAATAAGCTCAGACACCAACATCCTAGAAGGGTTAATTATTTAAATACTTAACTAGTTAACTCCAAGTTACTGATTAATGGTATAATAATTAAATAATAATGCATTAAATATTCAGAAATATTTTTATATTAAATTTAAAAACTACATTTTAAAAATATTGCCTTAAAAAGAGTACTTTAAGTTTTATCTTTAACTGTAGAAACTGCTAAATAAATTCAGGCAACACAGACTTGTTGCTGCTGTAGTTTTGTTACTCTGAATTTACTCTGCATCACTTAATGCACAGCTCTATTTCTAGCGTGTAGAACTCTGTAAACTTGCGAAAACAAAAATTAGTTCATTGGATTCTGACTAACCTACAGTAAACAACTCTGATTGGCCACTGCTTTCAACAGAGATGCCTGTGATTGGCTAGAATACTCAACGCTGCAAAAACGTTGTAAATAGAAACTTTTGGTTTTGTAATACGAAACCAGAGCGCGCACAAAAAAACCCACACAGGAGCGTTTGAAAGCAGTTGACTTCGAGCAGGTACAGATTTGAGTTGGTACTACTGGTACAGTAAAACATTTATTTGGGCTTTGTTGGTAAAAATTCACTTGTTGAGCAAGAATGCAAAAAAAACTTATGATATTTGATTTATGAAAAAAAAATATCTTAAAAATATGTCTCACTCCATTTTCAGAGAAACATGAGCTCTGCATGATAAGTCCTAACAACATATGAGAATAGCATGTACTTTTTTTTTTACAAGATGTAAAGATTATATTAATGTTTCGTCTGAGCTTACCGACTGTAGCGAGCTGTTTAAAGTGGAGGCAGAAGCTGGGCTGCCCCAGCAGATCTAGGCGGTGGTACAGGAGTTTGCTGCTAGGGGCTGTGTTCATATTTTTCAGTTGCTTCACCGGGATCTCTGGCTGAACGTAAATTATACACAAAATAAACGAAGTGTCCTGAACCTGCAAAACAGAGATCAAGATAAGTAAAATGAGTAAAAATACAAAAAAATAATAAATAAAATAACAGACAGACAGACATAGAATGGTGATTCTACAAAGTCTGGTTTTCCCTCAGCCTGCACTAAACCAATGCTTGTTCCACTGTGGAGGAATAGCTTACCAATTTCCAAGCGTAGCTGACATTGTAGGCATCTCGACTGGGATCACGTAGGCGGTTCATGTGCCAAGACAGAGAGGAGTTGACAGGCACAGCAATGACCTGGCTCCCCAGAGGCAGACTAACAAGAAACACACAACATGAGCTTAGCAATCATGTGAGTAACACAGTAAACTCTAGCAACTGCAGATACCCAGGTCATTTTGACATCCCATACACCCTCACCTGAGGATGTTTTGACGCACAGCAGCAAACCCTGGGATGTTCTCATAGTGGATGATGTCTGTATGGAGGGGAGCTTCAGTCATCAGGTAAGGACGGGTGAGTGACGGATGCATGAGCGTGTAGCCTGAAAGATATTCAAACATTAAAATAAATTAAATTAAATTAAATAAAAAAATGAAAAAAATAATAAACTTAAACTTTAAATTAAACAGTTTTTTTTGTGTGTGTGACCATTAGAATGTACTAAATGACTATTAAATAATTATTTACTTAAAGAATTGAATTAGAAACTTCAGTTACCAGTGAAGATTTTCAACTACTAGGTTAAACACAAAAACTGTGGCCTGCACAACACAGGGAGAGACTTCCTTTTAAAAAGAACTGAGAGGCAGTTCTATCACGACTCTTTACTGAACAGCTGGAGACAGCAGGTGCCACTTCATTATCCCAGTCATTAGGATAGACTGTATACTCTCAGGAACAGATAATCACCCTCATTTTATTACATATGTAATATAACACACCCTTTTAGTGCAAAGCGGCAATTTCTAGTGGGCTTATCAAATTGTTTTAATATGTACTAAGTGGAGGTTAAAAGCGTTGTGAATTCAGAGAAACTTCACCCTGCTGGGGGAAATCATGGAAAAACGAATAGATGTTATTTAGAGCAGGATGAGGTAAGAATCAAAATAAGGCCAACAAAGCTTAATTTCATTCTTTGGTGGACAATATTTGCACAAGAAGACAGTGCTTCTACTGCTCCTTTTCAAGGAAAAACTAATTTTAAGTCTTTTCTCCCTAAAAAGTTCAAATCCAAAGAGTTTTGCAGTTCCCACTTCAAGAAACTGGCATGATGTCAGCCATGGATCTGGCTCTGAGCCATCCAATGTGGGACAGCTGAGGTAAATGGTTAATGGCCTTCAGTGCAGTGTTTTGAGTCATTTATGGTGAAGTTAGAAAGTCAAGCTGAAGTGAGGCAAACAGAGAAATATATGAAACAAGTTTAGCTCATTTTGGCTAATGGAACCAGGTGGTTCTCCACCAAAAACAATCACCAGCACACACATCTCCCTACCTTTATTGTCGATGAGGAATGTATATGAGGCCAGGGAGTCCTGGTAGTAGGTCACGTCCTCCAGTATGTATGCCAGATTCACATCCACTCCAACTACACCCAGCAACAAGTTCCCAAAGTAGCATGGCCGGCTGACGGTCATGATGAAACCTACAAACAGAAAAACAGAAGAAGTTCCTTTGATTCTGTCGCCATACTAATATGTCAACCTATGTAAACAGTAATTCATGAAGAAATATTATTAACTGTGAGGTACAAGCCATGGCCAAAAGGCCAGTGATACTCCAAAACAACAAAAATTTTTTTCCAAGTTTCAAACAGATATGCGAAACTAGGGTATTAGTTGGGTATTAACTTTGGCCACTTTTTCGGTCACAGTGGATGATTTTTTATTTAAAAAATAATAATAATTCCTTGACAAAATCAATTGTTTTTTAAATATATCTTTAAATGATACATTTTCTTTCTTTTTTTTTAACCCTTGTCCCAGACTATTTAAGCTAAAAATAAAAATTAATTTTTACATTTTAAATCAAATTATGACTGTTCCTTCATTTCTTTCAGGCATCATTTCCATCACAGCCAAATAAAGTTTTATCAAAATTTAAAAAATGAAACATGAGACATTTTTATGAAGCAATAAAAATCAAGGTAAATATCATTTCCAATCAAGCTATAATTTCACCAGAATGACTTCCTGTCTAGCAGCCCCATAAGAGCAGACTCTGCATTTGTGATTTTTGGCTTTACTTATAGTTTAAGTTTACAGTATATAGCACCATGGAAACTTTCTGGTTCAGAGCCACTTCTTCTGAGGTCTTCTGAGTGCATATGGTTTGTCAGAGGGAATGTTAATGTGCCAGACTTGAGCTTTATGCCAAGTTCAAGATCTAAACTTACCGTCTCCCATCTGGTCTGCATAAGGCAAGCTGAAGGAGGCCACGTCGATCATTCGATTGGGGAGGTTGATGTAGAAGCGGCCCACGGTGGTCTCCAGGTTACTGAGCTGGTTCAAAACCATCATACTGCCCTTCACGACGGGCAGGGCAGAACGATCCGGAACGCCATACTTAAGAGAGTTCTGCTCGGCCAGGTCTCGCAAGAAGGCCAGCTCCTTGAGTCCCGTTACTCCTTCTGAGGACAATTGTACAAAAATTAAAATGGACATTTCTACTCGATATCTCTGTGCTATGTGTCTCCTGTGCACTCACTTCGTTTTGGAACAAAAATCTAATTCAATCTACCTATTTATCAAAATTTTCACAGATATTGTGGGCATTTTGTAAAGGTTTTGATTCTCTGGCCCATTTAGAGTGCAGCACAGTAATAGAAAGCCATTCATATCCCACATGGATTACTTAACCGCAGAGCTAAAAATCACACAATCTATTTCCATCATGAAATGGTGGTTTTGGACCTTTAACAAAAGTCTGTTCATTGTGAAATCAATGTGAAAACTGTTCATTGGACTGGACATAAATTTCAACACTTGAGTCTATTAATCTGATACTGTGACAGGTTTTAATATGTGAATATAATACAACTTGTCATAAATGAACCAGACTTTAAATAAACAAGGAAATATGAGTAATTCCCTGTGTGTGTGTCCTTCAGAGACTCACAATACCTAGTCAAAGTAGCGTAATCTGCATTGCCAAGCTAATCAATCTGAATCATATCTCTGAGTCATCTAATGCATGAAAAAAGGCCTTTCTCACTCTTTCATGTCACTGAGTGGCCTTTGATGTATTGTCGCATTTCTCTTTCTTCTTTTCGATGATCTCCATTTTAATTTTCATGATGCCAAAGTAATGTATGCTAATTGCAGGCTAATACATGCGGGGAGAGGAACAGCTGAGGAGAGCAATATAATGGAGAGTGGTTTCTTACAGTAGACGCGCACACACAAAACCAGAAGAAAGATGAAGGGGCGTCAAAACAGCTGAGCATATTTTGAAAAAGCACAAACATGCACAAAGGTGTTCACCATGAGGCCTCGTTGGCTACGAGACAAAGAGCCAATAAAAAAGCTGAACTCCTTGGCGATATCTCACCGTTCATGAGAGCGTAGGTGAGGATCATGACAGAGTTGTTGAGGTGGCGGTTCTCCTCTTTGACCACGCTCAGGGTTGCTCTCTTTTCGTGCTCGGATGAGTCTCGGGAGGTGACGCCTGATGACAGGTAGATTATCACCATGTCCGTGTCTGTGGGAGGGAAGATGATCAATAATCAATCATACTGAATATAATAACTGACCTCGAGGCAACTTGAGACCATAAACACCTAGATACGTTGTATAATACATGATATTTTGCCCCAATTAAAATGTGACAACTTCTGTGTGGTAACAATTTAGCCTTTCTGTTAAAATCTACCTTCATTATAGTTGACTCTTGTCTGACTGTATGCTAGTGTGGTTTAACGTTTGCATTTCAATACGATCACAGAGAATTTTTGCTAATGCTTTACTTAAAGCCCTTCTGTACAATGCATTATAAAGTTATTCACAATGCATGTTATAATGCATTATATATTTTCATAACTGTAACCAAAGTTAAAATGCATTATACTATTCTAAAATTGGTTGTTTGTCATGTGTAATGCATTAAACTTTCTAAAAGAGTGTTCAATTAATAGATAAGTATTATAATGTATTATAACTATGGTTACAATTATTCATTAGACCATTACAATGGTGCATTACAAGGCATAATTACTGCATTAAAATTACTTTTATAATGCATTATACATAAAGGCTTTAAGTAAAGTATTACAGAATTTTCAGAAAGGACTTTTTTTTTTAAATACAATATTTAAAATCTCTTTTAAAGAAAAAAAAATAATTTGTTTAATTGAACTGTTAACTGAAAACCCTGTAGTTACTGGTCACAACTGTTCAGTTAAAGTGTATTAAAAAAAATATATATATAATTAAACATTAAAGTACACTTTTGTTAACACTAAACAAAAAATACATAATAAAGGTAGGAAATGACACGGTGTTAGCAAATCTAATGTACATAAGCTTTGTCTCTTACTAGTCGGCTGTCTAGTGACGTTGCTTGTGTTCCTCAACAACTGAAAGGATTTCTGGAAGCCCAGTGCATGCTGGGTAGAGCTGTCAGACACTTTAATGTTGTTGATGAAGGTGCTCATCTTCCTCTTTGTCTCGCTGGTAGCAGGTGAGAGGAAGCTCTTGTAGCACTGATCCAGAGAGCAGGAACGAACAGTATCTGCTATGGTCAACACTGAGATCTGAGGGGGAAAAAAAAAGGATGTTGAGTGCCAAAAAAACAAATGCAATCAGTGGATGGTGTATGTTGATGACGATGATGTCTCTTCCTTACTTTATCATGTTCATCGATGGAGTTGAGGATGATTAGCGCAGCGTCGCGGGCGATCTGGAGTTGGGTCTCAGTGACGGAGGCACCATGGTCTATGATCACTACAATATGTTTCGACTGCGGCCTTACTGCCGAAACATACACAGGCCTGCCAACACACAGAAATAAAGATTTACAATCTACTTATTTGCAGAACACAAGAACACTGCAGAACGACTTTTCCTGGACTCAGACAGCAAGAAGCCAAGTGTAGTCCTGGCGTGATTCCCACTCTCTTCACTACAGTGCTTGTGCAAGAGATCCTGCACTCTATTGTGTTGTTTTTGGAAACCCTTTTCAACTCCAACACTATGAAAAAGCTGTCCATAATGCCTAAATCTCGTATATACATCAGGCTGAAAACCTGAGTACCAGGGTTTCTTGTGCAATCTCAAACAGGAGGAGAGAAGTTGTGGGAACACCATCAGAAATGAGCCCATCTTTCAGCACAGGCACACATTGCCCACAACACTGTGCGGCAGATTCCAGTGGGGTTTAGTAGAGGCGACCCTACATTCCAGTAAAGGGCATGAGGCCTATTGTAACTACATTAAACAGACCAGCCACACAAGACGCTAAATTCTGAGGTGCCCATGACAGTGTGAGGGCGGCTAACTTAGCTTTTGTGCAAAAAGAGAAAATAACCTTTAGTTGGTCTCTAGCTAAAAGATGGGGACAGAGAAAAGAGACAAATCCGTTAATTAAAAATACTACTATAAAGACAAAAACAGCAAGAGCATTTGACTGTTTTTTTTTTTTTACAAATAAGTACTTGGCTAAAATCTCTAAAGATTTCTAAATAGAATCAATCTAAACAGCTTCTTTTAAAAAGGCAGTGTTGGAAAAGTATGTACTTAGATGGTGTGCATGAATGTGTTTGAATTTTATTAAAACAGGAAAGTTAAAAAAATAGAAAGTCTCATTACCAAGCATGCCTTAAAGACAGTGATAACCATGGGATTCAATAACTTGCTGTAGGGTATATCAGTGTTCAGAGTGAAAACTTAAAGGACAGTGTGTGTGTGTGAGAGAGAGAGAGAGAGAGAGAGAGAGAGAGAGAGAGAGAGAGAGTGAGTGCGAGAGTGAGTGAGTGAGTGAGTGAGTGAGTGAGAAAACGAGCGAGAGAAAAAGAGAGAGAGAAAAAGAGAGAGAGAAAGCTCTTTGTACCTGCTCCTGTGCTCGAATGTGCCCTTGCAGTGAAACTTGTGAGCAGGAAACACAGTGAAAATTCCCTCCTCTGAGCTGAAGTACTGCCACTTGATCCCTGGATTGGACTTGAGGTTGTCTGCCAGCACTAAAGTAGAAAGCAAGAATAGTTTGAAAAGTTTGATATCTTGTGTATCACTCTGTGGTCTCATCTTAAAAATAAATAAATAAATAAATTAAATAAATAATTAATAAAGAAATAAAATAAATACATAAAAGATGAAAAACAAACATAAATAAGTAAACAAATAAGCAAGTCAATAAATAAGTAAACAAAGTTGCCTTTGTTATCCATGTCAATCTCTATCACTACTTGTCAAGTCATATATTATCATTAAAGTCTAAAGCGTTCTTTCATAGAAACATTAGTATCTAAATGTCACAAACTCTCTAAGACAATCACCCAGAACTAATTTAATATGCCATGGCTATAAGCATGGACCTATTTGAATGGTGTGTGCACTTGAAGCAGGCAGCTGTAGGGTTCGTGTCAGTTGAACAGGCCCCAGCTGTGTGACGGCCGGAGCCCAGACAAGCTGATCCTTTCCAAACACTCGAGAAGCACAGCGATCACCACTCTGCTGCCATCAATTCAAGCGTTTATTTACTTAACAGGAGCCGGGAAGTGAAGGAAAGTGGGGGAAAGAACAAGAAAAGACAGGAAAAGAAGGAATACAACTGAAAGAGAGGCAGTGGAAGTATTCAGGAGGGCATACGTCCATATGGATGATCCTTTTCAGAAATGTATTTTAGTAATATTACATGAACCTTTTACACCCAAAGTTAAAAAAAGAACAGAAAAAAAAAGAAAAAAGATTTTAAGTCACATAAAGAGAAAGAATGTGTGCTACAAGAGGTTACTCGGGTCAATTAAATGACCTGTGATTCACCCATTCCACTTAAACATGCCGACATCTTTAAGTGGTTTGAGTGATTCAAAATGTAAACTCAAACAATACAAGGACAATATTATATAATAAAATTAAGAATGAAAAAATAATGAAGAAAGAAAAGGTTTATTAAAGAAAACACTAGCTTTAGGTGCCACAGAGACATGGAATAGCCTTTCCTAATTCTGATCAAAATAAACATAGTTCATCAAATTGCTGTGGAAACCTGCAGAAGAAGAAAAATGCATGCTAAGCACGAACAGGCGTCCCAACCACAAATGAGCCTTCAATCCATACCCGAAGTATAAACAGGAACTTTACAGCATGTTGACAGCTTTAAAAAACATGTGCTGCCCCATAGTGCTTAATCCCCCATCCAGTGTTTAGAGTCATGACGTGACACCCCTTCATTTCCTCTATCCCTTCATTCCACTTGAAATCTCCACCGACTGTTATATTTCTTCTCACTTACGGTGCTGTCAATTTCAAGGTTATTATTAACTCCAAAAATCGTTGCATTTGCCTTTTCCTTATGTAAACTCTCTTCCTCATCCAGCCAATGGGAATTGTTGTGTATTTCTCGCAGAGACAGTGATAAACCAAAAGTTGCGTCTCAAGTAGGCTGTGAGCCTAAATAGTATGCATAATAATTTGAGTATCCCAAATCGTAGTAAAGCGCACATCTGCACATGCTTTTGTGGCTAAAACTGACCACAATCCCTTGTAATCCATCACAAGAGGAGTTTGTGACTGTTGTGCAAATTCCAATCCCCCATAAAATTTAATCCTCAACCTGATAAAAAAGTAGCATTATTGTAAAAAGTAACATTATCTTGATCCTAACAAATCAAAAGCGTTTTTCTTAACCAATTACTGCTATGCTAAGCTATTAGGCTAAGCTGTTTATCTTACTAATCTAAGGCTAACTGTGAAACTGTACTAAGTTGGCTAACTGTGATTTTTTTAGGGTTATTTGATGAATAGAAAGTTCAAAAGAACAGCATTTACTTAAAATAGAAATTTCTTATAACATTATAAATGTCTTTACTATCATTTTTGACCAATTTAATGGATCTTTGCTAAATAAAAGTACAATTTGACCTTAAACATTTGGACGGCACTATTTATTTTTCTATCAGCAACAAAATAAGTACATACTTTAAGTGCTTATAAAGTTGGGACGCAGCTTTATGACAGTCGGGAGAACGCTTGCAGAACTCTGAGAAATAAACAGATAGAGATGTGAAGAGGAGTAAAGGGTGAAACAAAGGACACCAAAGGGGGGAATGTTGGGAAATAGGAACCAACCCTACAAACTAAATCAAAGACATCACATCACACTGTAACACAACACTATCTCTCTCTTTCTCTCTCTCTCATCGCTCTATTCTCAAGGTTTTTCCTCCCTCTTAATTGTTTCGTCCTCCCCCCCCCCAAACATTTCATCAATGTTTAGACTAACAGGGATCAAATGTGACTGATGACCGCCTGCATGGTTAGCAGGGTCAGTATTCAATGACAAATGGAGGAAGAGTGGTAACATGAACTCCTGATGACTGCCTTACAAAAATAAGCATCTGTATGAAGATGAATTGGGATAATCTGTTCTGGAGCGAAAGCAAGTGTGTGAGGCCAGAAGGAGGGAGAGTCTGAACCAAGGTGGCTGAAGAAAAAAGAAAAAGGCAACTGTGTTGAACACTAAACCTGAGAATGAACTGTGCTGTTACTGTACACTACAATGTCCTTTCTCTCCCTAAACTAAAGTGCTACCAATCAGTTCATACAGACGGTTAACAAAACAATTCTCCATTTCTTCAGAGTTCCTATGCACCATTAGTGGGCCTATGTAATCCAATTCACAAATGAATGACTATTATAATCTGATTATTTTAAAGAACTGATCGAAAGGAATCAAGTTATCATTGGATTCAGACTACCCACTTGCTGGATTCATCACAGAGGTTAATTGAATTGAACTGAATTAACTGAATCAGTTCGTATTCTTTTGTCTATATGTAGTTAAAACAACTATAGGGGGCTTGGGGGGCTTTCCCGTTGCAATACTCTGATGTATCTGATACGAAGAGGAGGTGTTGACACTGGCTCAGTGTAGAAAGTAGGGCTGCACGATTAATCCAAAAAAAAAAAATCAAGACTGGGATCGTTATCGGCCGACCGTAATGTTAAGTTTTTTTTATTAGTTATTTTTATTTATTATTGTTAACATTCTATTTCTGTTCAACAGCTTTTAATTTATTCACTTTAAGGGGTCTAAAATAAGTACTTTTTAAATCCAGCACTTTATTATAACTGAAAGTCCTGTGTAGACGGCACTTTTTTTTTTTTTTACTTGAGTGCAATAAATATTTTGGTTGAAAAAATGAGAATCGTGGTCTCAATTCCCCTGGAGAAAAATCGTGATTCACATTTTAGCAAGAATCATGCAGCCCTAGTAGAAAGTGATAAAAACATGCACTTCCTGATTGGTGGGGTAGAGCAGATATAAAGGGGAAAAGAGCACAGAGGTACAAAGCTGTGGTCACTTAAAAGAGAAGGAATAAAAACAGAGAGATGAGAGGAGAGAAAATAAAGTATTTCCACACGCAAATGAGCAAGGTCACGTATTCAACAGCATTGTTCATTTCTGTCTCACTCAAAAGGCCAAAAAATCTTTGAAGATTTGACATCAGAAAAGCAATATTGTTCTTTGCAAACGGTTGCCATGGCAGCAGCTGGATAAGTGGAAATTGGCTTTGGGTTTTTGAAGCTTAGTGTTATACACACCAGAGTTGAGGTCTCGTCCTGGGTTGAAAGCTCGGCTATTGACGGTAGCGGAGAGACGATCACAGCTGATGGTCTTCGAAACATTGGCATTAAAATTACCATCAAACCTGAAATCAGAGAGAAGACAAAACATCAGTACAGATTCTTTTATCTCGGCGGTAATTAGAAAGTGACACTGAAGGATATACAGTCCAGCACTTGATTGGTGAGTGTTCAGTTAGTTCAAGGCCTCAGTCATGAAGAAAAATGAAGCTGAAGTGTTTCTCATTCTATAATAACAGCTTTTACATTTGTGTGGTAAAACCCCCTGAGGAAGACTGTGTCGATATCTATTTCTACCAGCTGCACAGCTCTTCTGCTGAAGATGAAAGAGGAAGATGGAGGGATGCAGTCTGAGGGGAGAGAAGGATGACGAAGAGCAGATGGGAGAACCCTTTTGATTTTATTCACAGCATCCAAATCTTTCAGACAGGCATGACGAGGCAAATTTATAGATAAAATATAAATATAAAAAGAAACAGCAAAAAATTGCACAACTGTTTAAGCATTTGGGTTCAGTAAGTTTTTTCCAAATACTTCTTGAAAAATACTTTTATTCAGCAAATATGCATTAAATTGATTTAAAAAAACACTGTAGAGACATTTTTAATGTTACAAATTACTTTTCTTTTAAACTCTCTATTCATCACAGAATCCTGAAATAATACCTAACACTGTTTCCACAAAAATATTAAGCATAAAAACATTTTCAGCATTGATAATAATAATAAAAAAAGTTTCTTGAGCACCAAATATTAAGAATAAGAATAAATAATACATAAGAAGTGTTTTCTGAAGTATCATGTGACACTGAAGACTGGAGTAGTGGCTGCTGAAAATTCAGCTTTACCATTACTGTCATAAATCGTAAATTTAAAATATATTAAAACAGAAAATGGTTATTTTAAAGCATAATAATACTTCGAAACATTACTTTTTTTTACTGTATTTTTGATCAAATAAATGCTATGGTGAGTATAAGAGAATGCTAAACTAAGAAAACTTTCCAAAACATACCTGAATGGCAGTGTACATATAAAATATAGAAAAATTGAAAAAAAAAATTAGAACTAAAAAGTTGATACAAGCATGTCTTACTAATATTCCATTGAAATTCAAATCTTCAAGGTAAAGGGTAAATGCGAAATCTATATAAAATTATTTTACTTAGTCTTAATAAAACTAGCCATAACCGTTACTTGTCAAATTGTATGTCAGACAGAAGACCCATTTATTTATTTTATTAATCCAATAATGCATTGCACAAAACACACTGTGGTTGGCAAAAAACTAGTTTATCCACACTGCAAATAAAAAAGCATGTAATGCAGTCTTACTTCCTTTATCTTACATAGTTTTGCTCATGGTTTGCAAATCAGGATGGTATTCGACCCATCCATTTTGGCATAATTTGTCTGTTTTTATCAAGATACAGATGAATTTACACTAATATATATATAACTATTCAGAATATGCTGCAAACAAATATTTCATAGCCGCCCATTATGCTGCTGTTTCAGGTCTCTGCCTGCACTAACCGAGCACTGATCTAAGCAGTGTCTCCAGAGATCTTGCACTGCCACACTTGCTTTCATCTCCCTTATGACTCTACAAAAACACTGCTGCACACACACACACACACATAATCTCTGAAGCAAGCTCTAGCCATCATTTCCTCATCATCTGCCAACCGAATGTGTTCTGATGGCAGTTACTGCATACATCTTTATGTCCTTCTTCACACAATCACCATAATGCACTGCTCTCCCGTAAATGCACCGAATTTGTCCTTTGCCACATGAACTACGTATGTTCTTTTCCATCACCCATTACTAAACTAGTGTCTTTCTCACCATCGGGTTCATTTCTCTCTCCCCATTATCGTCGTCTCACAGAGCCGGAGCGGGGCTGCGGTTTGATTGACAGCTGCTGTGATGTGCAAAACGCTTTGAACTTCAGACATTTAATTCCCATCAGGCCATAGTCATTAGAATTCTCCTTCAACACACTTTACATGTGGTGGCAAAGCAAATGTGCTAGATAAAAAATAAAATTTTCAGCTGCTTTGAATTTTACATCAGAAAAAATACGGGAGAGCAAGTGAGCAAAAGGGAAAGCGGGGGAAAGAACGAGTGAGAGAGCGAGAAAGGAGGAGAGAAAATATATACTGAATAAAAGCTTGAGACTTATTCCTCCTCTATGTTTGATTTCGGTTCAACATGCAAATTAGGGCCTCTGCAAAAACATTCAGAAAGAATGAGGAGGGGAAAAAAAAGGAATGAATGGAAAAACAAGCCCTCAAGGTATCGTTCAGCTTGCATGGTGTGAAAAACAGCATCTGACCTAAAATAACCAAGAACTTAAAACACATCTGCTGTTCACTTCTAATTGCATATTCCAATTTCATATTGAAATTATAAGCATACGATTTAAATCACATAATAAATTATCCTAAAATTGAAGCCAACTGTCATGATCTCAACCATTTAAAACTGAAAATTCAAATAAAATGTTAATTTGATTCTGTTGATAATAATTAAGTAATTATAATAAATAATAAATGAAACTGGTCACAGTTACATTCAAAATATGCATTTAAATTGCATTTTAAAAAAGTATGTCGTGTATATTACCAGGCTAAATATACAAAATAATAATAATAATAATTGAAATAAACAAACAATACAGGATTTAAACATATGATGCTGTTTACAACATGCAGACATCAACTTACTATATTTAAATAATAATAATAATAATATTATTATTATTATTATTATTAACACAGAAAAATCTCATGTTTCATTTCCTTCATTAGATTTTATAACTGACACAAGGGGGAATGAACATTTGGCCAAAAATGGTTGAATAAACCGACTAAGCCGATATATTGGTCTATCAATAGCAGAAAAATAAAACCTTTAGTCATAAACACCCAAAGTAGTATTTTGTGCTAAAAGTAAAATGGGAAATACATAATGCGTGTCAGATGACAATTAAATGTATGATCAGGTATTAGAACGCAGTAATTCTAAATGAACGTTTAATCTGTGTCAGTACACAGTCATTAATATGAGCAGTGAACGCTTTTAGCCTCTCAATATTTAAACTAAGCAAAGTGCTGTCCTAATGTACTGAGATGAACTCCTCATTTAGTGGCACTTCATGTTTGACGGTGACAAGAACAAGTGCCTGTGATTCTATTCCACGGCTAATAGAGTGCTGGCAGATCAGTGACGTCTCGCCACGCGGCGGAGATAAGATGCACGTACCACTGCGGTATCAGCTCTGTCTGTCACATACATACACACACTCACACTCTCACTGCATCTATCAGAATGGGTTTCATTAGCACAGCGTTCTCCGAAAGTTAAGAGAGAGGCTCAAGGGGGATTATGGGAAAAGAGGTTCCCTATTTCACCCTGCATGGACTCGGGAAAGCATGCAGTCCGGCAGAGCAGCCTTTAAGACCCCTTTATGGTGACTTAAGCCCATCTTCTCACTCCCTTTCTGCATCCCTCTCTCTCTCTCTCTCTCTCACGCTATCTTTATTAGCTCAGGCTCAGAGCCTGTCCAAATGGTCTGGCTCCAAAAGGATTGGGAGATGCAAACCGGATTATCAGTTAACAGAGAATGAGAAAAGGAGTGAAAGAGGGAGGAAAGGAGATCAGGAGAACGAGAGTTTGCTTGTGGGGGAAGAAACCCTAATCAAGAATAATCACTGTAATCACTGGAAAAACCAAGATCCAAGTGAAATGTTTTTAAAAAGGAATGTGATGTAACGTGATGGTCTAAATTAATTGCCGTAAGAATGAAAAACAAAAACAATCTTTGAATTACTATCTGAAATGTTTTTCTCCAACCACCTGAAAATCTTAATTGATTTACCTTACTGTAACTGTTGTGATATAAATCCTGTTTAAATTTAAGAAACACTGTAAACATCATACATACATACATCATTCATACTTCATGTATTAATATATTTGGTTACACTTTATTTTAAGGTGTCCTTGTTACAGTGTAATTATACATTTAAGTACTGAGTAATATTAATTAACTACATGTACTTACTATATGTTAGGGTTAGGATTAGGTTTAGGGTTACTTGCATGTAATTTTGCATAATTAATTGTTATTATAATAGTAAGTACAGGTAACGTGTAACAAGGACACCTTAAAATTAAGTGTTACCAAACATCTTAATAAAATGATATGTACATACGTTGTAAACATCATAGACTAGAGTGATAAGTTTGGGGTCGGTAAGATTTTTTAAATGCTTTTGAAAAAAAAATTTCACAAAGGCTGCATTTATTTGGTCAAAATGACAGTATAACAGTAATTTAGTGAAATATTATTACAATTTAAATTACTGTTTTCTATTTTTATATATTTTAAAATGTAATTTATCCATTTGATGGCAAAGCTGAAATTTCAACAACCATTACTCTAGTCTTCAGTCTCACATCATCCTTCAGAAATGATTTTGTATATGCCGATTTGGTGCTCATTCTTATTACTATCTCACTACTATTGCCTAATTTTTTATTTGAAAACAATGATACAGCTTGTTCAGGATTCACAGATGAATAGAAAGGTCAAAAGTACAGAAACTGGAAATTGGAATATCCTTAAAAGGCTAAAAATGATACTGCATCATAGGCCTGGGTGATAAAACGGTATCGATATTTATCGACGGTACACCTTCTTCGATAATGATAGAAAAAATGTTCGATATAGCGCACGATATAGGCAGGTGCTATGAGTGACGCAGACAGCACACACAAACACGAGCACATGCTGTAATGAGTGCTGTGCCTGCCTGTGATGAGGAGATTGTGAATAAAGAATGAATATTAGTCGAATTTTAAATAAACATTTGCATTTGAATGTTAGGAGTGCGTCAGGGAGCGTCATCAGTGGTGTGCGAGATGCAGTGATAATGATTTAAGTGATGTTGTTGCATTTTAATGTTTTGTTAGTCTAGCCCACGAGACGCGCCACTGCTGCGTTATTCATTCAAAATATTAGAGAAATATAGAAGCTCAATGCGGAGAAGATCTTGATTAGGTTGAAACCGAAACCAGGCCATTCACACAGAACGCATATTCAGCGCATTTTTAGATAGACAAATATGACTGCTGCACTCGCGTCTCATGCAAGAGATGTATAAAAAGCCATGCAAAGTTAAAACAGTTAAAACTTTAAGAAAACACTTCACGAATTTGTGGAGGTTTATTCCTTTTAAATACATGATACTGTTTTGTTCATAATTGTTTATGCAATTTACGAAATTATATTTGATTTTTATGAGTTAATTTAGAAGTAATGCACGTTTTTTTATAGACAGTCATTTCCTTGCGTTGACAATTTAAATGCGCTGCATTATTTTGCTCATTGCGCCCTCCTGTGGCCTTGGGAAACAAGCCAAAAGTTTAACCTATTTAATCTGCATATAAAACATTAGAAATTAGATATTTGGTTAATGTAAGTTTTTTTTAAATAGACAGTTACTTCCTCGCGTTGACAATTTTGCTCATTGCGCCCTCCTGTGGCCTTGGGAAACAAGCCAAAAGTTTCCTTAAGACCCATTTAATCTGCATATAAAACATTAGGAATTAGATATTTGTTTAATTTTTATTTTGTGTTTGATTGTTAAAACAAAAAAATATTTGTTGTTTGTCTCAATAAATTGGGTTAATTTAAAAATACAGTGGTTAAATAAAAAAAAAAATTCTATTGCTCTTTGTTTTAAAAAAGGTTATTAAAAATGTTAATAATTATCGATACCGAACGATATGAAACATTATATCGTTGATAAATTTTTTAGCTTTATCGCATCATGATATTTAGATGGTACTCAAAGTACTTCAAAGAATATCATGGTATTACCATGGTCCAAAAAAAAAAACAAGGTAGGGACTTGGTACTGGTGATTACGGCTGTAGCCTTATCACATGCATGTGGAGACTGTAGACTACACATGCACACACTTCAACATCATTAGTTTTGCAGACTATCCTTTGGGCAATGCACAAATGTAACTTAACACTTCACTGACATTCAAATCCCCTTAAGCAGAGAGAGAGAGAGAGCAGTTGATCACATGCGTCCTGAGTAAGGGGCTATTTCTAGATGGTTTCATCGCTGGTTAAGTGTAGCAGGAACAGTGGGGGTGAGTGTTGATTAAAGCATTCTCCTGTGCCAGAGGTCAGCGCTCATGGGAGAACAGACACCGCTGGGATGTATGACGGGGATGTGAGCAGTGGGGGTGAGTGTTGATTAAAGCATTCTCCTGTGCCAGAGGTCAGCGCTCATAGGAGAACAGACACCGCTGGGATGTATGACGGGGATGTGACATTGATATGTTGTGAAACATTTGATCTTTTGGCTGCGACTGGGCTTTATGAGGGCAGATGAACTGGGGTCTGATAGAGGACACAATGCTGGAGCAGATGTCATATGGAAGCTTTAAATCTTTATAAACATTGTCTGAAAATGGCATTTTTATCTATTCAATCCGTTATTACATTAATCATAGCACAGGCATTTTGTTTGTGATTCCTTAAGGGCAAAAGTTTCAGACTTTTTTTCTCACAATTCTCAGAATTGTAAATAAACTCAAAATTGAGAGATATAAATTCAGAATTAGGAGATATAAACACAGAATAAAGAGTTGCAATTACCTTTTTTATATTTTATGTCGTGAGTCGTGACAGAAACAAAAAAAACAGAATTGCAAGATGTAAACTTGGAATTACAAGCGGAAAATAGTCTTGTTGCTGTTTATGTTTTAAAACGTTTAGAAATGTTTATATCTTTCAATTCTGAGTTTAAATCTCGCAACTCTGAGATATTATTTTATTCTAAGAATTGTAAGAAAAAGTAAAAAAAAAAAAAATGTGAGAGTCAAAATTACCTTCCTTATTTTTTATTCCATTGCAGAAACAGGCTTCCATGAAAAAGTGTGATGTCATCTTAAATGTAATATTTTGTTTATGTTTCACTGGCCAATACGACAGTGACCTTATATATAGTATATACATTTATACTGCTTTTACATTCAATTTTTGTCATTTAACCTTATGAAACCAACGTTTCACAGATTGCCTTTAAATATATTACTAAAACAAAATCCTGACAAACATTTTATGGATGTTTTGCAAGCACACAGGAGCTGTACTAGTATGCCTATTATCTGCATAGAAAACATGACCAAGATGGCCACGGAGTGAACCAAAGTGACTTAAAGGGGTCATATGATGCAATTTCAAATGTTCCTTTCTCTTTGGAGTGTTACAAGCTGTTTGTGCATAGATAAGATCCCTAAAGTTGCAAAGACCAAAGTCTCAAACCCAAAGAGATATTCTTTATAAAAGTTGACTCGCCCACGCCCTCCTAAAATGGCTTGTTCTAACACGCCCCCACTTGTCTACGTCACTGTGTGGGAAGATTTGACACCGCCCAAATGTTCATGCAAAGAAAGAAGGCGTAACTTTTATTCTCGCTGTAGTATTGTTGTTGCCGCCGCCTCCATGTCGTGGAGACGCTGTGTGTTTCGTTGTGAAAGCGAAGCTACTTTGTTTGGCCTTCCAAAAGAGGACGATATCTGCTTCGTCATGCCTAGAGCTGATCCGTGCTGGTCTCTGAGGAAGTACATCAATTTCGCACTGTGGATCGCCGGATCGGCTTTCACCGTGGACGAAGCGGAGCCCATCCCGGGTTCGTCACATTTGGTTGCCACAAGCCCGCCGGCCGCACTGTTCTCAAGCCCGCCGGCCTCCGCTCACTCAAGCCCGCCGTGTGTGACGCTGTGTGTTTCGTTGTGAAAGCGAAACTACTTTGTTTGGCCTTCCAAAAATGGACACGACTAGAAATCAGTGGTTAAGTTGTATTTACAACACTGTTCCAGAACAGTTCAACCCAAATATTCA
>NW_015542377.1:1717816-1718014 GCF_001515605.1 Sinocyclocheilus anshuiensis
CGTAATTATGTCCCCACTGGATGCAACAAATGCCTCGTTTGTAATGGGTTTTATTGTTTTTGTCTCGTCACGCCGGGACACAGCATAACAGTATGGTAGGGGCGTAACATTTCCATCACACGCTTAAGGTATTCAGCCAATCACAACGCACTGGATAGCTGGCCAATCAGAGCACACCTCGCTTTCAGACCGATGAGC
>NW_015542377.1:1718094-1725065 GCF_001515605.1 Sinocyclocheilus anshuiensis
CAAATAAATAAATAAATAAATAAAAGAGAGCCTCCATAGCTTAAGGTAAACAGCAAAGATAAGTTTTTCAAAAATGAAAATAAAAAGAAAAGTAAAACTAATGGTGACAGTGCTTGCTTGCATGTTTTTTTCCCCCACAAGAATACAAGCATGTTCACCTTCTCTGGTTTAAGAAGCGGTCTTTTACTTGACTTTCGCTTGAAAACCATCCATCGTTTCCTCAATATGCACGTAGACTTGTGCCGGTATTCGGTAATGCGATATATCACGGTAATGACTATGCACGATATTGTTATCGTGGGCACTTTAAATTTTCAATTTAGTTTTGTTATTTACATTTACATTAAATTTAAATTTTGTTATTTAGCAAACGCTTTTATCCAAGGCGACTAACAAATGAGGACAATAGAAGCAATCAAAACCAACAAAAGAGCAATAATATGCAAGTGCTATATTTGTATATTATTATAGTTTTATATTTCATTTTCACAAAGAAACATACAGTATTTTGTCTAAGCAATAATAAAAATGTTAACATTTTGTAAAAAAAAAAACCCGTGAATCGAATCGAATCGTGAGTTGAGTGAATCGTTACATCCCTAGCATAAACACATTGCATTACACCAAATACACAACATAATGTTCTTTTTAGCAACGTCATATGACCCCTTTAAAGCAACTTTGACAGGACACAGCAGGTCACATTATCTGAATGTGGTTGCCACCATAAGGGTAGACCATTCTTATGCAAAATAAAATGACATTTTCTAGAGATCACTGATATGGATTTTTCATTTAAGTGTAGACCACTGTAAACCTGCTTGTCAAAAGTACTATTCACTTCTACCATTTTTAAAAATGTACATTACATTATTCATCATGCTGTCATAATGAAAGGCTTTTCAAAAACCCACAAACAGGATGTAACATGATAATATCAAGGCGGTGTATAATACATTCCACTGTTAAGAAAACTTGACGAGGCGGTTTAAGATAAACATCGATGAGCTGATTGGGCAGGTGTGTGAAGGTTTAAGCCCAATGATGTATCATTTATAAATAAATCCAAGGGTTGTCTTGTAGGATAAAGCAGCTCCTAGCTAGCTCTTTTATGCTTTTTCATCAAGCCTCAGGTGATACATATAATGCTTTGACTTTGATACTGGACACTGTACGACATACTGGAAAACCTGAAGTAAACTTCTATTTGTAGTCTTCTAAACGCCTACTATAATTTTACTTCCCTTTAAC
Source organism: Sinocyclocheilus anshuiensis (assembly GCF_001515605.1). Taxonomy (NCBI): domain Eukaryota; kingdom Metazoa; phylum Chordata; class Actinopteri; order Cypriniformes; family Cyprinidae; genus Sinocyclocheilus; species Sinocyclocheilus anshuiensis. Next base: position 1,719,346 of record NW_015542377.1, read on the forward strand.
ACATTGTAAAAGATGTTTCTGTGCCTCAGGGACAGAGCCATTTTCCAAAACAGTCCTTTGAGAACTGCACATTCTGACAAAGCAAACTTATTCTTGAGGGAGAAAGCAATATACATATACAGTATATATAAAATTCTTGAGCAAATTCTAGCCAATGTACATAGAATTTTTGTTTTTGAAAGGAGAATTTTATGCTCACCAATGCGTGCCTTTAATTTATCTAAAATACAGTAGAAAACAGTAATATTGTGAAATATTGTGAAATATTTAATTTTAAATATGAATTTATTTATTTTGAGCAATTTAATGAATCCATACTGAATAAAAGTATTCATTTCTTACAAAAGACAAAAAAAAAAATCTTACTGACCCTAAAAACTTTAAATGGTAGTGTAAAATGATATTTATATTATAGTCATTTCTAGAGCCCGACCGATATATCGTTTTGCCGATATTATCGGCCGATATGAGCCTGTCGCCGATATATCGGTATCGGCTAATATGCCGCCGATATGAAAATATTTTTTACAGAACATATAATGCACATAAAAAACTTGAAATGGTGTAATTACTTAGTTTGTCCAGCAGAGCGCGCTCCATTGTTTGCTACTGGCGACCTGGATGAAACGCTTTAAAGCTTAAGTCAATGGAAAACCATTGAAACTTTGAACGGCCATATTTCCGTAACGGCGCGGCGAATCCACACCAAATTCGGGGGATCTCTTCAGCTCAAGGAACCCTCTCGAACGCGAATCGAGTGTACGCCTCGAGGCCCTCTTTCGAACGAGACCACCCCCGCGTGGACAGCCCCCGGGGTTCGGGAGTTACGGGTGGTTAAATTTAGTAATCAAAGCATTAAAAAAAACTATCTGAACTGATAAATAACAGATTGGAGATTAAAATAATAGCAGATTTGTCTCATTTTAAATTAATAATAAAAACTGAGATAAAAAATGTACTTAAGCCAGAATTTAAACGTTACTATGGTAAAATAAATATTCAAACCACGTGTGTTACAACTAACACCCCCGTTACTTTGTGCATCGCACTCATCGCAAGTTTATTGTTAAATTGTTAAATGCCCTTACATATCTCTGTCACCATTATAAGTGTTTGATCACCACATTTGAGTGATCATTGCAAAAAATGTGTTTATATATATATATATACACACTGTATTCTATATATAGTACCAGTCAAATGTTTGGACACACGAATGGGCAAGTGTCCAAACTTTTGACTTGTACTGTACTATAATATACACAAAGAATATCAAAGAATATTTTTTTTTACTCCCTAATATCGGTATTGGCCCCAAAAAAACCATATCGGTCGGGCTCTACCTGGTCTGAAAATCAAAGTTTAAACATTTTGAAATATATCCATGTTTTCCATGACCATGGGAACCTTTTTCTAATCTAATCTATTTTCTAATTACATTTTTGCCAAAGTATGCGGAAACATGGCTTCTCTCTTGACGGAGATGAGGAATACTGAACACGTTAATAGAACGTGATGATAAAGGAAATGTAGAGGAAAAAACAGCTTAATAATAATTCATCTGCAATAACCAGTAGAACCTTTAAAATGCCAGATGATAGTGAGGGGATGCAGACAGGAAAATATATGAAACAAAGAATGAAAGAGACATAGCTGAGAAGGTCATCGGATGATGGAGAACATCCTTCAAACAGAGATAAACGGATGCAGAGAAGATGAAAATTCAGAAGAGTAGAGCCAAACATTTGGGTCTGGATGTGTGAGTGAGACAGAGTCAGTCAGACAGACAGAAGGGAGAGACAGTTAAGACACAAAGCAGACAAAAGAAGCACCAAGAACTCTGCAAACTGCACTGGGAGACAGAGATTAGGTTTGAAAGAGCAGTCTGACATCTCAGCTTACTCATCATTTCCTTTCAGTGATTTAAACACAATATTTGTCGCATTTAAAAATGCTTTTCTCATTCACATTGACCCACAACCATTACACATACACACAGTAAAATCAGTGAAGCAGGTAAACTGTGTGACGCATCACATTCACACAGATTGAACATGTTTTACAAGTACTGAAAGGTACACAAAATTTGTTTAAAATGTCTTGTTTTTGGAAGTGCTGTGGGGAAAAAAAGTTAAATTAAAGGTGTAATAAACGAGTACTTACTCCATCATGGAGGGGGGGATGGTGCAACAGTCCTGGATGGCTGTGAGAGGGGAGGTGAGATGGGCCGTGTAAGAGGCTTCCACCACCTGCTTGTTCCTGTTCACCACATCCAGGTACCGGTTAAACTTCTCACGGATCTTTTTTGCTAGCTGAAAACAATAAAAACAGATGTATTAATATTTCTGCATATCAAAATTCAATGTCTCCCCGATCAGTATGTTCCAGTGATATTCCTATTTAGGAATTCAACTTAATTAGGATAATTCACCTAAAAATGAAAAATATGTCATCATTTGCTCACCTTCCACTTGTTTCAAACCTATGTGAGTTTCTTTATTCTTTAAAACACAAAAGAAGGTATTCTGAAGAATGTTGGTAACCAAACAGCTGACAGTAGCCACTGACTTCCATAGTGTTTTTTTTCCATCCTATGGAAGTCAATGGCTACCATCAACTGTTTGGTTACCAACATTCTTCAAAATATCTTCTTTTGTGTTTAACAGATTTGGAACAACTTGATGGTGAGTAAATGATAACAATTTTCATTTTTAAGGTGAACTATCCCTTGAATTTTTGATGTTGGCCAAAAAAATGTCATTTTATATATATATATATCCAAATTAGAAGCATAGACTGAAATGTTTACCACTTGAATGCAAAACTGTCCTTTTGTTTTTATAAATACAGAATAAATTAATCAAATATCACTTTGATATACACATTTCTTGCTCGAGAACTCTCTTTCCATTACTCCTGTGAAATAAACTGAGATTAATTCACCTTCCAAATCTAGTCGTGCACTCTACATCAAAGAGAGCTTGAACTAACCTTGGAGACTAGCAATCGATCACCATTAGACATGCATTGTCAGCTGCTGCAGTGCCACAGGCATTGGGAAAATGGTTTGGTGATATAAGGGAAAACTGAGTTCATAATCCAGAAGGGGTTTCAGAAAACTGGGATGTTGTTTTAACTTTGGGTCTATACGGCACTTGTGCGAAGGAGTTACGGCTGATTAACCATGTTTCTGTGCATTCTGGTTTACCCAATGCAGACTTGAGTTCCCTGGAGAAAGTTATTAACTAGAGCAGCAGCTCAGCTAAGAGTTTCTCCTCACACAGGACATAAATTACTCACACATGAGCCACTTTCTTTTCACCAGATGTTTTCGTAAACCAAAACTTGCACACATACTGTACAAAACATAATTCTTGCATTAACAACAACAATACATAGGACTCAAATTTTAAAGGCAAAAAAACATGATAAATCTTCTCCAAGTCCTGGATTGGATAAACATTGCATGACCTATTGACCGTGAACATCCAATCAGCTGCCTGTTTCAGCCATTGCTGCTAAACTTCAATGTTATTCTCTCAAGTTCACGATCCAAGGGAGACATTCCCACTTCTGACAGGTCAGAAAATAACACTTATCCAGAACATCAGTTCATCTAATTCTGTACAATCTAACCAAACTTTCAAGTCTTGAAAGAGCTGGAAGATAATTTAAGGTTACGCGTTACTGAGCGCAATCCACAATCATTGCTTTTGAGAAAAAGTTTGAGAAAACTTTACTAACTAAAAGAAAATAACTACATTTTTCAAATTAAAAATGAAACTTGCAAGCTACAGTTAATATCAAAGAAATTATCTAATTTATAAATGTCTTTTATGACAAACTGTGAAAATTAGTTTGGGGTATTTTCTGAGGTCTGTGTCCTAGCTCATTAAAATGCTGACATTAAGAGAAGACAGGCTTACTTTGTCTTTGTGTCGCTACAAGACATGGACATGATCCTAATTGGTGCCGTTTTCCACTGGGGTGCCTTTTCAACTTGCACAAATGGCAGTGCCAGGCCTTCATTACCATGTGTGCGCATACACAAGACTGGCAGATGTTGACAGCATTGCCAAACGAGCAACCGATGAAAGTCAAATTTTTTAGAGGAACCCAGAATAATGGGATTTGTAGTTACAGATCTAAAAGGTGTTATTTCATAACCTTTACAATGAATAATAAAAGAAGAACTAGAATGTCAACTAAAACAATAAATGGATCACAAGAAAATACAAAGCAGTATAAAGGAAATATGAGCAACCAAGGCTTGACACCATAAGTGTAAATCAATGTATTAATATATTGTTTTCTATTTTTGTTTTCTTTCTCTCGTAAACTAATGGCGATCAAAGCTGATCAAATATGACATTTGTTGGCTAACATGGTTAACAATGTTAATTCACTTTACCTTGGGAATTTCTAATGGGTTTTAGAAGGTTTTTTAGTTAGAGTAAACCAAGGCCTGTGGTTAAAATCACTTAAAGAGACATATGAGTTTACATGCCTGACGAACATAACCATTGTAACAACTTGTTAGCAACTTAAATTTTCAAGAACACACAATGGTTTAAAAATCTGAATTTTGACTGGGTTATTTGTGTTGCAGAACAAAAATTCACAGTCTTCATTATACTCAAATGAACAACCATTATTCTTTCTGTATTCTTTATTCTTAAACAAATTTGAAATTCAAAAGGCTTGAATATGTTCATTCTCATCCTGATTTGGGACAACAATCTGAAGAGCTCTATTAAACAGAAACTAAAACTAGGTCAATTTAATGCAATACAGATTTCAGAGCTAACAATAGACTGTATTTAGGCTGCATCACCATACCACAAAATAATACAATAAAAATAAATATATAATTATTCATTTCTAAATTTCACACATTTATGTGTACTTATTGCTGCATATTAAGCCAATCATTTTAACACAAAGTAGTTTTCATACATGTAGAAATGGCTTGACCGAATTTGATCAGCAGAAAAAGGAGTTTCACATCCTCTTAAATGTAACACTTCAATAAGTCTGAATCTGCCCATCGTAGTCAATTACACCAGCGGCAAGACCCAAAATAGTAGAGTGAGCAATCATTTTAATTTGTCTTACTTCCCTTTTTATAGGAGTACATCCAGTGCCAATTAACCCCCTGGGGTCGACAGTTCCGCCAGCGGAACTTTTTGCAGATTTGAATGATAACAGCGAAAAGAACTAAAATGCTCCTTCATACTTGACCGTACATATAAGAGTAATACAGCATTTAAATCTGTAAAGGGTCTACTTTTATTTGTGTACACTCACAATATCAACAAAACATTGTGCTTTTGCAAAATAAAGAAAATAAACAGGGTGTGCTTTTAGCCGTCTCATTCTCCGCGCATATCTGTTTGAAACGCGTCACTAAAATAAACTGAAACTCAGCGAATATTTGACACACACACATGAGACATATATCTATAGAAAGCTTGACACGTCTACTTTTAAACGAAGTAAGTCATGACGAAAACAAATATTATTCTCAAAAAAAAAACACGAAAACACCTTTCTGTCGGGAGAGAGAGAAGCAGCGTGTGAATGCGCCGCCATCATTTTTAACACAAAAAAAAATTATCATTCACGCCTACTCGCATATACCTTTTCTACACAAAAAGTGTCTTAGAAAATTTAAATCAATATATTGTTTTCTGTGAATGAGTGAGTAAGATGATTTTCAC
>NW_015542377.1:1725124-1725933 GCF_001515605.1 Sinocyclocheilus anshuiensis
AAAAAAAGCACAAATGTCAGGGCATGTCAAAACTTTTCCAGGCCCCAAAACACCCTTGGACCCCAGAGGGTTAATGAGGAACAACAAAACAGCATTATAGCATGACAAAGCCTGAGTCACTTCATAATCAAACACGTTCAGGTCTCGATTGCCTCAGCAGGCAGAACGGTTTATCAGCATCTACCCCCAAAAACCCTGTTTGGCAATTAGCTGTCGAGGTGTCACTAGTAAAACCTGCCAGCGATCGGCTTAATCTCTCACCAGCAGCCGGTAAATAGCTGCAGGTGAGAGGGAACGAAAGAGAGAGAGAGAGACAACGTACAGGAATAATTCACACAAAAGGGCTTCTCTTGGCACCGAAACCCAAGTGAAGAGTAACAACCTGTCTGTTCTTGCTCAGGGCGTGTGTGTGTCGCTGAGAAACACATTCATGGGGTACGAGCGCAGTTGCTGCCACTCATGCTGATTTGTTTTGAGGCTGGTCAGAACAGAGTGTATTAACATTGAAAGCTCTTTATGCCTTACAGCAAAAACAGAAGCTGGAGTAGGCATGAGGGAGAGGCCCATGGCAAGAATAAATCACACTAGCACATGACAGGCTTACTGTCTTATAACTGACAGAGGAAAGAAATGCATTCCCACAGTTCCAGATGGAAAAGTACTAAAATTAAATTCCATGGTTACTGTGGCCTAAATTATTACTTTTAATTTAGCTATGATGATACATATGCACACACTATATACACAGTTGTGCTCATAAATGTACCTCACAAAATAATAATACATTTTTTAAATAATACATTTATATA
>NW_015542377.1:1726134-1739008 GCF_001515605.1 Sinocyclocheilus anshuiensis
TATATATATAAAAAGGATCATAAAATAGGTGTATTTAGTTTGAGAGCCTGCATAACAAATACATGAACTTAAATGAAGTTATTGATGCTCAAGGAGGCAACACACACAATATTAAGGAACGAGGGTATTCATACTTTTGAACAGGACAATATGTAAATTCTGTTATTGTTTTGTCTTGTAGAATATAGCTTCATAAGGGATGTAGTATTTTTAATAATAAAAAAAAACATTATGACCTCATTTAAAAAAAAACTGTTTACAGATTCTGCAAAGGGTACTTATAAGAAATAAAGTTTATGAAAGCATTATAAAAATGCAATTAAATTAAATTTGAATAATAATAATAATAATAAATGAATTAAATTTGATCAATAAATAAATACATACATACATACAATTTTGAGCAGATCCAAGTCCAACAGGGTACTTGTTAAATTATTATACTTATAAATTATTTGTGATAAAGTGGTCCTTGATCAATTCAAGCAAAAACCTGGTATGATCTCTGAAGGTTGTCCAAAGGTCAAAGGTAGGGGGTAGGGGTGGGAGATATGGCAAAAAATATCATATCACAATTTGTGATGTGTGTGTGTGTGTGTGTGTGTGTGTGTGTGTGTACCAGAATTTTATGTTTAATATTTCATATACTACTGAAAAATAGACTGGACAATCAGGGGCGGTTCTAGGGTGGATACACGGGATACACTTTAAAAATATATTTTTAAAAGTTACATTGGCTAAGTGGCTTTATTTATTTATTCATTTATTTATTAAAAAAAAAAGCCAATTATAGATCTAATTAAACATACAGGGTTCTATACACTTTTTTGTATTGCATAAATAATGTTGTGAGATTAATGTTTTAAATATAAAAACTGGAATATAGAAATATGAAATGATAGAAAAAAATAGAATGCTACTTTCAAATATGAAACAAAAATTGCCAGTAAGTGGCGGCAAGCCACTGTCTTAATAAGCGAGTCACTGAGTCATTTATTCAATCAATTCTTTCAAAACAACAGATTCATTCAGGAACAAAGTAAGAAACCGTTATTATGAATGGATCAGTGAATCATTGACTCACCGATTTGTTCAAATTCATTCAAATTCATTCACACTGATGTGTGTTGCTGCAGAGACGCACGACATGGTTTTGTTTGGAACCATTTTCTTTAGCGAAATAGAGCAAAAAAAGACAATATCGTCTCTACGATTTAAATCACTTAATATTTATGTCTGGGTAATTGAACTGTTGCCCTGACATGAAGAAAAGTCTGCCGCAGACCCTGTTAACCAAACCGTTCATATAATCACTCTAAATGCGTATGTGTGGAATACTGCATATAATTCTTATTAAATATCTATATTTATTGCTTCACAGTGACAGTGCTTAGCAACAAATAACCTAATTTGACAAATGGCAAAATCAGTATTATAGCGACAAGTTATACAGTAAGTTTCAGATACCTGAAGCAGCTGCTGTAAGTTTTTATCGATGGTTGGTCAGTTTACATGTCGGTCAGAAGTACGAGACTCAGTGGGCGGTTCTTGCCAGAAGTGAATGACAATGTAAGTTGACACTTTTGGATGTGCAGAGAGCAAATCTGCGGTTCTAATTTTAATGCGCATGAAAACTCAGTGATGATGCGTACAGGGCATAGTAATAAAATAATTCGGGGCTTTTTAAAATTGAAAAAAAAAATGTATGAAAAATTATGAGACTAAACGTTTCCTTTATGTAACCTTTTCACATTGAAATAGTGTACTCTAACACAATATGACAATTTCAGCATTAAGCCTTGAAAACCATGACAACATAACTTTAAAATAGACATTGATGCCATGAGTATTATACAAATACATAATTTTCCTGTCTCATTCTGTTAAATGTTATCCATACTGACAGACAGGCATGTCTGAAATTGAACAAGCTCTTTTCCTAATGCCGCAGAGTTTTAAAATGGTTTCTAATCAGAGAGTTTTGATCATGGGCCAAATGCATTGACGTTAGAAAGAGCTAAAGCATGAGCAACCATCTTCTCATTTCTCTAGAGCTTGTTAGGGAGGGACACAGTTCAGTCAATGGAGGTTGGAATTAGTGTTTCAGTAGAAAGCACAAAGATGGCTTCAAAGACAGCAGACAGCAACTGGAGAATTTTAATGAGTGTCCTTTGCCCCTCTAGACCACACACACACACACACACACACGCACAGCACTCACTCAGTATCAAGGGATGTTGATGAGTAACTCACCTGCTGCACCTCTGTTTCACCATTTGAAGTCTTCTCCGTGTACACAAAGGAGTTGAAGATTCTCTGTGTGGAAAAGAAGAGAGAACAGTTGCTGAAAGCTGACAAACAAAAGAAAGAAGCTGCTAGACTGAAACACAAGAAGAATATCTGGCAGAATTTATCCGTATGTACCAGGATTTTTGGTTAATTATTTTTTTGGTCATTTTTTTTAGTAGTGTGACAGTAGCTCAGTTGTGTTCAAAATAGTGTAAAACAGTTTTCCAGTAATGAGCTACTTTTTCCAAGATGCAACACAACAAAACACAGTTTTTAATATTCCATTGTCTTGCAAACACAACTTCACAGCAAAGTGAGCTGTTAAACATTCTCTCTCAAAAGTCTGATTCATTCTAGTAAATCAGTTCATTTGAAAGAATCAATTAAAAACAATTCATCGACTGGCAAACTGAAATTATCATGATTCAGTATTTCAGTATTACTGACAGTATTTCTATTTATTGTGAAACATTTAGTTAAAAATATTCATCACCAGGTTTTCAACTTAGATACACATTTGAACGTTTTTTTAGTTGAATTTAATGTCAACTTATTTGTTTGAATTTAATGTTTATATCCTAATTGTTTTTTGGTCAAATATAGCTTATGCTAACTGTTCTATATTATGAGTAGTTTTTAATTTAGCAAGCTACAGGTTCAAAGTAGCTTCCCTAAAAATGGTTTCAAAATGCCTCCTCACATTATATGCTCATTTGAATAATTGATGTTAATTACTAATTATATTTTTTTAGTGGCAAAATTCCTAGAGAAAGAGTGTGTTTACAGAATTCACAAGTTTCAGGTGGATTTCAAGTTTCATCTAGTACCTTTTACCTAAATGTACGTTTTGCCAACATGATGCTCAATCATAAGCACAAACACTAGATAAACACCAAAAGCCAACAATTACATAACATACTGCACAAAAGCTCACCAAACATTTGCTTAAATAAGACTTCAGGTGTTTTGTGTAAGGGTGTATTCACACCTGTCTTGTTTGGTTCGATTGAATCGACGCATATAGTGCTGTTATTTGCGTTTCTATGGCTTAAATCACTTGTTTTTAAACCACAATGCTTAAAAACGCATGCAAATGATGAGTTTTCACGACCATGGCGCACAGCAACGTGACGTGAGCGCGCTAAATAGGCTAAAGCTTGCCTAAAAAATTACCATGACTATGTTGGGAGAAAATAGTAAGGAGATATTTGAATTATTTATTAATATACTAGTGTTTTATGAGTCAGTGTCGCAATGAAGTTGATGATCCTGACTTGCCATCTCATCATTGGACGCGCCTTTAGAAAGAAATGCATCTTTACGGATTACATATTAAGAGTTTTTGTTTTGGATTTGAATTATTTCATTTTGTATTCATTTAAAGCTTTCTATAGATACAGTGGTGTGAAAAAGTGTTGGCCCCCTTCCTGATTTCTTATTTTTTTGCATGTTTGTCACACTTTAATGTTTCAGATCATCTAACAAATGTAAATATTCCACAAAGATAATGCAAGTAAATACAACATGCAGTTTTTAAATGATGATTTCATTTATTAAGGGAAAAAAGCTGTCCAAACATGTCTATAAGGAAAATATTCGCTGAGTTTCGGTGCATTTTTGTGAAGCGTTCCTGTACAAGACCGAGTCGGGAAGCGCATCCTATTTGTCTTCTTTATTTTACAAAAGCACAACATTTCTTGATATTGTGAGTGCACGGGAAGTCGTGGCCTAGTGGTTAGAGAGTCGGACTCGTAACCCAAAGGTTGCGGGTTTGAGTCTCGTACCCCACTAATTCAGAGTATGGATCACCATACTTGGCCACATGTCACGTCACTTCACTTCACACAAATAAAATCAAACCCTTTACAGTTCCGAACGATGTATTATTCTTACCTGTATGAGCAAAAATTACGGCATATTTAATTTGTTTCCACTGATGTCCTGAAGCGCGCTTCAGCTTCCACTCTCCGCACAAACGATTGGATATGTGTCGTTTATGCGCCTAATGTGCGCCTAATAGCGCACATTTATCTAGGTTAAATGTTTAAACTAACATTGTGATATGCTTTAAGTATTTTATATCCATAGATTTTATTTTCGGCAAGTCATAATTACAACATCATATGACATAGTCTCATATGATGCTCATAAGTTTCTTCATATTGCGTTAGTATCTGATAACACCAAATCAGTAAAAGAATAAAAATTGCACTACGAAAGATCTCCATGATTAGCCTGTTTTTGCACTTCCTGTTTTTCCCTGCTTGAGAATTTCTGTCCAATGAATGGATGACCTTAGCACACGTGTGGTTTTGTTTACAATTTCTGGTTCACTTGCAAAAAAGGGCAGTGTGAAAGCGAACCGCACCAAACAAAAAAAATCAACATTGTATTTGGTCCGGACCAAAGCAAGTGAACTAGCGGACTTTCCTGGTGTGAATACACCCTAAGCCTCCCAATTTCCATCTAAATGAGCTATGGAAGATTAAACTTTTCTATGTCTACACCTTACCATTGTAAACCTTCAAAAATAGCCTACAAGCTCAACAGTTCCTCACAATGACGATATTTGCTCTTTGCACACCTCATTACCATGGCAATCCTGACACGGAATATTGCTGCGGAATGTGTCATAACAACTTGATGGATTCCCACCCCATCCAAAAAAATCACTCACCATCAGGAGGACTGATGATCTTTAACACTTAAGAAGAGAAGAAACTCTTTTAGTCACTGTGTAATGCGTCTGAGGTCAGGGTGGTCACCCACATTAAAGATGATGAAACGGGCACATGTCCACACTCACCTAAAGTCTGGAATTTCATCACCAGCGCATGTTTATAAAAAGCAAAATAAACTGTGGGTGATGTATGAATGAGCCCCACCTTTGTGAATAAAGCTCCAGACACAGAAGCTGTGGAAAACAAAGTGAAACAAGAAACTTGTCATTTCAGACCCTTCTTGTAAAATAAACAGGCACAAACACAAATAGCACATCGGGCACCAGCACAGGTCTTTCCCCGGTGTGGTGGGTTTGTTTTTCGAACTGCTCCGATGGCTTTCACAGCTTTACCCAGGCCAGAGAGGAATTTCGCAGCTTGTAAGTTGAGAACCCTCTCAACAAATGTGAAACTCTTGAGAGGAAGGTCTTTGGAGGTAAGAAAACCGATAAAAACACAGGGCGCTAGACTATTATTATGGTTCCAACATTTCACCTAAACAAGGTTTCCCTTACAGTCGATTCAACCTCACTATGACTATGTTTTGTAAAAGATTTGAAAATTGTGTGTATGTGAATATGTATCTTAAGTTTCATAAACTGCAGTATGTATCACAGTAAAGGCTCCCAGATTATTTTGAATAGGACATGACTGACGTTTAATGAAGAAGTCAATAACGACTCTAAATGATTCCCAAATTAGTTTGATTTAAATAGCAAATTCACAAGAAATTCAAAATCTAAACATTAAGTTAGGCTTTTTATTACCAAGACCCCCATTGTCCACAAAAAATATTTGAAGTCCCCATGACTTTTCTACTTGTTTGTGATTTTCTGGATAAGGAATTTTAGAGCTTGGCATAACTGGAAAAAGTGTATTCTAAAAAAGTGCTCATGGAGTTAAAAGATTTGATGAATTTTCATGACTTTTCCTTTAGTCTAATTAAATCATTTTTAAAATTAGGCTACATCATATATCCAGGTTTTTCAAGTTCGTGGGAATCATGGTTCTTGTTTTGTCTTATTTTAAATCCTTTTAAGGCATCTTGAGGCCCCCTGTTTAAGAACCACTGCTTTAAGGAGACAATATGACAAAACTGATGATATGGATAGAAACAAAGTTTTCTCAACTGTCACCAATGGTGACTAGAATTTAAATTATTGTCGCAATTGTTTATCGTCACATCTGTGACCACTTTAGTCTCGGTCTGTAGCCCTGCAACAACAGAAAGAAACAGAGTAACATCAAGCTATGCCATCAGCAATACTCAGTGCCTGAACTTTACAAATCGACAGGACTCTTCAAGCCCTCTCCATGTTTGGACTATCCACCGTCTAATCCTCACAGACAAGTTGACATTAACATGAATGATAAGCTATAGGATTGTAAGCAATAACACATTGCCGTTCAACTAAGTGGGGACAAAGAAGCCTATGTGCAGCTGCTTTGGCTCAGAATGTGGTGTCCAGGGAGGTTATTAATCTTGTCAACCCCAGGGTTAATCTTGACTGCAGTTGAATAGATGTCTGGAATGACTGAACCTCATGCTGTCTTTGATCCAGGCTTGTCAAGGCTCCGGCACTCCCTTCAACAGAGGCACGGCAAGGCAGATTGACTAAAACCAAGCCCTCCACAGGGTGGTTAATTATATCAAAATTGCCATCTCCCTCAGCCAAAAAGCAGCCACTTAAGAATTATTGCCTCCACCTAAGGAATGAAACCCATAAGTTATGTCCATATTTCAATACACAAACAGAAAAATGCACCATCATTCCAAGCATACCTCATAGAAGTTGCACAAAGCTAATAGGCACAGATGAGCTTATTGGATATTAACTGCACACACTGTTCCATAAAGTTTCCAGGCATTGGTTGAGGAAACAGCTGATGCGCTGTGGGAGCGTAACAACACTGGAGCCGCGTCTCGGCAGCATCTCCATTAAAATGGTGCGATGGAGGGGGATAAACCTATTAGCAATTCAGTCATCTTCAAAGGCGAGAGCCCATCCAGCTAATCCTCATTAATTTGGGATTGTACAAGGGAGTGAAAGGGTGTGTTCACATAACGCAATGAGCAGAAAAGGTGCCGTAATCCTCTCTTTAGGCCTACAAGGTCTAAATCATTGGACTGACCCTCCCTTAACACTGCAGTAAAGATGTAGGTTAAAGAGCAGTAATGTGTTTTTGCTCTAAGGTAAGTCAATGTGAATTGCCATTTGCAACCCATATTAATTCTGTAAACACAACAATGAATAAAAAAAGAACTCAAATTTATTCATCTGTAACTTATTTGATAGCAAAAGTGGTCGTTACATAAAATAAGGTCACAATGATTGAGAGTTTGCTAAAACAATGACTAAACAAATATTTGGCCATGTGGTGACTATCCAAGCGATGTCATTGGAAAGGAAATGTTGTTTCAGAGGAAAAGCAAGTGGTTACATTCTAAAGATTAGAAAAATAATTCAACTAAATAATTTATTTATCATTATCATTTTAAGTTGAATTCAAGATTGCTCATCAGTCATGAGGGATGTTAGGAGATGTGAAATACGATAATGAAATATGACAGGGATAGTTCCCAAAAATTACAATTCTGTCATTTCTACTCACCCTCATGCCATCTGTGGAACACAAAATGTGATATTTTTGAAGAATATTTAAACTGTTTTGTCCATACAATGAAAGCCGTTTCCAACACTGTAACAAAACAAATGGCTTTCATTTTATAGACCGAACAACTGAGACATATTTTAAATATATTTTCTTTTGTTTTTCCACAGAAAAAGGAAAGTACTGTAGGTTTGGAATGAGAGGTCTACATTCCCGCAGGACCCGACCAGATTTATTGCGCCGCGGGATAAAATTCCGGAATAAAACGCGGTAGCGGTCGGTAACTCTGGTGTAATTTGACGGTCGGTCTAACAATATACCATTCCCGACGTCCATTCAGAACAGCATATCTGCGCTTTATTCTTATTGACCACCGGTATGCACTCGGACTGTTATGCACGCGCTGCACGCACGCTTTCTGCATCACGTTTTATTTGTGGGGTCTGTGTGCAGCATGTGCATAACGATGCTCAGAGCAGGCTGTACGGATGGAGCAATGTGTGTATGCGCTGTCCTTGAAGGACGTTCAACTCGGTTTTGTTTATATTTTGCTTAGCCTATAATTTTAAATGACAGATGTCGTATTTATTTTTCTCTGCGACACTTTTCCTACTGTGTTAACAGAAAAATGTCAAACGAATTTAGTATTTTGACAAGACGAATAAAAATAGCTAATAGGCTTTTTGTACAACCTATATTTTTTTCACTCTGCGACACTTTTTCCTATTGTGTTGTAAATGTTAAATGAATTGTATCCTGACAAGACGAATAAAAATAAGAAATAAAATGTTTGTACAACATTTTTATTTTCTCTGTGACACTTTTTTCCTAGGCCTACTGAGTTCTATAAAATGTTAAACCAATTTTGTGTCTTAAAATAATTCATATAAATTCACGTAAATAAATTCAAGACTTACAACAAGACAACAAGACGAATTAAATAAATACAATTTTGTGCAGACTACACTTTTATTTGTAAGCCTATCTCTCTTTCTTTCAGTAGTGGAAATTTAAATTAGATTCTGGAAACGAGATCTAAATTTAGCGGGAACGGTCGGGTCGGGAAGAAAATTATTCTAAGCGGACAGCTAATGAACGAAGAGTGAATATATAGCGGGAGCGGGTGGGTGCGGAATATAACCTTGCAGGAGCGGGTGGGAGCGGGACTAAAACAAATAGTCCCGCGCAGACCTCTATTTGGAATAGTATTGTCAAAACTATCGATGTCGGTACTTAAATTTTAAAAATGCATGAGCAATCTGTTGAGCGCATGAACACAATAGCCAATCAGAGCTGTTTAAGAATCCGCTCAACAGCGCTCAAAATGCTGGCATCGTCACATTTTTAAAATTTCAGTACCAACTGGTACCGACATCGATACTTTTGACAAAACTAGTTTGGAACAACATGAGGGTGAGTAAATGATTAAAAAAAATTCAGTTTTGGCTGATCCATCACTTTAAGAGATCTACTGCTGCTTTTAAAAACAAATGTCATCTAAAGCAAATTCATGACTGAAAATTCTTGCATACAATTTCACAATAAAAACAGGGAAAAAAGATTAAATGTCCTTAGCACTATAACTTGTTGTATTGTTACCTCATCATGTATAAACATTGTAAAACTCAATTCTATTGCAATGTTTTATACTGTAGTAAATCAGAAAAAACTGATTTAAAGTTCTTATATGCTCAAACGTCCCAATTAGGGCTGGGCGATATGGCCAAAAAAATTATCACGATACTATTGATATCACGATAGCATACATTTAAATCACGACAATTTATTTCATATCAGTCAATATCGATAATTATCACGATAAATGTCAAATCCTCATTTCTTTCAAGTTTAAAGCCAGATTTTTGCTCCAAAGTGAAAGTTGTAGAAACCAGACTATTAATTTTCCTTAACAAAATAAATATCTAAATAGAAAAATTTATTTCTTAGTTTCTGCATGTTCTAATGAGTGATATTGTTTCAAATCAAGAAACAGATTTGGGTTGCCTGATAATATTAATAATAATATCACTTTTTTGTCTCTTAGAAATGCACATTTGATAGTAGCTTGAGTTAGGATGCAGAGGTAAATTTTTGTGCATGATCAAAATCAGTAACATCAGTAAAAATTGTAGCAACCTCCGTTTTATATGGTTACATTTATTCTGACCAAGGATTTGTTTATTTTTATTTTTTTTAATTAAGCATTGGTCTCCTATAGTTGCATTTAAATCATGATAAACACAGTTAAAACCACACATATAGCACCTTAATACCATGGTAAAAATATAACTATGAAAAACAGTAGTCTAAAAACATTCAGTATAAATGCACACATGCTATAGCTTAATCACAAATACATACTAGAATTTTATACCATTACTCCTGTAATAAAATTCAGTGTTAATATCTCAAATTTCTGCCACAATACCATGGTGCAGTGAGTGTTACTACAGTAAATCCATGGTAAATGATGGCGATGTGTAGATTGAAAAGCCTTCTCACTGTCTCGTTGCACACAGTGTTTCTCCTGTTTGGCTTTAAAGTAGTTTAAAACACAGAGTCATTTGTGTTCATCGCTCAATTCACGATTCACACTGGATCTCACAGTGCTATTTAGTGCTCGCGTGACCGAGTAAACGCATCTGCTCTAGTGAGCTCATGCCACGCGGCAGTTTGAACTGTGATCCGAGCGGATAAACGGTCCGTGTGGCGCGATTCAAACGAATCACGCTGTTTCGTTCCGCTTTTGGTGCATAAACATTATATCGAACATTTATCGAACTCTTCATATTGTTTTATCGAGGAAAATTATATTGCGATAATTATCGTTACCGAATTATCGCCCAGCCCTAGTCCCAATGAATTCATTATGACCTACATTTATCTCTTGTATGTCATTTTATTTTCAATTATTTGCCTTGACTGTTTCTTTTTTTCTGGATGTACTGAAAACTGCCTTCAAATAAATGTGTTTTATGACAGTAACTGACAATCTGATTTGAAATCCCATACTTCCTCACTGCAGCTGACAACACCTATAGTTGCTTTGGCAGCGACAGGGGAAACTGGGTACAAACAGAGAAGATGAAAGGCCAGACAACAGAAGCCAGTCTGGGATGCTATTGCGATTTCCTGCTGCAGGTACCCCGCTCGCCCCCATCTCCCCCCTCCCCCACGTTCAAACTCTCAGAAGCAATGTGCTCATTGCACTACAAAGGCTTCTGCTCTAGAATGAGGCATCCTTCCCTGCCCTCTGATGTGTTTTTTTCCTCCATCTCTCTCTCACCCTCTCCCAGTTTCTAAGGATGAGCCAGAGACAAGGCAGCACTCTGCATCTGCACCTAAATGTGCGGAAATGCTTAATAGACACACTGGCACAAACCAAAAAGCAATTTGAATGTAACATCAACTGACAAATGAATACTGAAAACGCACTATAGATTGAACCACAGAGCAACAGATAACACAAATTTTGATTCCTCACTAACGAAACAGTACCATGGTATTATTGCGGTTTATTACATTTTATTATATAATTGGAATACTGCAAATACTACGGTGTATGAATATCATTCAGTAAAATCTAGGATTAAGAAATATAACTAGAAATTATATCAATATTACATCTTTTAAAATATATTCGATATTTATATATTGATATTTATGTAGTTGCTCTAAAATTTTATTTTATTTTTTATTTTTTTCAATAAAAGGAAACAATTTCAACCATCGTTGCCATAAGATTCAAAATGTATTGTGAAAAAGCAATCAAGGTTATTCACACTTTAACAAAATAGCCTAACACTATTTAATCATTTATATTTTCATTTAGAATTTTTTTTGTCTCCTAAATGTTTGCTGTCCCAATATATACATGTTGGTCCCCTTATTATTAGGCATACCTAATCAAATTATACATTACAGTAACACCAAAAAAAAATCTTACTACAACTAGTTCTTACAACAAACAGCCAAGAAAAAGTCTAGTTTAAAGATATGTCAAAAGTCAGATATTTGTGAGCTATGTCCTAAGTTATAACTTTCATGTTTTTCTTGCATACATTTTTCAATTTTGTATGAAAAAAAAAGATTCTTAACAGATATTGAAGTGTGGCTGACATGTTTCACATTAGCAGTGAATAAACTGAAGTGTGTGTGTTTGTAAGGGGGTTGGGTGGACGAGAAGAGAGCGAGTGTAAAATGAGTTCCACATGCGAGCATATAGGGGTGGACTACATTTATAATCTCACCGAGTTATCAGGTTAATGGAGCATAAGTTGTTTTAATGGTTCTATAATACCAAATCTTCTCAAACTTATCTGACCATCAGAACTGATGTAATGACACTGTAAGGCTGGAGCAAAAATGACTTTGGTTTCCACAGTTACGCATTACTAGCACAGACGAAACATTGCATTCATACACTTTCAAGGTCCTGGACCATGTGCAGTTCAGCCTATAAGTAAGTCTGATGACTGTCTGGATGTCTTCTTGAAGGAAAAAATTGTGGTATTACTATGAAAGTATATCTTAACACATCCAGCATAAATATTCTGTCAAGATAAGATATACAACAGGCCTCACTCAACTTACAATGTGTAGATATATCACCTACAGAAATAACACACCTTACGCCTGTGTGTTCTTGATCTGCTCTGGGCTGAAATTATGTTTTAGGCCGCCTCTCCAATGAAAGAAGAGATTGAGTGTCGGTGGACGGGCCAACAGAGCCCGGGGTCCTACAATAACAAAACCTCTTTGTGCAAACCCTGAGGGGCCCGTTGAGAGATCGGGTCACGGAGTGGATTCTCTCGCAGATCTCCAACTCACGGCAGCCCTGTTTTTTTTTTCAGTCCAGCAGACAGAATATAATTGTTTCCACATGTGAAGGGGGCCCAAATAACAATGACAACGGTTGAGAGGCTGAGTGTTTTATTACCTTGAATTTCTGTGCACAGCCATCGCCGCAGGCTTACAAGATCCAATATGCACAGCACATAAAAAGGAATACCTGTGTAAAAAGTGGTAAGCTATAGAAAAAAGGAAAAAGCTGTGTTGTCACTACATCTTATGTCAGTTGATCACATATTTTTTTTATGCCTTTCAAATTTAAACATTTGCTGTTTTTTTTTTTTTTTTTTCAAATTATGATGAAATGCATTTTAGCTGGCTAACATGGATGAGAATTTGCTGAAATGTGTGTGTGTGTGTGCGTATATATATATATATATATATATATATATATATATATA
>NW_015542377.1:1739105-1771276 GCF_001515605.1 Sinocyclocheilus anshuiensis
GCATTATTTTAGTCATTCCCGCAGGTTTCGCGCTTACACCAAAAGCACGCGCACCACCACTTATCTATATTAGTGGAGCGCACAAGCCGGGCGCTCAGTCTTAAACAGCTTGTGAGCCACAAATACCAAAATGAATGGCTAACTGAGCTAAACGTTCAAATACATAAAAAATGATGTCAAAATGCCCGTTTCGGCGAGTATCCAGTAAAACACAGTCAGTTTTGGAACGTTAAATAGTTGAGAAAGAGAACGCATGTTGTGTAACAGTATATTGGGTCCGTGGATAAGCTCTTAAAGGGACCGCAGTCCAATATAAGAACAAAAGACAAAGAAAATCACTTTCTGCTCTTGACTTAATACATTTTATAACTTTAATGGTAAGAATTAATCTGTATTAAATTTTTACAATGAAGACCTACAGAAATTAAAGTATCATAAAACACTGGATGTGTTATTTTACATTTGATTACTTTAATTTCTGTAGTATTTCTTACCTGAATAAAAACTTAATTAACTTGAAAAACTTAGTTTCATAGCTCTCTTTATTCTATTGCATTTATTTGTGCTGTTGTTTGCAATTTTTGTATTTGTCCTTATTTTATTAATGACTTTTTACTTGTTTTTTTTAATGAAAATAAGTCTGAATACTTTCCGTACCCACTGTATATATATGTATACAGATACAGTTAATGATCTTATTTGCACCATAGCAACATTCAGAGAGAAGAGCAAGACTTTTATACTCTTCTGACTAAAAATAGGGCAGCAGGCAATTCTGCTTCTGAGAGCTGTGGAGGTAAACATGAGAGAGACTCAGAGTCTTTAATCTTTCCTCTCGTGGGGTGTTAAAATTTAGGAGATGAGCGATGTCTGTTTGTCAGTGGTGAAGTGTGAGCTTCAAACACTGAGCACAATTCACAACTCGATGGAAAAACATAAAAAGGGGAGGAGGAGGAGGGAGAGAAGACTGGAAAAAAGGAGAAGGTCTTGGAGTCCACAGCCCTGTCTGACATTCCCGGAGCTCATCCATCTATAAGGGACGATGGAGACACCGCTTCATTTCCTGCTATACTGGCAGCGTCTGCCTAGAACCAGATCATCCAGATCCCCATCAGATGGAGTTTCCACTGCAGTGCTGGTCTAAAGAGTGCAAACCGTGAAGGAAAATCTCTAACATCTACTTCAAAAATAAAATAAAATAAAACGTTTTTGAGATTTGGTGTTTCCTCATTCAAAAAAAAAGATAGGAGCAGTATTGTATTCTATTCCTCTTACCTGCATAGAAAATAGTTGCTAATCTGTGTTACCAAAATGGCCACCAAGTGAACTGGCTTGCTTTAAAGGGATGCTGCTGTGGTACAGCGATGATATCAGAACGTAATATCATGGTACTTTCAATATATACCACGTAGGGCTGTGCAAAAAATCGAATGCGATTTTCATGCACATCTCGTCAGTAAAGCCGCTCCTGTGATTAGTAGTAAAATCTCCAGCACGTGCGTTCAGATGGAGCGGCATTTACTACACAGAGCCGTAGATCACTGACAAGCTACACAAAATCGCGTTCAAAATCGCAGGCGATTCATTGCCGATTATGAACGCGATTTTGTGTAGCTTGTCAGTGAAATACTGCTCTGTGTAGTAAATGCCGCTCCATCTGAACGCACGTGCTGGAGATTTACTACTAAACACAGGAGCGGCTTTACTGACGAGATGCACATGAAAATCGCATTCGATTTTTTGCACAGCCCTAATACCACGGTATTTAAATTGTGTTTCAAAAAATAAAAAATAAAAACTGTTCATCATTCGCAAATCATAAAACAAATACGTTATTTAATATTAAACAGCAATGGTGTCAGTTTTCCCTGTGTAAAATACTTATTTTTTGGCCAAACATTTGCCTTCACGTTCGCATTCGTGCAATGATACATTTCTAAATCCACTAAAGATGAAAGTCTAACTTCAAGACTTCAAATCTGGGTCTTGTTAAACAGAAATATCATTTGACAACTTATGTGTTATTGGCAGATCAAAGTAATAGATCAAAGTACTAAATGATTTTCTTACTAAATGATTATAAAAGAGTTTCTTGGTACAGCAAACCTGAACCAAAAAAACAAAAAAAAACAAAGCCTCCAATATGAAATCTTTCAGAAGTGTTCATCCATAAATATATGCAGACCTACTGCAAATCCATACACATTCTCCATCTTTGGACTCAAGCTGTTTTTATCACACACAGGTGCGATCAAATGGCAACAACAAAGAATTCTGTGCTGTGTTTTTAATTATCATGCTACATTCAGGTTATGTTGCATGTCCTGAACCGTGCACTGGCTACCCTGGCACTCACAGTGGTGTAACTTTCCAACTTCCCAACCACCTCAACCCACATATGGTCTGGGCTACGTCGGGCTTAGCTGCCCTCTGTGTCCATTCTCCTTTAACACTGCCAACACAGTCAGACACACACCAACAGATCTGGCACCTGCAGCCATAATAACACCCTTGTAATGTTCTTCATCTAAAGCTTTTGAACTGAGAACGGCTAAATATGAAGTGAGGTGAGAAAACCAAGAACTGGAGAGCAAACACTGACCAGAAGACAAACAGCAAGGTAGAAGACGGGATTTCTGCCTAGACTGAAGGACAAATCTCTTTTTCTACATAAAATACGTAATTCAGATCAAACATCTCATAGAATCAGTTTGAGTTTATGGGAACAAGGCAATCAAACTGTGTCCGCAGGCTTGTGAAAGCCAACATTTCAGCACCGTCAAGCTTAAGCAAACAGACCTCTCCTTATAAACCAGCTATCTGCTTTTTTATTCAGAAAACATAATTCTCATTGCTTTGATTGCATTAATTCAACCACATCTCTCAGGAGAGCCAAACTGAATGAAAACACATATAATAGATCAAGGGTGGTCCTCTCACTCTCCCGTTTTGCATTATATTAAAATGTGAGCTCGCGTCTACATACTGCATTCTCTTGAGCTTGTTCCTCTGGACAATTACTTTGAAGTCTTTCAGGTTAGATTCATCAAAATATTAAGGATATTTGTGTTAAGACACTTGGAAAAGCCTCTGTAAGAAACATTAAGCAACAAAGTTTTAGCACAAAGACTATTGATATGGAAGAAGCAAAGCAGCCATATTTCAATTAACAGAAAACTAGATTAGTGAATCTATACATCACAAATTAACTTTGGGAGGGTATTTTCCCCCTCACTTTTTAACATCAGTACTCTGTTCTGTATAAGCAAAATTAATTAAAGGTTCACTTTTGTTTACCTTTGAAATGAAAAAATTATTTTTTAAAAAAAATCAAATCGGAATGATTTATGTCCCTTCATTGAACGTTTATTCCACCAAAACTTTGTCGCTTCAAAAAGTTCAGAGATTGTAAAAGAAACCAAACGGTTTAATCCAAGTCTTCTGAAGACACAGAACATCGATCAATGCAAATACACAGAGCACATCAAATATGGTAAATGGAAGCTCAAACGTGTTTACTTGATGCGCTTGAACTATTCCTTTAAGTTACGTGAAACTTGACTGAATAAATTACTGACTAAATTAGTGCCCCACAAGAATCAAAACAGCTATTCTCAGTCTCAGTCGACATAGTCAACAGTCTGTTCAGTGACTGTATTCATGTTGCACACAAAACTGGAAAGCACTTCTGAAAATCACAAGGTCAAATTAGATTGCATATTATGCAACCTCCAAGAGTCAGGGTGTACAGATTTTAATCAGTCTGTTGGGAAACAAAATCATGCTTTTAGATTTGATGTTAGATAGTTCCTGGGTTTGTCAAAGTTTGCCAGGTTTGTGGAAGCAAATCAAGAAAGATACTCAATTTAACCTCTTGAGCGGAACAGTCCCACATCTGGGATCGTAATTTCTGTGCCCCAGGGAGTACGGTCAAAG
Organism: Sinocyclocheilus anshuiensis; assembly: GCF_001515605.1. Classification (NCBI taxonomy): domain Eukaryota; kingdom Metazoa; phylum Chordata; class Actinopteri; order Cypriniformes; family Cyprinidae; genus Sinocyclocheilus; species Sinocyclocheilus anshuiensis. The sequence goes on from NW_015542377.1 coordinate 1,743,042, forward strand.
TTATGGGATTTTAGAATGTAAAGTGACGTCATATAACTGCCAGATTCAAATGTGCTTTCGTGCTTCGGCTGGGAGACGAACATGCTCTGCGCTTGTCATATAATCACAACTAGTGTTGTCACGGTACCAAAATTTCAGTATTCGGAACCGATACCAGTGAAAATCCATGGTTCTCGGTACCAATTTCAGTACCAAAGCAAAACACAAAAACATGCTAATTGAAAACTATGCAGTGTTTTCAAGCACATAATGTTTATTTTAGGTTTCAGACATTTAAATACAGAGCAAAACAATACATTTATAGTTTGTAAAATACAATTATAATTTGACGTGTTTTACTCATACCGGATACATATTGTGTAAATAACTATAAAGTTCACTCTGTTCTTCTCCCAGTTCCCCGGCCACTTACTTTCATGTATATCGGGAGAAATGGATGAATTTACATGTTGTAAATCTCACAGATACGATTATCTGAATTGTGGCGCAAACTAACATGGCGGCACCCATCGCGTGTTACAGATCAACCAACAAGATCATTATTAAGGTTTGCAAACGACAAAACACATTCACTCACACGTATTTCAGAATCGGAAAACCAGATAGTTCATGCCATAGTTAACAAGTTTATGAAAAATGAAATATAAGCAATACATCTGTCATAGCACAGCGCTATTGTGGCTGCGGTATGTCACATGACAAGCATAACGCGTCACCATGGAAATAATAAGGTTTTACATTCTAAAATAATGGTCACCTTAAAAAACTTACGTGTGAAAGGGTTAAGGCACTTATTACCAAGTAAATTTCCATAATGCTAAGCTTTACTGGGATACATTTGTATTTCTTCTGTCCTGATGACCCCGAGACACTTGTCATACGGTGGTGACAGGGCCAGGAGACAGGGTGGCAGTGGCTCATAGAGGGACTTTTGTAGGGCTGTCACTGAAGAATGCAGCATCTTTCACAGGAACACTGACCAACACTACCTAGAATTACTGTACACATGTGCTCTGTGTTGTAAAACTTCAAGTTTCAAGAACAGACCAAACCCTGGGGAGCTCTAAAGGTGTATTACATGGATATACAGCTCTGTACTTCATCACTGAGGTGGAAAAAAAAAACAGCGTAGTCCAGGATGAGCGAGTACTATTTTTGGTCTGTTTTCTCCAAGAAATTTCACATTTGAAATTAGTGTTGTCAAAAGACCCGGTATTTCGGTACCAAGTCGGTACTAAAAAAATGAAAACGTTACGGTACCAGGTTTTTTTAAGTACCGGTGGTACCGAGTACCCGGTCAACCCGGTTCTTGATGCGCTATCCGAAAGCTAGCCTCTTCCAGTGTTGCCAAGTCTGCGGTTTTCCCGCGGAATTGGGCTGCTTTAACACTGTTGCCGCGGGTTGTTTTTCATGTCCGCGGGTTGAAAAACGACCCCACTAACGTGATATTTAGCCCCTGGAATGCGAATTTTACCAGGGGAACCCCGCCAAAACACGCGTATTTTATCCTCGGAAATTTTGGTACCGTGACAACACTATTTGAAATGTATATTTGATAAAACTAAACTTTTAGGAGTACAAATTACCTCAAAGCTAACACACATGACCTAAAACCCCACAAAACTTTAATCCTGAATCCATAAAACTTCCAAATGAAAACCCAGTCCAAGGCCTACAAGAGGAATGATCATTCCAATGATCAGGGAGAATCATTCCAGTCTGGGATCACTGCTTATCTCTGGTTATTCTCGGATCAGTAAGACAGAGCAGGATCCTGCTGCTCGCTTCAGTCCAGAGGACAAAGGCTCTGTTGGCTGCCTGCCGGATGTGAACTCAGGGTGCGTGATGAACACGCTCAGATGGACACAGGGGCTTGGTTACAGACAGCATCAGTGAGCGAGAAGGGCCTCTGATACCCACAGGCCTGCCAAAGTCTATTAAACTCACACAAGCAACAAACCCTGACTTCAATATATGTCTAAGATTCTGTTTAAACTTGCCATAGACATTTATTTTGGGTGATCTGATCATAAGTGGACAATGCTAAATACAAGTGTAATTGGGGTACAGAATGTTTGCAATACAATCACTTCACATTCTCAGGTAGTCAAAAATGTGACCACACTACAACACTTGATATGTCCTAGACAACAGTGAAGGACCGCCTACTCACCTGTCAATCATCCACTGTGCTAAAACAAGAATTAAAATCTTCGCTGGTTGTGTGCGTTTAAAATTAGATTTAAATGTCATTAAAATCATGTAATACAACTAAAAAAAAATTCTGAATTATCTAAAATAATAATTTTTAAATGATAAAGAAAATAAATCTAAGGCAGATCATCAAATGACAGTTGACAGTTAGCAATTAGCTTTTGCATTTAGAAATGAACATACCACCATCCTAACCAATCCAATAAGTATGTACAATAAAGTATGTGATGTGTAGTTAGGAAGCCTGTCTAGGTAGGCAATTTCTCTCCATTTTAAGAAAATTACATTTTAAATCTGTATATCAAACCAGCTTAATAGGCCAAAAACTTTAGATGCAAGTGAATATTTGCTCAAAGTGGCAGTGACATGGTGAAACATTTGCCTACAAATATAATAACTACAAAAACAACTTGTTGGGAAAAACTACCTCAATTATTCAATCAATCAATTATTTCTGTAATACCTTAGTTTCAGTCAGATTTGCATGCACATGTTCATGGGAAATGAGTGAAGAAAAATAACACACTCGCTTTGCATTCTCTTTAAATTCTCTGCCAACACCAAGCATTGAGAACGAGACAGAAATGCATTTGAATCAGCAGTCTGGAAATGTCATCGATGCAGTTTCTGTCAGATTACACCGTGACACCATTGCAAGCCTAAAGTTTGGCTGATCAAAGCCCTGGGTATTCATGGACAATTTTTTCCTCACGCAAATATGCATTTGTGCGCAAGCTGGTAAATTCACACCAAAGAAAAACATGATCCACAAAGTCTTACAGCGAAGACAGTCAAAATCCCAGGCAACCAAAGATATATTTGCTGTCAAATCATTGCTTACATTCCTCTGCAACTGCTTTCTAAATGATGACATTTCCACTGCGAAAGCTGCCACAGGGTTAATTCAAATCAGAAAAAAATCCAGCTAAATACAGGGATACGGGACTAGGTTTTGGCACCATCCATAATGGTTTGTGAAATGAAGACAATGCAAACAAACAAACTCACCTAATCCTCTTTGAGGAACCCAAACAGAGATGAAAATCAGATGAAAGATTTGGCAAATCCTCACTTAAACACAGCTGAAGGCCTGATTCCGGTTTGCGGTGTGGTAAACTCACTCATTGAAGTAAGTAGGAAGACATTGCGCTGAAATTAACAGATTTGAACCATTATCGGGTTGAAATCTGAAGGAAATCCGAAGCAGTCTCACACTGAAGTAAAAAAAATAGATGATAATATTATGCTGAACCAAATGTATACAGATGTTGACTGAATGCATGATATGAATAGGATGATAGCGATCAGGTCAACATCAAAATTAACACTCAAATATCAACAATTTTCCATTTTTTGATCGGGTCTTTCAGTTTCTTTCATCCAATTAACACATAATCATCTGTTTTCGGTCTAGGTGCAGACAACTGGCCTAACTCTCAAGAACTAGCTTGCCGGTTCTTCACTGTCTGTTATGACTTTAAAGAGATAGTTCAAAGTATTAACAAAAAAAGTAAATAAAAGGTAATTGCCAATATTGGAAACGTTTTTTTGGACAATACTCCAGTATTACATTAACTACAAACAGAAAATAACACAGAAACCATAAATAACTACATAAAATACCACATAAAGCCTTTCAACAGCGTAAACGTGCATGCAGAGCCCACTAAACATTACAACAAGTGCCTCCATCCAGACACCTGCATTCCCACAGTGCTCTGCTGCAAACTGTTCATTACACAGTCTTCCTTTCAGCAGACACCAGAGACTCCAAAGCGCTGTCCCCAAGACTCCTGTAAAAGAGACGCTGGCACTGGACCAGTTCACACACACACACTCACAAACACGAGTGCCAAGCGGACTGCTGCCGGGCACGATTTGAGAAGTGCACATGCATAATTCGAGCAAAAATATATTCTCTTTCTCTCCCTCAACCTTGCTCTCTTCTTTCTCTCACTCTCTCACAGGCACAGGCACCTAGTAAATAAGGCAGTAAATTGCTCACTACTGCTAAAGCAATCACAAGACAAGGGCAGTTTATCTGAGACCACACTGCAACACCTCTATGGAGTCTCTAGGGAACGTGAATCAATAAACAGAAGAATTACTTTGGAAATGCTCGTAAATAGCCCTCACACACACACAAATGTGAAGCAATGACTGTGGTATCGAGGCCAATAAAAATTATTTTTGATTCCCTTTTCATGTTTATATATCATAGAGGGGAAGTGTACCCTTGTGCCTAACACCCAAGTTCATCTGCTGTGCTAACGCAGGTGTTGCGTTACCAGTCAGTCGGGGTGGATAAAATAACTATGCTTGGCAAGCAGCGGCCAGGCTTGAGACAGTCATAGCAAAACACAGCTGCTGCTTGTTGCTCTAGCAGCTTTCCTCCTTTTCCTATCGCTCATTCAAAGAAGGAACGCTCCTTTATGTCAGCCAATTAGTGGCCTCAGAATCAAGGTTCTTTTTATCTTTCAAAGTACACACTACAAGAGAGAGATTTAAAGTTCAGACACTATCTGAGGTCATTTCCTGCTTCATCTTGGGTGGTGAGAGAGGGTGACATGCTTTGAAATGGAATATATGAAATCAGAATTACCTGTACACTAACAATAAAAGTACCAGAAAAGACAACCAACTAGTCAATCATTCAGTAGTCAATTAGGTCGACAAATTTTTTTTCTTCCTTTTTTTATTTGCTTTTAACAAACAGGGAACCGAAGATAATCGATAAGTGGTGAATATCGAAGTTATAAAAAAAAAACACACATTCTAAAATGTTATAAAATCATTTTAAACACTACAAGTGAATATCAAAATATAATATCTGAAAATATAAAACATAGTATATTCTTTCAGTCTTCATGGATTTTCATAAAGCCAGTGAAAGTCTGCTAGATTAATAATAACAATTGAATGTAGTATAATTCAAATTTATTGAAAAAAAGAACAAGACAGCAAAGATAATCTAAATGTGAAAGCACAATGGGGAATACATGACAATCTAATACCCAATATGTGCTGATAAGAATCCATTTTAAAAAAATACACAAAAAACAAAAATAAATTAATAATTAAATTACATTTCTAATAATAATAAAAATAAATAATAATTTTTATTAAAAACAATGTTATTATTATAGTAATGGTACCAACATGGTAATGACATGTCATGCATCCCTAATTTTTGTGTGCTGACAACATGCTGTCCTTTAGCCTGTTGTTGCGACTTAGTCTTAAGAAAAACAGCAATGGTCAAGCACAAAAAGCTAATAGAGACACTGGTCCAACCATTTTATGCCGCCCATGAGCAAAAGGAAATGTGCCTCTAGGACAACAAAGAGGAATTCCCACCTACCCTCTTATCTCAAAGGTTATCAGATAAAGGGGTTTGGATGGGATGCAAACTACTGACCTCTGTATTTATGGACCCACTTTAATCTCTAAATCAGGGCGTGACCCTCCTGACCAAACACAGTGGGCTCCCTTTCTTAATCTCTAAACACATCCATCTTCTATCTGAGCTCCTTCCTCTGTGAAGAATAAGACAAGTTTTGTTAAAATGTCCCAATATTTGCTTCCTGGAACTAATAAAACAAGGTCTGGTCTGGTGTGGTTTCTCAGAAGCATACAAAGTAAAAAAAACCATGCCCAGAGTGTCTGTTATACTTATGTGAGGACTTCAATACTGTGAACGGCTTAGAAAACTGAATGTTAACAGCAGGTGCGATTGGGATCGAAGATTTCAGGATTAATGAAGTGGAGTACATTAATTCACTCACTCGCTCACTCAAAGTGAATGGGTTTAGATGCCCAGACATAGTCCTCCTCACCCTGTCATTTCAGGGCTGTTCTACTCCTCCCAAACTGAAACATTCCTGCCTCAGACACTTCAATGCCCTATCAAACTGGCTCCATACATAATACCAGAGGTGGCTTCTTTATTAGGGCAATAGGGCGACGCACCACCAAAGTTCAAAAGGAGGGATTTTTTCCCATCACATTCAACCACAGCTGTCACTGTTCTAGACTATTTGTTCTGCCTCTGGATATACAGTCCAATCAGCATCAGTCACATTCTGTGGAGTACCGCCTCTTTTTGGGCGAGTTCATACACTTGTTCTCATACAAAGATTTTTTTTTTTAACTTTGAATCTCTATGAGTTTCGGGAGGGAACAAACATACCTTTATTAATTATCTTTAAGCTGAAGTCAGACTCAGGACTAGTCTCTATGGCCTGAATAAAGTAAACCAGTATCTTACCAGTAAAGTTTTGATGGATGACGATTGTAATGGAGTAGGGCTGCACGATTATGACAAAAATCATAATTGTCGATTATTCCCTTGAAATTGTAATTGCGATTATTAATTATGATTATCACAATTTACATTGAATGATGTTTATACCATTGTTTGATGCAACTGCATGCCGTATTTTTATATGAAAATAAACAAGCTGAAAACACTCTACTGAAAAACTTTTAGTGCTTCTCTATAGTATTAAGCCTCAAATGTCAACTATACATCGAATTAGTTTCTTCTTTAAATTATAAAAAAGTAAAAATATGAATGGTATTATAATGTTATACTAAACCCTTAAGATAACATGTAGAAAGAAAAAAACTCATCTTAAGCACGCAGAATAACATAAGTGGACTTTGAACGATTAATTGCCGCTTTGAACGATTACGTAATTGTGGCATCCATAATTGTAATCGCGATTAGAAATTTGATTAATTGTGCAGCCCTATAATGGAGGTAAAGACGATTACAGTGAAATACAGGAGTAGCACATTATTAGACACATGCGAGTCCAATATTATTAGTGTGCAAATAAACAAACCATGTATGTGCACTCTCTGATAGCTTTTTGCACAAGCACATTTCAGTATGGTTGCACATCTGGTAAGTGTTTAATAATGGACACTCGCTGAAGAAGCGGGTTTTTATAAGAGTCTGCTGCGGTCAGTGGTGTTTATATACACATGGTCATCAACACTCACTCTGACAGAGGAACTATTCACTGGTCATGTTGAGCTGCCTTCAGATTAGGGCTGCACGATAAATCGCATGCGATATTTAACGCTTTACCGCTGATTACTGATTACAGAACCGGCTTTACTGACCAGATGCGCGTTAAATATCGCATGCGATTTATCGTGCAGCCCTACTTCAGATCACCACATTCGACAAATTCAGAATGTTTTTTATTTGCTTTTTGCTCTGTTTAATAATTCTGAATGGATCCGTATATATATATATATGCAGTCAGGTTAAAGCGACTGGTATAGTGGTCTGTTGGCATCTCCGTGTGGTCCTGTTTGGTATTGCAGCTTGACTTGTAGTTACAGAAAATGCTCTAAAAACAAATGTGACATTTATTTTTTCCTCACAGTTTTTGCGTGTTGCACAGTACACATAAATTGTGAATTATGAAAATTAAAAAAATGTTTTAATTTATCTTGAAAAATTCTTGCAGAAATTATAGTTTTTGAGAATCATCCTCAAACGTAATCTTGAACTTGGTAAAATAACTATCTTTATTTAAAATGTTTTAAGTCTAAATATTTTTCCTTTTGTTATACTGGGATGTATGTTAAAATTGTTGGACGTGGCGCCCTACCTAGAAAATTTTCCACCAGCCGCCACTGCATAATACATGAGGCTTTGGAAACTCTGGAAAGAAAATGTCAATTCAAAACACACACTCTCTAAACAATCAATAACAGCCTGAGAAAACTACTCCAAGATTACATCAAGAACCTTTAAAGCAGAGATAAAAGCTGAAGGAAAACTAAACAAACTGGGAGTTAAAACACTAAAGCGTTCTTAAAGAAAAGCATCAACTAATAGTTTGATTGCTAACATAGGCTTTGTTCAGACAGTCAGAATTGTTGTTGTTGTGTCTAACTCAAATTTGTTTATTTGCTGACACCTTTTTTATTTTATTTTACAAAACCAATCCAAAGCACATCAAAATGTGTTTTGAAGTCTGATTTAAATCTAAATTTAAGTCTGAATGGTCAGACTTGACTCAAAGTGATTTAGAATTTTTACTCAAATGCACTAAATATGAAAAGGAAAATGTAATTTTAGTTAAAATAAAAACAAACAAATAAAAATATTATGCATTAAAAAAAAGATTTTTCACTTTCATGTCAATCCAAACCACTCAAAATGCTTTTGAGCTCAAGAAATACAAGTCATATATAGAAACTAAATGAATTTCTGTATTCCTGAGGGGTTTTTTTTTAGTTCTAGGTAAAGCGACTTATCGCCCATCCCCATTCACTTTCATTGTACGGAATAGAGTAGTCAGGACACTCCTTTTGTGTAGTCAATATCTCCTTTTGTGTTCAATGGAAGCAAGAAAAAAAATACAGGTTTGTAAATGACATGTGGATGAGTAAATGAATTATTCCTCTAAACTGCTCAATTTTGCATACACATACACAAAACTAATCCTTAATCGACATCCAACTCTTCAATCCTATACATTTCTTTTACTCTGAGACAAACAACAACATGAGGGTTATCAGGATGGTTTAGACTCTGGAGAGAGGGGGGCTGTCGGTTTGAAAAGAAAAGAAGCAGAAATGAAAAACAGTCTGGAGCGTATGCAGTCAGGGCCCTTCTCGTCTCTCACAGTGAATGTGAGGCCGTATCAGATGAGGGAGGAAGGAGATCACACTTCCAAAACACATAAAGGTAGAAGAGAGAACAAGCACCAAGCCTTCCTGCATAGTCATCCAACAAACAACAACACAGACACACTTCTAAGAACGCTGTGGGGCCCCTGGTCTCCCATCCCCCTTGGGATAGGGTAGGGTGTGTGAAGACATCCCCATTGAAGACTCTGTGATAAGGCCCGATGTCCCATCCCAGGTCGACCCTGTAGGAACTTACTGAAAGAAGCTTTTGAGCGCTGCACAAAGGCCAGTTCCCATGAAGCTTCTATTCTTCCCTACGTGTGTGTGAGAGAAAGAGCCCAAACTGATTAAATAAGGCCGGTTAATTACAGCTCCAGGTTAATAAAGGCACTACAGAAGGCAGACTCTTCTCCAAGAGAAAGGGTGAGGGGGGTTTGTCTCTGGGAGGTTGTGAATGAAAGACCTCCTCTCAAAAGCTTCCACACAGCAGACTTTCTAACTAGGTCGTTCAATAACAGGCGCATCCTAGCCGTGCAATGAGAAGCCCTCTTGGCGAAGTTCCAAGTAAATGAAAAATATGCCACAATGGCTTCGTTGAGGTTTACTTTACCATAGTGATACCCAACGAAAAGACCGCCAGGGTGGCCTTTTTTCCCCTCACCCGAAAGCCCAATTAAAGCATACAAATGTTTTGCTGCGATGGATGGTGAGGAACGCTCCCTTTAGATTGTTAACTCGAGTCTGGGAGTGGTTTCAACGGGATACTGAAAATCGGTGTGGGGACAAAAGACAGGGACAATAGAATGAAACATAAAGAGAGCAACAAGTGTACAGGGAAAACGAAAGAGGGAATCTTCTGCTGCTGCCATCACTAACTGAAATCAAACAGCTGGAGGAGGAGGACAGAAATCGCTTTTAACTGACTGACTGCTAATGTTGGGCAAACCAATTTAGGAATCTAAGAAAATGGTATTAGACTATGAACTTTTGTCTGTGAATGTGAACAGTGAACTCAAAGATCTGAACACATAAGTAACACACATCAAATTTAGGCAAGGCAAGGCAAGTTTATTTATATAACACATTTCATACACAATGGTAATTCAAAGTGCTTTACATAAAAGAAAAGAAAAACAATCACAATAATAAAACAAGGAATTTAAAAACTTTGAAAATTATTTAAAAAATTGATTTAAGAGGTTTAAAATGAATTTAAGAAAATTAGTTTGTCTATTCGTTGTACTGTAACTCTACAACTGTCCTGATATCACAGCGAATAACGTGAAATGTCATATGGTGCGACTCTCCAAAAGCTTAATGATACATTAATGTTTATGATATTTTATGATTAATTACAAAAAATTACAACACATGACATAAAATTTAAACTTATCTTCAAAATTTTAAAAGGATTTTCAAAACCAAATAAACATGAACACAAAAAGTACATTTCTAAGAACTTGACCCATGTGCTTTCAACTGAATTTTTAAAATACCTTTTTCCCCCACTTTTTCTTGATCATTGACACTGGCATTGACCCAAAATCATAAATGTATGCTACTGCTCAAAATTTTGGGGTCAGAAAGATTTTTTAAAAACAAATTAATTTATTCCAAAAGGATTATTACAAAGGATTTCAACTTAATGTTGTTATTTTTGATTTTCAATTAATCTAAGATATTCTTATATTCAATAATATTTCACAATATTAATGTTCTTACTGTGTTTTTGAACAAATAAATGAAGGGTGCTCCGATCAGGATTTTGGAGCCGATCACTGATGGTTACAATGCGCTGTAACTTTAATTCAGCGTTTACAGCGCAGCAAAAATAGACCTGGAATGCACTGCCGGACCGCAACCATGTGCAGTGTGAACACTCTAATCCAGGGCTGGGCAACTTCGGTCCTGGAGGGCCACCTTTACCTTTTTACCTTTACCTTTATTTATATAGCGCTTTTTCATACAGATTGTGTCAAAGCAACTGAACAGCATTAATTAGGAAAATAGTGTGTCAATAATGCAAAATGACAATAGTAAACAAATTTTTCAGTTAAAGACAGTTCATCATTGAATTCAGTGATGTCAACATCCAGCTCAGTTTAAATAGTATCTTTGCAATCAAGTCAACAGTATCGCTGGAAATGAAGTGCCACTGTCCTGCAGAGTTTAGCTCCAACCCTAATCAAACACACCTGAACAAGCTAATCAATGTCTTCAACATCACTAAGCTACAGGCAGGTGTGTTTGATTAGGTTTGGAGCTAAATTCTGCAGGACAGTGGCCCTCCAGGACCGAAGTTGCCCAGCCCTGCTCTAATCTGTTAACATGGGCGCAGAAAAAATATGCGCCGCATACACACTGCAAACGGAGTATGTGTGAACCTGGCATTATGTGTGTGCATGAGTGCACCGTCTCTAGGAGAGTGTGCGAGTGCTGAATGGTTTAAACACTGGCAAGACTTAAAAAGAAATGCAAATTATAAACTTTAGTGACGATGCAACACTGCCTTGATTGTGCAAGTGACAATTCCTGTGTCAACTGTGCAGCGTGCACAGAAAGTTTTCAAATTACTTTGCAAGTTATTTAATAAAGATATATGAATTGTACCTCACCTTCAGCATTATTTTACCTGGGCCGGAAAGAGATAGAGACGGTGCCACTGCATGTCATGCCAAACCTCTCACGGCAGGCGCATCGTCAGCTTGAGATCGGCCTTTATAGAGACTGCCGATCAAACTTCCCAAAGCGATTATCGGCAGATAGCCATCAGTAGCCAATCAATCGGAGCACCCCTAAAATAAATGCAGGCTTGGTGCGCATAACACAAACTTTTAATAGTAGTGAACAACTGATTTCACTGGCATCAATAATATCTCATAACTGGCAATCACTGATAAATATAACATTTGATTTGTCAGAAAATTCATAACTCTAATTTCAGCGCAAGTTCAACAATAAGGAAACATAACTAAAACGAACCAAAAATTACTTTGGTATTACTGTTTTGTTTTTGTTTTTTTTCGGAAGAGATACTGTCATGGTTTGTCATGGAATTCTTTGAAGAACCATGTAAATACCATGGTATATAAATATTAGTTCAGTATATCAAATTACCGGAGTAATATCTTCTGATAATCACTGTATATGGTACTGCCACAGTACGTTTTTTTTCAGCAAGGTTGAGTCATCACAATAATCTTCAACTCATTTCAAAGAAAACTAATTATACACAATCCACAGAACCTAATGACAGGTCACAGCTCTTCTGATCAAGACCGGTGGCTGTTCCTCTCAGACGAGCGTGTGCACTTAAGCAGGAAGCAGTTCCAAAGATCACAGTCACAGTGTAGTGGACAGACAACACAACAAATACTCCAGAGCTAATTAAGCATGACCGAAAAGCCTTGCCCTCACGAGAAAGCTCACAAACAACCTACTGTTACACACTCATCCACTGTAACTGAATTAGATCACAAGAACCTGTAGATGAGTGACCAGTTTGGCAGTAAGGTGGAGGTGGCGTATCAGACTGGACTTCTTTAAAGGGGCCCCAGCAGCCATGAGCTGATGGATGGACTGTCGTTAACTGGATGGGTCATTTGCAATGGCTCTATCTCAATAGGATTTTTCATCAGAGATCATTCCACGCAGAGACTATGAAAAGTCCTTCAAACCAGGACTAATTTCCATTGATAAATCCAGCACAAAGACCGCTTACTAGACCAGTCTGTGGATGAAAAAAATCACTATATGATATGCAGATTTTTTTTTTTTGATTCAATGAAAGTAAATGGGGTCCAGTATTATTTTGGATCCCACTGATTCTTTAATTGCATAGACAAAAACGGCTAAATATGTTCTTTGAGTGTTCTTCAGAAGAAAAAAAGACACGGGTTTGGAATAACATGAGGATGAGTAAATGGCATAATGTAAAATTTTGCATGTACTATCCCTTTAACATTCAGGTGCATCTAAAAGCTTTTGGATTTTCCTATAACCACAACACAACTACAATCATATCACAATCAGCTATTAGCTTTTATACCGATTATGTTCATTGACGTGGGAGGATACTGAAAATAAGACATGACAAGCACCATGGACCAGCTGAGTCTGCATAATCAATCCTCTAGCCCGTCTCTATTACTTTTTACTAGGGCTGCACGATAAATCGCATGCAATATTTAATGCGCATCTTTTTACACACACCGATTCCAAATTACCATCATTATTCAATTAGGAGGCCTCAGTTAAAACAGCCTCGACTTAAACCACAGCCACCAGTCTGATGGACAAACAGAGGGAGCTCAGAGAAGCCTGAAGAGAAATATTGCAAATAAAAAAGCAAATATACCTAAGACGAAATGTCATTTACAACCCTCAGTACACTTAACAGGTGGTGCAGAGTATTTATGTGAGCAACCCATCTTAAATAAGGAATTGATAGCTTAAATATTTTTTTTATAATGTATTAAACAACATCTCAAAATATATTTTTAATTAAACTGTGCTCATTAGTTGTGGAGCATGAAAGATACATTTTCATATATGAATGAAAAAAATCATATAGCCTATTTTGTTTTGTCATAAAAAAATAACTACTTAAAAAAAGATACATCAAATACTGGGGTAGGCCTTGAATCAGAGCTATGACGCAGGTGTAAAAGAGTTCATAGACACATGAGGTCAGATATGATTTTATAGGCACAGGAATAATTAAACTGGAAGCAGATAGTCTAGTCTGTGGTAAATTACTCTAGCTAAATACATGGCTCAAGGCAAGAGAAGAAAAATTGATCTCAACAACAGATATTCGGTGGAGGTTGCCAATTTGTAAATGTGACTGCAGTGCATGAGTATTCATTCATTTGATTAACAACCAATTATAAGTACAAAGGGAGTGGGGAGAGGGGGTGAGTCAGAGAGAGAGAGGGAGATTATTAACATCTGAGTGTGACAAAGAAAAAAGGAGGAGCTAGGACAGCAGTATAGTGTGGCACAGATGAAAGGCCATTTGGGTCTGGCCCCCTACTGCCCACCTCTGTGCGAGCTCCCTCTGAAGTGTGCGCGTTTACACCAACACATCACAGCGCCACAGCTAAATTTACCATTTGTTACGAAAAACACTTCTAATTGCATTCGTAATTCATAAGAAGGTCCAAAGGAAGAGGTTTATGCCTTATAATATCCGTATGTCGATCTTGAAACTTTACGATGGAGGATTGGCGCATAAAACATAATTAATGTGAAATTGGCATGAATTTCACACACACTACGGTGTATACATAATCTGCCTGATTCTGGTAGCGCCAAATCATTGTATAGTGCATTTAATGGTCTGTCTTTACAAAAACACACGGTTAGATATTTATAAATAAGAATTATTTGCTTATAAAATGAACCAAATCACACAATACCCTACATTAATATAATAAGCTACAGTTGTAAATTAGATATACACTTCTATTTTTAAAACTAGAAGAATTTTCTAAATTAATAACAAATTGGGGTAATAAATGTAGGCTACACGTTGTCTATTTTTAAAATGCAGATGATCATACATTGGACTACTGCAGATGTTTCTGATGAGGGAAAAATGAACACGGAGAAAAGTAAACAATACATCTTTCAAATGCAGTTTTAAATCTGTTCATTCATACCGCATAAAGCCTTTACATGAATGAATGCACACAAGCAATTGTAAAGGCTGTCATTACGTCAACATGTTTTTAAAAGTCCAAATAACTCTGCAATGAACCGCCTTTATGTTTGATAAACAGCGCAAACCATGCAAAATAAGCATTAAGGTAGGCTAATTAAGAGAAATGCACAGTAGTATATGATAGTACACAGGACTTGCATATATCCTAAATAACGTGCACTTTGTCACACTTCCAAAAGTCATTTAAGATAAATAGAGCAAGCCAAACTCTCTACAAAAAACATTATAGATTAGAAATTTAGAAAAGTGCATTAAAGACAAAGGCTTAAGTTTTAAAAGTGTGTTTTATTACCTGCATTGTGAGAACACCCAGCTCCTGAGTAGACAGCTTCTTCATCTGCACTGCCAAAACTTGAGCCTCTTCCAGGATCGAAAACTCACTATCCGCCCCACAAGATCTCCCACAAACAACCAGCAACAGGGCGACAAGGCTCCACGTTGAAATCTCCAAGTTATTCCAGTATGATCGGGAGTGTGTGCTCCACGCCGCGAGAGAGAATCGAGATCCTGTCCGCGCACGACTCGCCATTATGGCTCGATGCGCTCCTGCACGGGAATAGCGAAAAACTTCACCCGATTACTTCCCAACTTTCCCTTTTCACTTCTCCCACTTTCCGAACTCCAGCGGGGTAACTAAGTCGCATCAAGGCATAGTTTTAAAAACTCAAACTCTGGTAAAGAGGGCAGCATTAGTTTCTTTGGCTGCTGGCGCTGGGTAAAGTGAGCGTGTGAGCGAGTGTGTGTGTGTGTGTGTGTGAGCCGGAGCATCACAATAGGAGTGAAAAGCAGGAGGCGCGCTATCCAAATACCGTCATGGATTCTGCAGAGCAGCTGGATTTGGATTTAATCCTGTATGTTCCTTTCTGTTTGGGGTCCCAGAGTTCGTCTGAAGTATTTTCAAAATTCAAAACATCCTATGTTGCCTTCAAATTGTCATGTACCAAGTTAAAACTAAGTAGACAAATCTGATTAAGGCGTTAACCCTGTTTATAACACAAAGTAGACATACACTTTTCAAAAAGGTGACTTTTATGTTAGGCCTACTTTATAGAAGATTGTAGAAAAGTAATGACATTTGTGTTTGGGGTCAATCTGATATCAACAACATCCTGTAGAAAAATAAAATGAACAATAAAATAAAACAATAGCTAAACAAATTCAAATAAATTACTGAAAAATGTCTACTGCTACATTGTGTGTCAGTGATGAAGGGGCAATATTTGGACCTATCATTTATTTTCAGAAGCATTGTTTTTTTTTACCTTTTTTTCTAAAGAACACACAGCACATCATCTGTTGAAATAGTTTCTTAATCTAAACGATTAAGGCTTACATATAAAATCAAATCACCAACAAATACAAAAGTAGCTGTAAATTATACACAATATTTAATAAAGCAACATTCTGCCAGAACACATTGTAAATAATGTCTGCAGTTGGCATTAGCAAAATACAATATTATAAAATTATATCTAAATGTCTAAATAAAATGAATGAATGAATGAAATATTTGGGCATTTTGTGTCATTGAATCCTGTTTATTATCTGACTCAGGTGTATGTCAATCTGAGAACAGCATATTGAAATTAACATTTTTTTTAGATGTAGCAGTCTTTTCAGTTTCATTAAATTAGTTTAAGTCAAGAAGGATCAACCAGATATTTAAATGAATGCATGTGAGCTATCAAAAGGGATTTGAGGTTTTTCAGACCCAAAACAGCATGAGGGTTAATCAAGAATACATTCGAGATGTGGCCTAAATCTCTTGAACTTCTATTTGCTTAGGAATCTGCATGTTATTGCAAAACTTTCATGTTTTGCAAAAATGCAGTGCCTCAGTCATAGCATTACAGGAGCATGTGTGGTTTGTGGGGGCATTACTGAGATGCATGCATGTGCCAACCTCAAAAAAGCACTGACTACTCCAATAAGTAAAATGGCAAATATGTCAGCTGAATAGTGTGGTAAGGGGGCCTATATTAAGAATGGTGAGGTGAACTCCAAGTGTGAGGGAATGAATGGTTATGTATTTTATGTCATTTAAAGCTAAGATGCATAATAATGTGGTCTGACCTGTGGTTGAGGGCCATTTAAAGCAGAACACATCCATTTTGGGCAACTGAGGATACATTGGTTCTGTTGAACGAAAGCAGCCTGCAGGTTCCTTATTATCGTTTCTCTCAAAATAATGATAGGAATTATGTCTAAAACCTCACTTTTCTCTAGAATGATTCTCTGTGCTACATTACCTAATATGAAGTAGTATCATTAAAATCTTTTTAAAACGTTTTGATATTTTTGTCTAATTAATTTTAATGAGAGAGAGAGAGTGAGGATTAATTAGATAGGTGTTAAAAAATATTTTACAGTTTGCTTTATATAAGCATGGTGTGATTTGGAAAACCTTGCCAACTGAGCTGGAATTTAAGGGATGGATAATATCAGCCTCAGCCAGCTGTGCGGGGTGATTTGCAATTACTTCTAGAGACAGTTGAATATAATGTACGTATGGAAAAATGCATGATTATGAAACGACAATTAGTTTTATGTGTCTTTAAAAGTGTATATAGCATGGCGACCAACAAGTTCTTTTTGAATTACTTGAGGACAGTTTGGCCACCGCCAGGGGCATTGCAAGGGTTAGAAGAGATAAGCCAGCAGCGCAGACTGCTTTTCATCATGGGCAGATGGATTTCTAGTACTTGGAGAACAAATTAAAATTCATAAAATATGTAATACATATTTTATTTGTGAGGTGAATGGTCCATCTTCAATAAGATCAGGGGCTTTTGGCAAAACATCAGGGGCTTAAGACTCTGTTTTTACTTGTGCTTAACAAACCCACCACTGTAAAATTGGTTTCATGTGTTCAATTTTTCTGGTCTCTTTTGTATCTTTGTATTTACTGATTTATTATACTCCCCAGTCTTAGATTAATTGCCCTGAAGAACCCCTTTAATTGCAATCTAAAAAGGCCTTCAGCTGAGTCAAATTAAAAGCTGTCCTCTTTAATCTTGACAAGTATGTGTCTAAATATAAGATTTTTCCCAGTTACCAATACAGAAAAACAAGGCTTCATTGAGTTTAAGCAAATTGACTGAAGTGCTTCAAAGAGATAACGAATGAGATCAGCTGAGATGGTTCCCATTCTAATGTGGTTGTAAGAATATTGGCTGCTTAGCCAGATATGGAGTCATATCCATTTTTTGTATATGTAAAATATAATGTAATATGTAAAAAAAATAAAGAAAAAAAAAAGAATATTGAATGTAAACTGAAATGTATATGTGTGTGTATGCGTGTGTATATACAGTGGGTACGGAAAGTATTCAGACCCCCTTAAATTTTTCACTCTTTGTTATATTGCAGCCATTTGCTAAAATCATTTAAGTTAATTTTTTTTCCTCATTAATGTACACACAGCACCCCATATTGACAGAAAAACACAGAATTGTTGACATTTTTGCAGATTTATTAAAAAATAAAAACTGAAATATCACATGGTCCTAAGTATTCCACTCTATATGTATGTATAATAATTATTTATTTATTTATTTTTGTGGTAGTTGTTCATGAGTTCCTTGTTTGTCCTGAACGGTTAAACTGCCCGCTGTTCTTCAGAAAAACCTTTAAGGTCCAACAAATTATTTTGTTTTCCAGCATATTTTGCTTAGTTTGAACCCTTTCCAACAATGACTGTATGATGTCCATCTTTTCAGACTGAGGACCACTGAGGGACTTGCAACTATTACAAAAGGTTCAAACAGTCACTGATGCTCCAGAAGGAAAAACGATGCATTAAGAGCCTGGAGGTGAAAACATTTTGAATTTGAAGATCAGGGTCAACTGAACTTATTTTGTCTTCTGTCTATATTATAAAAATCTTATTATATACTGTGTATATAAACTATTTATAATATACATTTACTTTATAAATGTAACATTCATCTATAATTTTATATATTGATACAATAAATATCATTCAAATATTTAAATATAATTTATCATTTAATATTTTTATATATATATATATATATATATATAACAATGTTAATATACATTAAATAATGACAAACAGTATACATTAATTATATTTATTAATTATATTAATCTATATATTTATATATTAATATGTATAAATGTTTAACAATTTTAAATGTTTAAATGCATATGGATTCCACTTTAGGACCTTAAACATAAACAAAAAAGAAATTTAAAAAAAAGAAATACACAAAAAAAAAAACAGTAAAGTCAATCTCAACAAACATGAGGGTTAAAAACCGCGTGTATGCTGATGGTGAATGAAATCCGCTGGGATGCTGCATCAGTGCACTTCTCCAGACAGGAGCAGGGTGGAGGATGAAGAGAAGAAGGGGGAAGAGGAGGAGTGAGTGCGGGTGGGGGCAGCACACACTGCTTGATCCACAGCCAGAGGAGATGAAAGGAGCATCACCACAGCCCGCAGTTTCTCCTCCTGCTGCTGCCGATACCTGCAGAGCACAGAAACTGGAATAGATGAGCTACACACTTTGCATTTTGACTGTTTCATATGAAAATTTCATGACCCAGCTAACATGCCTGATAGTTCAGAATAATGTATCAGCACTGCATATGTTGCAAATAAGTGGTATTTACATACCACACATATGCTGCTGTGCTCTTCTTTAGAGGTGGTGAGTTAAATGTCTGTGCTAGTTCATCATCTTGCTAAGTCCATACACATGCAGCCCAAGCAGTAATTTAGTATGTGGCCAGGGTTAGGCGGAGGAACGTGCACAAGTATGGTATTTTTCTAGCCCCATTAAACAGCGGGAGAGATTCCAGTCTCATTAGCAGTAACAAAAAGCTCCAGCATAGTGGTCAGTATTTTAAAGCTGAAAATATAGACTTTGGATCGTCACGCAATAGCAAGATCCTCTCTCGGTTTTTATTTTTTTACCATTTAAATTTTAATGTGCTTTATTGATATGACGAATATTTTACACAAATATATTATTAAAACGATCCAAAACAACATACATAACAATACAATACTCAGTTAGATCACATCAAGAAACATTCAAATCATTACATTCAAATCTTCATGTTCCCTTGCCTGCTATGTCATTCACCTGTAGCAAAACATAATTACATAAGAATCATAGTGATTAGTAGTTAGTGGCTCAGAATTTGACTCAGTGGATTATTTCATTTACATAATTCTAATTAGTCTGCAGTTCCACATAGCCACCTGGTCTGAAGTGATAAAGGGAGAGCAAGAACATGCATGATTTGCAGACTACTGCAGCTCTTTGAATACAGTATGAAGGATTTAATAGACTGGCATCAACAAAGTGGTTCTCTACAGATTTCTTAATTTAAACTAGTCTCTTGTTTTGGTTCCCACTGAGCAACAGAAGACAAAGAGAAAGAACGTGTCTGGTTGTTTTTAGTTCTGCTCTGCACATAGAACAGTGTAAACCAATGGACTGCACCATTAAAAGAATGAAGGCCGACCCCGACTTTTAAACTTTGACCCCAGAAGGGGCCACATTCCTTTACATTACCTTTTCTTGAAATAGGTTCTCTTCACATGGGGTTCAGTGGCCCATTGGTGTTCCCTCTACTCTCCCTGAGAAGATCTGAAGACTTGAAAGGAACCTGCAAGAAACAAGATGAAACAAGAAACAGTATTTAAGGAAAGTGCACTTTAGCAGTATGTAATAATACTGAAATGTTCAGTCTTTTAATGACACCAAGCACGATGTAACAAGTTTCCAGCAACAAGCAGTTTGTCTGTGGCAAATTCACAGCTAGCCGAAAGACATTTAATATTTAATGTACAGTTATGTAAGCAGGAATTTGGACCAATGACATTTCACAGTGGGTGGGGCTATACTACACAATGGAGCCAATAAAATGTCCTACTTCTTTGTTATATAGTAGGCGAAAATAACTATGTGAAAATAGTATGTCAGAATTCATAGTAACCATAAAACAGCAGGCGAATTTATTCAGATGACCTACTATTTCTGTTGAAATTCCAAAGTGCAAATCCAATAGACACTTAACTATCCAATGAGGCCACATGAGAGGAGTTCTGAATGGCAGTGAAGTAACACAATGGTTGACATTGGTCACATGACAATGTGATCCATACTACACACATTCATACCATATAGAACATACTTTTTTTATGGTCACAAAGTAATTATGTACAATTATATGTGTAATTATACAAATGTGGTATACTCAGACAGGCGATTTTGAATGCAGTGTTAGTCTTGGAGGAACCATGGACCTCATCTCAAAGAAGGAAGTTTGGGAGTAGCCTCTATCAGTTTTTAATTTGAGCCAGCCGCAAAACTAGGCCTAAATAATGAACAGATGGATGTGATTCAAGCAGGCATCATTAAAACACTCTCATAGCCTGAACTCTTGCTGAGCCGAACAGCCGAATAAAAAGGACCAAGTCGTTCCAAGTTTTGCACCCAAAAATAAATGGTACCATGGCTCTGTATTATGTTTTATACTCTTTTTAATGTCGGTTTAAGGGGGAATTTTGGGGGAGTTTAAACCTACTCGTGTTGCCGTGACAACCTTATTCCTGGCTTTTTACAGACAACTGAAACTGAATCTGGTTTTGCACTTTTCTCCCCCCCCCGTAGTGAGAATATAGCAATGAAATCAGGCTCTACAGAGTGCAATAAAAACCTCATTCATTTTCTCCATAGAGAAATATATTTGAGATAATGTATAAACCTTTCAAGACAGATATTCCATGAGCTCTGAGATTGTTAAGTGATGATATATGCTTCCATAAAAGCCACAAGTCAGAGTGATTTTAAAGTAATTTTAAACAAATTGTCTTTAATACCCATAACACTACTCATAATCCTGAAGCGGGCAGCTCCACCAATCAAAGGAGTCCATGTTACCATGGAAACGAGAACTGCACCAAAAGAATTCTTGGATGATTTATAAAGTAAAGTTACCTGAACCTTAAAGGGGCAGTTCACCTAAAAATGAATTACTTACACTCATGTTGTCCTACACCCAAATTATTTTCCTTCTTTTGCAGGCCACAATATCTCTCAAATCATATTCTTGAAATTGAATTTGGGCATAGGCTAATCAAATTTGGCACACCTTTAACAGTTACAAGACATGATTTGATGGAGAAGATAATCAGCATCTAACAACATAAATGTAGTATTTTCCTCACATACATCTATCATATGTGACCCTGGACCACAAAACCAGTCTTAAGTCGCTGGGGTATATTTGTAGCAATAGCCAAAAATACATTGTATGGGTCAAAATTATCGATTTTTCTTTTATGCCAAAAATCATTAGGATATTAAGTAAAGATCATGTTCCATGAAGATATTTTGTAAATTTCCTACCGTAAATATATTAAAACGTAATTTTTGATTGGTAATATGCATTGCTAAGAACTTCATTTGGACAACTTTAAAAGGCGATTTTCTCAATATTTAGATTTTTTTGCACCCTCAGATTCCAGATATTCAAATAGTTGTATATCGGCCAAATATTGTCCTATCCTAACAAACCATACACCAATGGAAAGCTTATTTAATCAGCTTTCAGATGATGTATATATCTCAATTTCGAAAAATTTACACTTATAACTGGTTTTGTGGTCCAGGGTCACATATGATTTCAGAAGACTTAGGCCTGGTACACACTAGATGATTTTCAAATCTTAACCAATTTTAAAACCATGGAAGACCACAGACATGAAGACAGTTTCAACTGATTTTTAGCCTTATAATCCTCTGAACACACACACTAGATGATTCGACCAGACCGCGAGACCACACACTTGATGACTGCAGGAACGATTTCACAGTGACACGAGATCTCACGGAGACTCGCGAGATCAAACGTGACTACAGAAGAAAAACAAATTTTTCAAGGGGAAGTCAAGGAAAAACAAGGGTAAGTCGTGGCCTAATGGTTAGAGAGTCGGACTCGTAACCCAAAGGTTGTTTGCTCTCATTGGCTATCGCGGATATCACGTCAGAGGCAGCCAGATCAGTAATTTGAGTACGGGTACGCTCCGTCTCGATCGGGAGCAGTTAAATAATCGTAATGACAGTGACACGAGATCTCACAGACTCGCGAGATCAAACGTGACTAGAGAAGAGAAACACATGGAGGACAAGCGACGTTGTCAGCTGGCTCTCCTGGCGCGCATTCTGTTGTACAGTGAAAAATATAGAAAAAAAAGAATATGGGTGATGTTCTTTCTCAGTACTCTACTGTACTACTGTACCACACAATAGAGGACTTTTTGGATAAAATATCATTTGCGGTCAAGCCTTGAATCAGGCCACACCCCCGGATCGTTCGGGGGTGCAAATCGAGCTTAAAATCGGCCTTAAAATCTTCAAGTGTGTGGCCAGCCTTAGTTTCATTAGTCTTATGGATAAAGTTTATGGTGCTTTTAATTATTTTCTGGAGTGTTGGTCACCACTTATTTTCATTGTATTGAAAATTGCAGGATTAACATTCGGCTTCCTTTTGTGTTTTTTACAAAAGAAAGTCAGTCATACAGGTTTCGAGCAACATGAGGGAGAGTAAATGGCAGAATTTAATGCATGCAGTTCTTATATTTAAGGTCTCTGTGTAGCACATCTACTATGAGAACTCAGAAGTTTTTTTACTCACATTTTTTTTTAATAGTGGTGCTCTGTCATTAAAGTTAGTGCTCTTAGCGATGTGTGTTCAGGATGTGAAGATCTCCAATTATATACAGAGTTGCACTGGCTAATATTTCTATCTTAAAATATCAGAAATTATGGAGCACAAAATCTGCTGTTACATCCATTAAATTGCAATTGAAAAACACAGAACACACTTGAAGATTCAAATCATATTCATGTATTAGAAACGGGCCCTTCTCAACAGGTGTCCTGTAAATCTTTAAGGTGGAACATTTCCTCCATGACAATAATTTAAAGCTAACATAAAAACCAGCCCCATATAGGATGCTTTCCTGGAGGCTTTGGCTTTTTGCACTGGGCAGACTGCCATGAGTAAGACTAGTGACTGAGGACACAATGTCTGTTGGACATTAAGCCTTTTGTGTCAGAGTATTTGATTCCTGAGAAAAGGTGATCAAAGGTTTGGTAGGATTCCATAGGCAGAATTTGAATTTAAGTTGATCTCGTAATTGAGACTGTGTATTATGAACCAAATCTATGAAAGACTTGTACACAAAATCTGAATGAAGAAACAGCAGTCTGAAAAAATGAATCAAACAACAGACCCAAACACAGACCTTTCAAATAACTCACTGTTGTACAGGTGGGAACAACTTCTGAGCCTGTAACTCAAGAGGATTTTGTCATGTAATATTATATGGATTATTCTGTAAAAGAAAGGAGAGTACACAGAAACACGCTGATCCAGGTCATGAAAACTGGCCCCAGATCTGGCCCCTCCTTTTAGCCTGGGGGAAGAGGCCTTAGAATTGGAAAGAATTTTGGGCTGAGTGGAAACATACGTGCAAATATAGGAGAAACAGAAAGCGAGGGGGGAGACGGGGGAGAGAAGGAGAGAGAGGGAAATTGGCAGCGACAGTAAGAAAGAACACAGAACATAATAGATTAGAAAGTAAAAAAAGAAAAAACAATAAAAATGAACAGAAAGGGGATTGAGTGAGTGCATTCCGGATTACTCATGAACCCCAAAAGCACATGGAAGACATTAAAGAGCATTATGTTGTTTTTCTCCTCAAGAAGACTGAGAGGATGGATGGACTGATGATGGATACATATGCAGTTAATTTCTCCTTAAATAATCTTCATCATAGGTATCACTAGCCAAATAAACTAGTCGGTAATGAGACAAGAAAAAAAAACACCCTCATTAGCTATGACTGTTCTTCAGCCTGTTTCTCCCAGATGAAACAGCTCTTCTCATTATACCTTCTTTCTCCATTGTGCTGCCAAATTGCAGTAATACAAGCTGTACTGTGTTAACTAAAGCTTTGGAAAGCACAAATGTCGAAGCAAAACCTCTCATGCAATACCAGTTTCGGATGTCTGTAATGGAAAACCACAGATCCATCTAAATCTGTTCAGGTGAAACCTTGACTACATTATCTTTGCAAGCTTGTTAATATGCGGTTCCAAGGTCAGCCATATCACCTTTCAACAATTTCTTTTCATTCTTATAAAATGCTGTATTTTACCAAAGAATCGGATATGTTGAAAACATGGTAATTACGACTGTGACCATGCTACCTAGTGGTTGGAAAGCCTTA
This sequence comes from Sinocyclocheilus anshuiensis, assembly GCF_001515605.1. Classification (NCBI taxonomy): domain Eukaryota; kingdom Metazoa; phylum Chordata; class Actinopteri; order Cypriniformes; family Cyprinidae; genus Sinocyclocheilus; species Sinocyclocheilus anshuiensis. Next base: position 1,767,908 of record NW_015542377.1, read on the forward strand.
AATCATCCTTATATTGTTGGAAATGCTTGGCCAAAACTCGAGACCTGGCTCTCTTTAGATTTCTTGCATCTTATAGTGTGTGCCATTTTGTAAAATGGCCAAATCCAAACCCATGTTTTTTTTCTTCACAAACCCATCTATACTGATCAAAATATTCCAGGATTTCAAACATTTTTTGTTTAGTACATTCAAACGTACTTTTCCTAAAATCACCACTAGCTATGACCCACAACTCTACTCAACCTTACACCCAAGCAGGTATATAATATAATATAATATAATATAATATAATATAATATAATAAGCATTTTTTTCACTTACGGTTCTATATTTGCACTTGTTTTTGATTAAATGCCTTAAGGTCTGTGGTTAAATCATTTTCAGGATTTGTTCTATGACATAAAACACCGTACATGTTTATATAAGTTATAAGTATATATAAGTTTTTATGTGTCTTGAAAAAGGTGGATGCTAACAATTCCTCTAGCTCAAACAGTAGAGTATATTGCTAGCAACACCAAGATCATATGTTTGATTCCCAGGGAATGCATTAGTTATATACTGTAAATGCAATGTATGTTGTTTTGGATAAAGGTGTCTGCCACATGCATAAATGTAAATGCAACAAGTGGCTAACAAGGACTACAGCGGTAACTTGTGATGTTAACCTCCGGGTTGGCAAAAATATGTCATCCCTGTAGCAATCTATACAATATTTGTGATTAATATATTGTTTAAGCTACATGTACCAGCAGGGGCTAACTTAGTCCTGTAATAAATTCTTGATTATTAAATCATGATTATTAAGTCATGACATTCAAAATGCGATCAACACATAAATTAAAACATCCAACAGTACTTTATGTAAGTTAATAGCTGTTGTTTAGCTTACGGAGCCACAGAAATAATGGCTAGACACATACCCTGAGGTCTTAATAAAGAAGATTGGCCACTTGAGGAAATCAGAAGACCTTCTGTTCATCTGTACTGCTTAAGATCAGAGCACCATGCTCCGGACAGTGCACTCCTTTGTCCAGGGGTCAATCAGCTGTCACCCGCTCTGAAACAACAGTTCACACGTTCCCTGACAATTGAGGATTTGTCTGCGCAAAGAGGGAGAGAGAATGCGAGCGAGGAAGAGATGATGGGAATAGATAAGAGTGAGGGCCCAGGAAAAAAAACACAGTAACTTTACACCAGCATCTCATTCTCTCTCTCTCTCTCGCATCACTCTGCTACAAGAGAACATCAGCATTCAGATGCTCTTTGATTATGTCCACCCGAATGTACTTTGTGTCCTTTGTAGTGGGCTTCACAACATTGAAGAAATATTGCATTTTCTTTGCAAGTTTGGTCACATTTTTGCAATCTGAGACAATTTTGACCATTTCATCATAGGCCAAAACTGGCAGTCTTTGTTTAGTGTAACATGCTCATCAACTTCCAATGAATCACCTTCGTTATGAATCTTAGCCTCCAAAAAAGTTCTGTCAATGCAGTCGCAGTCTTGCACTGGGATAGAGAACCAATAGGACCATAGCAATTTGAAATGGTGAAATTTAAATGGTACCATACTAACTCAAATAGTAGTCAATGTTTTGTCAGGATAATAAAAAACACTATGGTGAACCATGTCAATGAGGATATCTCAGCTAAAGGCTGGAATACATTTCATGACATCAGGGCCGGAGTGGGACTCATTTTCAGCCCTGGAGTTTCATGCCTTAGACGGCCCACTTTAGTTCATGACTGAGCTATTAAAATAATGTAATTAAAACCAGTACATAAAAGTCTGCAATAGTGCACTGTTCTCTACAGCCTTGTAATTCATTGTATTTTTCTAGAACTTTCGTGTTTTGTTTTTTTTTACATTTTTTTTATACTGGCCTTTTCAGCGCCGTCTTTGCGCTTTCTATTATCCATTTTTTACCTATAATTTTTTTGCTCGCGTATCTCCAACAACACTTTTTTTTTTCTGAGCAAGGTGCCGCTGTCTGGGAAGTCAGCAGATAATTGCCAAATAACTTCAGAAATGGAAAATAAGGGACAATTGTGATTCTTTATAAGAAAAAAAGGGACAGAATAAGGGACGCTCAAAATATTTGTACTGTACCATAATGTATGTCTGCCTGCAGTTAAAAAGTTCTCAGAAATGATCACTTTTGTTTTGCTTAACCTATTTATGTACAATTATTCTAAAAATAATTTTTAATGTCATCCTACAAAAAATCGAGTAAATTGTACCATTATAGAATAGTGGCTGCATAAGTAGTGTAGTAATTTAGGAGGTGAATATACTGTGAAATTACATACATATTGCAACCATATAGGCCTAGGCCAGGGGTAGGCAAGTTCGGTCCTAGAGAGCCGCAGTCCTGCAGAGTTCAGCTCCAACCCAAGAAAAAAAAAACTCACCTGCCTATAGCCTTAGTAATCCTCAAGACATTGATTAGCTTGTTCAGGTGTGTTTGATTAGGGTTGGAGCTGAACTCTGCAGGACTGCGGCTCTCTAGGACCGAACTTGCCTACCACTGGCCTAGCCTATGAATGAATGATAATGTATATTTTTTCTATTAAAGAAAAGTTAGAGAGTGTGGGCTGCTTCTGGTGCTTGTATTTGTACTTCAATATAATGAGGTCTAAGTTTAAGAATACGCTAGAAGTTAGCTACATTTTTTAAATGTTATTTTTTTTCTCTATTTAACAGCGTTAACTTACAATAGTGAAAGACGTCCCTCAGGTAGATATTGAGTGTTTTCCTTCCTTGCTGGATGTTGGATTCGTGATTAATACGTTGTTTGCATTCGCCCAAACTGATTTCCCAAAACCAAAACGCGGACGGTGAGCGCGAGTTGCGCTCGCTGTGAAGCAGGAGCAGCCGGCAGCTTCCGCTTGGTCTTAAAGGGGTCATATGATACGATTTCAAGTTTTCCTTTCTCTTTGGAGTGCTACAAGCTCTTGGTGCATAAAGAAGATCTGTAAAGTTGCAAAGACTAAAGTCTCAAATCCAAAGAGATATTCTTTATAAAAGTTAAGAGTCAACCACGCCTACCTAAAACGCCTCGTTCTAACACGCCCCTACATATCTACGTCACAATGTGGAAATATTAGTATAATGCCACCCAAATGTGCACGCAAAGAAAGAAGGCGTGGTTTCAGGAACGCAGTAGTGTTGATGCAGCCATGTTAGGGGGACACTGTGTATTTCAGTGCGAAAGCAAAAGCACTTTATTTGGCCTTCCGGAAGTAGATGCAATTAGGAATCATTGGTTAAGATTTATTTACAACAGAACAGCACAACCCAGATGTTCGAATTTGTGCAAGCATTTTATGGACGACAGTTTTTTGAACCTAGAAGAGTACAAGGCT
>NW_015542377.1:1772225-1780002 GCF_001515605.1 Sinocyclocheilus anshuiensis
CCTATTACATTTCCAAAGTAACCTTCCCAACACTGGATATTAATAAGGTGTGAGGCTTTATTAACATGTAGCTACACCTACCCCAGGTCACCGTGATTTTGCCAAGTAAGACATGTTCCTGGATCAACATCTTTTGATGATCCTGGATCAACACTATAGTCTAAAAATATAGATCCAATCCCTACCCATAATTTATTCCTAAAATCAGTGGGAAATGATAGCAGATTAACAAGGGTGTAGAAGCACCTAACCCTGATCGTAAACCTAAAACTGAAATTTCCTGAAAAGTTATCCGTCAATTCTGATTGGTTGCTTGGAATGTTGTTCCAGGATCAACAAGGATGTTGATCCAGGAACATGTTGGGTCATCAGTACTACCCCAACCCTAAACCTACCCTTACAGTAGGATAAATACAGTGTTGGTAGCATAATCTGATAGGTAGTATTATTTGTCAGAACACCTGGCCCTCACGGCCAAAAAAACAGACCGGCCCACCGGGAATCCTCCCGATGCTCCCGATTAGCCAATCCGGGCCTGCATGACATTCTAAATCTGAGCAGATTTGAAAACACTAGGCATCATACACTTGCTGACTTTGTAAATGGTTACAAAGGAAAACTGGGCATCATGCACAAAATGACTAAAGATCGCACACTACCAGACTTTTCAAGTCGTCCACGAATTGTGCACCTAGTTGCTAGGAGATGCATGACAAATGAAAATAATATCACAATTATCAAAATATCAAACATATTTGATATCTTCAGACTGGATGGAATCTAGGTTTGAAGCTAAAAAAAAGTCTGTGCCCCTCATACACTATGCGATTTTCAGTGAAATGTGTCAACTCCGACTGCCCAAAATCTGCAGACAATCTGGCTCTGACTTTTGGCTATTAGCATTGACTCGTCCAGACTGAAAATTGATGCAAAAATCTGTGAAAAAGTCTTGTAGAGCATTCCGGCCATAAGATGCATACAGTATGACATTAAAGTCCTCATTTTCATTTTGATATATAATTTAATATGGAATATGTCTACCCTGTCTAAGATGACTACGGTCCTCCCACTCTTTGGTTTTCTGTTGTTGCTCTTTCATATTTGTGAAGAGATGCCTTCGCTGTTAAACTGACAAATGGAAGCAATTTAATATAGAATGTTTTCATTATTATGACTCACTCTTTCATCAGAACCCATATCTCATATCTCACTTGAAAGCCCAGACAAACACTCAAAATACTCACATTCACTATTCGCACACATCCCTATGCAAACTCAAAAGAACTATACAAAAGGCGGATGAACCTTTCAGGTAGGTTAATGATGTTCCTCTAAAGTAGCCCCTTGAGGAACAGCTCTCATTTGAGGAGAGCAACTGATCATCTGCAGGTTACCTGTGACATGTGGATTTTCCATGGCTTAACCACAGCGACTTGGAAGGAATAGAGAGCTGAATGACTGATGCAAATTAGGTCAGCTCTTGAGGGAGATCTTGTTGTACCAACTGGCACAAAAGACTGGCACTTTCCTCAGATAACACTAAAAATATTCTTAATAAATTTTGAAATTAAATATTTAACCCAAAAGTTGGGTTAGTCCATGTTTGACCCAAAGTTGGGTTGAAACAACCCAGTATTTTTTAGAGTGACGACAATCAGCACAAGACCAGCAGCCTGGAATTAAACCACACCATGCTGGTTTCCGATGGAGTTTTGGTTCCTTGCCACTGTCGCCTTTGGCTTGCTTAGTTGGAGACACTTAATTCTGTAAATTTTGTCGGCTTGATTGTTCAGACACTGTTGGAAGAGAACTAAACTGAGCTGGATGATGACATCACTAAATCAACAATGAACTGACTTTAACTGAAAAAAACTGACTGTTTACTATTGTCCTCCTGCATTATCGGCACACTGTTTTCCTGTTTAACACTGTAAAGCTGCTTTTGACACAATCTGTATTGTATAAAACGCTATATAAATAAAGGTGACTTGACTTGTTAAATATAGTGAATATAGTGACATATATGCCAGGCTAAACAGATAAGTCTTCAGTCTAAACGTGTGTCTGAGTCAATATTCCAAATGTTAAGTGTCATTTGAACAACTCCTCCTTGTTCCTCCTTTTGTACGACCAAGTTTTACATGCGTTTACATGTAAAATAGATATTGCGACTACAGATCGACTTCGTACACTGTGTATACTCTGAAAGACAAAGGTGACACATACCGTTTATTTATCCGTCAAATATTTGAGTATTGTATTTTGATGACTATATCTTGACTTTTCAAAAACACGCTGTTCCTCAGATGTAACTGCGCATGTAAATGTACTTCTGGTTATTCATTGTTTAGCAGAAAATGTGATCTTTTTCAGTTTTACAAAGAGTGCACAAAAAAAAGTGTAAAACGTGAGTTAGAACAGTGAGGCATGATAGCAGACATGAACTATGGATTGAGTCCAAGTGAGGTACAACATAAGATAAGTATATCCATTCCCATCCTATATGGTTTAGGATGAACTTAAAGAATGTATTCATAATGATAAATTATTCAACTTTACCTGTATTCACCTAATGCCAAGTAGAAGAAAATTTTATTGAAAATGCGAATGCTAGCCGGAGAACTATAACAAGATATTTTATTGTTTTTTTAAAGCTGTTACACTATGAATAATGTGATTTATACAATTGTAATTTTATTTTAAAGTTTTTCATTCTTTCTTATATTGATGCAAATTACCCCAACTTGTAGGCCTATTATGTTATTGGGGTTAACTCCTCGTTAACATAAATTCTTGAAGTCTTCTAAAATGGCTGGAATTTAAACTAGAAAGATGTGCCCATAGTGTGAGTTCTAGACTAACAGAAGTTATTTATGTTTAAGGCTGGAATACACTACACAACTTTTAAAATGGGAACAGATTTAATAACACTGGGCATACACTTGCTGACTTTGTAAATGGTTACAGGGAAAAACTGGACATCATAAACGACTGAAGATCACACACTACTAGTTTCAGGTAATTAAAAAAAAACTAATGCAGAAATGTGCACATTGCTAGACGACGTGAGAAATTAAAATATGTGTTCTAAAATCTCCTCAAAATATCAAACATGTTTGATATCCTCCGACTGAATGCAATCATAGTCTGAAGCTAAAAATCAGTCTTGCTGAAGTCTTGTAGTATTCCAGAAAGTCAAATGCTGGGTCGGGTGAAACTAAATGCTATATGCTAATTTATTCCTCAATTTGCTATCACATCTTCAGGTTATCATTTGCTACAAAGGATACAGCTGGAATGCCAATCTTCACTGATCATCTACACACACACACACACACACACACACACAAACACACACCAGGTGAAGTCCAAGAACTTTGTCACATCACAACCCCACCCCACCCCAATGAAATATAGATGAAGGCCTAAAATTTTGATAAGCCCCCAAACCATAACTTGTCAGTCCTGTGAGCATTCAAAATAATCCTTTCAGTCTCCGCTCAGTTTAGCTTCTCTTGTTTTTACAAGAGACAGTGAGAAACAGCAAATCCTTCTGTTATGAGTAAGCATGATTATGAGATTAATAGAAAACATTAGCATGGTGCTAACCAATGCTACAGATTAAATGTGTTTTGAACACAAACCATGCTAATGTCTTATGTTTTTCCTCCCTACACAATTAAAATCAGTTAAGTCCAATGTTTTTTTTGGAGCCCATTGACTCATTTGACCCAGTTGATCCCATTTTGTTTTAAAATATCTTAATTTCTGTTTCACAGATTCACCGAAGTCATACAGATTTGCAGTGACATGAGGGTGAGTAAAAGATGACAAAATTTTCATTTTTGGGTGGACTATCCCTTAAAAATAAAAAAGGATTATTTTGAATGCTCACAGGACTGACAAGTTATGGTTTGGGGGCTTATCAAAATTTTAGGCCTTCATCTATATTTCATTGGGGTGGGGTTGTGATGTGACAAAGTTCTTGGACTTCACCTGGTGTGTGTTTGTGTGTGTGTGTGTGTGTGTGTGTGTAGATGATCTGACTGTGTGTCTGTAGATGATCTGTCTGTGTGTGTCTGTAGATGATCTGACTGTGTGTCTGTAGATGATCTGAATGTGTGTGTTTGTAGGTTGTCTGGCTGTATGGTGACAGAAGAAGGCTGTGGTTATTTGTCTTCAGCTTTGAGTTCAAACCCCTCACACCTGAGAGAGCTGGATCTGAGCTACAATCACCCAGAACATTCAGGAGCCCTCCCTACACAATTAAAATCAGTTAAGTCCAATGTTTTTTTTGGAGCCCATTGACTCATTTGACCCAGTTGATCCCATTTTGTTTTAAAATATCTTAATTTCTGTTTCACAGATTCACCAAAGTCATACAGATTTGCAGTGACATGAGGGTGAGTAAAAGATGACAAAATTTTCATTTTTGGGTGGACTATCCCTTAAAAATAAAAAAGGATTATTTTGAATGCTCACAGGACTGACAAGTTATGGTTTGGGGGCTTATCAAAATTTTAGGCCTTCATCTATATTTCATTGGGGTGGGGTGGGGTTGTGATGTGACAAAGTTCTTGGACTTCACCTGGTGTGTGTTTGTGTGTGTGTGTGTGTGTGTGTGTGTGTGTGTAGATGATCAGTGAAGATTGGCATTCCAGCTGTATCCTTTGTAGCAAATGATAATCTGAAGATGTGATAGCAAATTGAGGAATAAATTATCATATAGCATTTAGTTTCACCCGACCCAGCATTTGACTTTCTGGAATACTACAAGACTTCAGCAAGACTGATTTTTAGCTTCAGACTATGATTGCATTCAGTCGGAGGATATCAAACATGTTTGATATTTTGAGGAGATTTTAGAACACATATTTTAATTTCTCACATGTCGTCTAGCAATGTGCACATTTCTGCATGAGTTTTTTTTTTAATTACCTGAAACTAGTAGTGTGTGATCTTCAGTCGTTTATGATGTCCAGTTTTTCCCTGTAACCATTTACAAAGTCAGCAAGTGTATGCCCAGTGTTATTAAATCTGTTCCCATTTTAAAAGTTGTGTAGTGTATTCCAGCCTTAAACATAAATAACTTCTGTTAGTCTAGAACTCACACTATGGGCACATCTTTCTAGTTTAAATTCCAGCCATTTTAGAAGACTTCAAGAATTTATGTTAACGAGGAGTTAACCCCAATAACATAATAGGCCTACAAGTTGGGGTAATTTGCATCAATATAAGAAAGAATGAAAAACTTTAAAATAAAATTACAATTGTATAAATCACATTATTCATAGTGTAACAGCTTTAAAAAAACAATAAAATATCTTGTTATAGTTCTCCGGCTAGCATTCGCATTTTCAATAAAATTTTCTTCTACTTGGCATTAGGTGAATACAGGTAAAGTTGAATAATTTATCATTATGAATACATTCTTTAAGTTCATCCTAAACCATATAGGATGGGAATGGATATACTTATCTTATGTTGTACCTCACTTGGACTCAATCCATAGTTCATGTCTGCTATCATGCCTCACTGTTCTAACTCACGTTTTACACTTTTTTTTGTGCACTCTTTGTAAAACTGAAAAAGATCACATTTTCTGCTAAACAATGAATAACCAGAAGTACATTTACATGCGCAGTTACATCTGAGGAACAGCGTGTTTTTGAAAAGTCAAGATATAGTCATCAAAATACAATACTCAAATATTTGACGGATAAATAAACGGTATGTGTCACCTTTGTCTTTCAGAGTATACACACTGGACGAAGTCGATCTGTAGTCGCAATATCTATTTTACATGTAAATGCTTGTCGTACAAAAGGAGGAACAAGGAGGAGTTGTTCAAATGACACTTAACATTTGGAATATTGACTCAGACACAAGTTTAGACTGAAGACTTATCTGTTTAGCCTGGCATATATGTCACTATATTCACTATATTTAACAAGTCAAGTCACCTTTATTTATATAGCGCTTTATACAATACAGATTGTGTCAAAAGCAGCTTTACAGTGTTAAACAGGAAAACAGTGTGCCGATAATGCAGGAGGACAATAGTAAACAGTCAGTTTTTTTCAGTTAAAGTCAGTTCATTGTTGATTTAGTGATGTCATCATCCAGCTCAGTTTAGTTCTCTTCCAACAGTGTCTGAACAATCAAGCCGACAAAATTTACAGAATTAAGTGTCTCCAACTAAGCAAGCCAAAGGCGACAGTGGCAAGGAACCAAAACTCCATCGGAAACCAGCATGGTGTGGTTTAATTCCAGGCTGCTGGTCTTGTGCTGATTGTCGTCACTCTAAAAAATACTGGGTTGTTTCAACCCAACTTTGGGTCAAACATGGACTAACCCAACTTTTGGGTTAAATATTTAATTTCAAAATTTAACCCAACAGCTGGGATAGTCCATATTTGGCCCAAAGTTGGGTTGACACAACTCAGCATTTTTAGAGTTGATGAGGTCTTCGCAGGGGATCTGTCTCTAGGGCTCATCTAGTTGTCATGGTTTCCGCTGACATTCAGGGCTGTAGAGGTCGTCTCTAGGTGCTGATCCACCATCCGGTCTGGAAACGGACTGGATTTGGGTGGCTACGGTGACTTTGGAATAAGAGATGAAACAGACTAATATTAGCGTATGCCATTCTTCTTATGATGTAGTGAGTACATCTGGTGTTATGGGAAGTGTTCCCTAGATGCCATTTATACTTAATTTCCATATTGGAAGCACTTTTGCCATTCCTTTTCTCCACCAACATCTTGGAACGCCCATCCAGAGGTTCACTGGCTCTTGTCATGCCCAGATCCACCCCTGGCCCATCATCAACCACACACCTGGAACCCATCTGCCATTATGTGGTTTAATTCAAAGCTAGGCCCAATCACAACCATTGTCTGTCATTTACACAGCCCTACTATTTGCAAATCACATGGATCCCTATTGTATCAGAAGTCACTGTAATCATATAATGTTAATTATGTGTATTATTGAATATATGTTTAAATATGGGCCATTTAAAGAAGGTGAGTGTCCCTAGTCTTGTTCCCCCCCCCCCTTTGGAATAATATGTAGCCTATTGTAATATTTTTCTTTCATAAATGACACTTTGGTGTGGATTTATACCTTCACATTGCGTTCCAGAGCCAGAGACTGGATGGCCATTCCTGGGACTATTCCAGATAAGAAACCGGAGAGCAGAACTGATCAAAAACATTCCAAACATCAAACCCCTCTCCTCTGAATGCTGAATGTTCTGTGTTCAAGGTCAGGAGTTTTTTCTCCTGGTTGAGATCGAGTCTTTATGGGAGTAATCATAAAGTCATGCGCACATCATTTATTTTCTTTTTTCCTTTGGCAAACATGCTGGACTTGTTAGTCTTTTTAAAAGATTTGTTTATCCAGTGCCAAGGAAAATTGTTTGACGTACCTTTGAAATGCATGCAGCACTATAATGTAAAACATTCACATACAGACACGCATGTTTACCTAGCTAAATGAGCACATTGCATAGACTTCTTGCATGTTTTTCCGAATTTGTTTTTTTTATATACAGCTAGTTAAATATTATATATTATAACCTAACCCACATCCTAACCCTAACCGAACACTTTTAGCATGTTTACTATTTTAACTTTGTTTACCATTAATGAGGACATCCCCAAAAGGAGGTTTTAGAAGATGTTGTCAGGTTTAACTTACTTCTAGATACAAATTTGTCCCCAAAAGATGGTATACACACACACACACACACACACACACACACACACACACACAC
>NW_015542377.1:1780100-1783847 GCF_001515605.1 Sinocyclocheilus anshuiensis
GAACACTAGATTTAAATAAAAACATCTTTTGGCTGATTTATAAGCCTTTTTAACTAGTAAGGACCAGTAAAATGTCTTCACTAGTGTGTTGGTAAAGTATTTCACAATATAAGTGAGGACGTTTGGTCCTCACAAGTATAGTCAAAACAAGTACACTTTAATAGACAAGCTACAGTCGGAGAGCACATCCCCAGAATAGCTTGATGTTTGAAATCAAACTAACACTACATTGCCCTCTTCTGGTGGCATATGTGAAACGGTCTGCAATAAACCTGATTTAATGTTAATTTGAGGTCTGTTTGTGGCATGTGATATATGAGAGCAGTTAACTTAAAATATTATACATAAAACATGAATAGAACCTTTGAACGATATGTTAATGATGCACACTGACATGAGATCACAACAGAACACTTGAAAGAGAAATGACATTGAACCAAGCTGTTTCTTTAAGTGGCTTTTATAATGTCAACACACTGTATGTTCAGACGTACAATAATAAGACTGCAATATTGGATGTAAAATTGTGTGACAAATCACATAAAAATAAACCTTCGATCTACACATCAGTTTTTCATGCATAATGGCTGTTCATGAAATGTCATGACGCATCATGAGACTGTCCAAAAGGCATTTTAATAGGTCACAAGCAATCATGTCTTCACAAACACTGTACCCTGCATAAAAGATAAATTCTTGATTGTCTTCAACACAGGAAAAGGGTGTCGCTGAATTAAACAGTTGCATAGCAACAAACCAAAATGTGAATGAACATGACAGCTGCTTACTAAATTGATTTGTTTAATCTCCGTTTCTATGAAAGTTTGAGAGATTAAACAAGCTACAAACTCAGAGAGAGAGAGAATAAAGTTAACAAAAATCAAATGAAAGCTGAAAATTGCAGGCACATACGTACAGTAACATGAGACAAATAAAAAGAACTTAATTCAATCAGTCGCAGCGTGACACTGACCTCTAGAGGATTTTTTAGACATTACAGTCTATAGGTAGTGAGGAGTTTGAGTTTTGTAAAAAAAAAAAAAAAAAAGTCTGCATCAGTTATAGGACAGATTTCACATATGCTTTGCCAGACAGTGATGTGAAAATTTGATGACTCGTTTAGACAAATAAAATGTTATCCTGACAGTTTAAAATATTAATATATGCTCTGGGTTCATATAGAATATACATAGAAATCATGTGAATGTTTTCTGGTTGCCTGAATTTTGTCTATATTGTTCAAAGACAAAAAAATTATATAAATAATCTGGGCTATGTCCGAAAGATGAAAAATGTGGCATACGGAGGTAGGAAGGCAAAAAGGCACATCTGAATCCAATGATTGTGTCACATCCTATCAACTGAGATTTCATCTGCTTATGATATCCCACTATTCTGTGTGCGCGATTCCATGACAGTTGAACTGAATTACATCTGAAAGGCAGTAGTGAGTTTGTGTATAAATGTAGGTTTCTGCCCAATATTGTGAGCTTTTTACTCATTTACTCAAAATATCCTAATTTTTGGGATATTATTATTAAATATCCCAAAAAAAAATTTTTTTTTTTTCATAATTTACTCACCCTCAAGTTGTTCCAAACCTGGATGAGTTTCTTTCTTCTGCTGAACACAAAATAAGTAAATGATGACAAAATGTTTTTATTTTTTGGGGGTGAATCACTTTAATTCCTAGCAAGAAATTGTTACTATGGTATTTAAATATTTGCTTGGTTAGCACCAAAGTTCTCGCTATTTTGTTGTAGATCATTAGGCTGTTATGCCACTTCAGAAGCCTGCTGAACTCAGTTTCAGGATGTACCTTAGAAACGCAAATGTTGCCTGAGAAGTCACTGGCTTATTGGCTTACAGCGAACGCAGCCCTGGTGTGTCTCGTGTGTTGAAATGACTTGAATGCCACCACAGAAACAGAAGAATGTCACAGAACACATTCTCTCCCACATGTACAAATGCCTAAATTTATAATAACATGCAGGCACATATGGTGGCTATAATTAAAGCAACATTTTTTTTCATGTTAAGGCATCAGTGATATATTTTTGCAAAACTATTACCTTAATTTGGAAACGTCGGCTATAGGGTTGGATTTCAACGCAGTATTAATGCAATTTAACTGATTCAATAAGTCCAAAATGCAACGACAGGACAGAGACCAAGACATTCTGAAGCCTTCCAGGAAGTCGTCGATGAGTGAAAAAGCAGACAAAACTGGTGATAAACCCACAGCTCTGTCGAAAATAACCTTGAAAGAGCATGATTTCAAAGTTCTGTTTGAAAAAAAGGACATTTTAAGGCCATGTTTAGTCATACTAAGCTGAAAAAGTGGCATGAACTTCACAGAGAATTTGTGAATATACAAGTTTCCTTTAAAACACATTTATAAAACAACAAAATATAAACTTTCGCATTTTGTTCAGGCTATTTCATATTTACAAGGAAGAAAAAAACATTAAAATATCAATAATTCAATAAATCAATATACAGGACAACACATGCATTCACAAATCGGCAGTAATGATGGATTCACTGTACATCAGTCTGTTAGTGTCAGCCAGCAGCACTGCTTGACTTGGGTCTATTTGCATAGTCTTCTGTGCCATATGTCCAAAAACTGGCATTGTGCCACCTGACACTGCTGTCATGGGTGTCAGTGTGACACAATGAGAAAGCAAAGGTGTATTGGCGTCATGATTGGAGCCTGTGGAGGGGACGCTGGTCACGTGACCAGTGCTGGTTGAGCCGCTGGCGCTGCTGGGTGACCGGCTCTTCGGCGGAGGGCCGTGCTGCACCATCTGTGGAGGGCCCTGAGTTGGAGCGAAATGGGCAGCAGAGAAGGCAGCATAGCCTGTTGGGATAGGGTATCCATTTACAGGTATAAAACGCTGGTTTTGAGGCATCGGCGCTGCCATGAAGCCCGCGATTTGTCCCGGTACAAGGCTCTGTGGAGGTCCGTAGATGTATCCGGCATAGCGCGGGCTGCTGAGGTTGCTGACGGGGCTGGCGCTCAGAGAGGTAGTCTGGGTGGTGGCGTTGCCTCCTGATGGTGTGCTGGAGCTGGCGTGGGAAGACAGACCCTCCCAAGCACGTAGTCGGGCGTGGATGTCTTTGAATCTCGGCCGTTGAGCGGGACCCTCCTGCCAGCACTCAGCCATCAGCATGTACATGCGAGGGGGGCAATCCTCCGGGCAGGGCAGCAGCTGCCTCTTCCGCACCATCTCCATCACTTCCTGGTTGCTGAAACCATAATAGGGCTGCAGGCCGAAGCTGAAGATCTCCCACAGAACCACACCGAAGGCCCAAATGTCAGAGTCTGTTGTGTATTTCCCGTAAATGATGGCTTCTGGTGGCATCCAGCGAATAGGAAGGAGCGTTTTGGGCTGGACTCTGTAATAATCTGAGGTGTAGATTTCTCTTGACAAGCCAAGATCGGAGATCTTGATGTGAAGTTGCTCACCAACCAGGATGTTTCTTGCCGCAAGGTCTTTGTGGACGTAAAAATGGCTTGCGAGGTACTCCATCCCGGCTGCGACTTGAATGGCCAGGTGAAGAAAGTCTCCATGGTCGAGGCTGGACTTGACGGTACCGTCTTCATCGCTACTGCAGCCCACATCTGAGTGGGGAGAGCGCATGATGAGAAACTCGTGGAGGTCCCCTTGAGCTAGGAACTCGAAGAGCATGCAGACGGGCTGCTCCTGGGTCACGACACCCAGCAGACAAACCACATTGGGA
>NW_015542377.1:1784390-1786036 GCF_001515605.1 Sinocyclocheilus anshuiensis
AAAATCACCCCACTGTTGTGCACTTGAGATGTCCTTCAGTGTTTTTATGGCCACTAGCTGAGCTTGCTCCATGCCTGGCAGGTACAGGTGGCCTTTGTAGATTTTACCAAAGTTGCTCTCGCCCAACTTTTCCATGAAGCGCACTGCAGACAGAGGAAGCTCTTTGGCTTTGCTCTACAGAAGAGAAGGAAATAGAAAGGTAAGGTTGTGGTGGAAAATTTGTTATTGCAAATTTGAGACAACAATGTAGTAAATGATTTGTGGTCAAGTAACATTATGCAAAACAAATTATTTTAATATATATATATATATATATATATATATATATATAAATTTGTGCTGTCAAGTAATAATTAGATAACGCCAAAGGTACTTTATAAACTGATGAAATACACTTGAATAATTAAATATTAAAATAAATGAATTAAATTATTACATTTGACTGAAAAGGTATGGCACTAACACGTCATGCTTTAATACATTTTTGTTAGTTTAAATTTATGAAGAAGCTGTTGTCAACTGTTGTAGCTTTGTTTTTAATCTTTTGCTCTGCTGCTGAAAAATAAGACATGCTACAACCTCAACCACTGACCACAGAAATACATAAAACCTCTGTTTACTCTTAAAATATTCTCACTGTCATGTACATTTATGTACTTTGCAGAAGCTGTCTTACCACTTACATGACAGCCACTGTGACTCTATGTTGTTTTATCCCCTATAAGAGTGATAGAGATGTAAGTGATATGCATAATGTTGTGTGACTGGTATGGACAAGACTCTGGCTCATGAAGCAGGAAATAAAAAGTTTGACAAAAGGTCACAGCTACATTCAGCAGAGAAATAAACCGTCAAATAAAAGAGAGGAGTCTCTTTCTTTGAAAGAAGCAGATGTTTTGAGTTAGCATCAACTCAGCATCCCTGTTTTGAGTGAATGGTAACCTTTGAATGACCTAAGTCTGAACTTTGGCCTGCAGCTGAGACTGTCGATGAGAGGTCTCAATGTGTTACAGATACAAACAGCACTTCAGGGTGTCAAAAGGTCTGATTAATACTGGAGCTAAATGGAACTACCATCATCTCATCAAAATATTTGTAAAATGTCTCTCTAACCAGCAACAAAGAAGAAAAGGCAAGGAAAAACAATTTTCAAGCGAAAATCTAATTAGAATCTGCTTTGAATGATCCAAATGGAATGATAACAATATGATTATATTTAGATAATCCTCTCCAGGCTTGGAAGAGATTGCCTCCATATGCTCATCCCTCCTGTCATTTTGCCTCCTGTTTGCGCAGTGCCCTTAACCCAGGAATATACACTAATTCAAACGTTATGAAAATGCCCCACAACTCCAATGGGCAAAAAGTATAAGAATAAAAATCAAAATGAAGACACTTGCTGATAGCGTTGTTTATTTGCACACACGATCTGTTGTTTTAGCACCCAATTCACTATCAGAACTGACTTAAAGGTGACATATCATGAAAATCTGACTTTTAAGTGCTATAATCAGGTCCCCGGTGCATCGTGTTTTTGCAAGAGACAACTGTATACTAGTTTTAATGCCATGGCGGAAGTTTGAGCAAAACATGCTAACTGTTCTGTCTTTGGCTGCACAGACGAGCACAGAACACTATTTAGAGTC
>NW_015542377.1:1786084-1786402 GCF_001515605.1 Sinocyclocheilus anshuiensis
AACTTGTGTGTGAATGAGAACTTAGTTTAGTACTCACATGCTGTGACAGCCGCTTTCTGTCCGTGTGCTTCGATGTGTGCGCTCAGAAAACCATATATCATAAGTTTAAACTCATATGGTCTAAAACGCATGATTTCAGCACAATAAACATGATAATCAGAACCAAAACAGATGTTTTTAGCAGGTATGAGCTGTAATGGCACAGCTCTATTCTGGAAAAGGGGGCGGGGAGCAGCAGCGTATTTGCATTTAAAGAGACAGGCCCGAAAAACAGCGTGTTTCTGCTTCCACTCAAAATAGGCATTTTCAAAATTATAT
>NW_015542377.1:1786877-1797655 GCF_001515605.1 Sinocyclocheilus anshuiensis
AGCTCATTTGCATTTAAAGAGACAGGCCCGAAAAACAGCGTGTTTCTGCTTCCACTCAAACTAGGCATTTTCAAAATGATATAATAAATGATCTGTGGAGTATTTTGAGCTGAAATTTCACCGACACATTCTGCGGACACCAGAGACTTATATTACATATTGTAAAAAGGGGCATAATATGTCTCCTTTAATAATTAATTTCAGCGCATTTAGCACCTGAATTTTGGGAAGTAAGAGAATAAAATGCAGGTTTTTGTGCTGAAATCCACTGATACACTGTGGTGTAGATGCACTTTCATAGTTGGTTATGATCTGTTAGTAGTAACATCTCACCTTTGGTTTGTATGCCGTGAGCATGGACATCTCCACGTTCTGACCGCGTACCGGTTTGTGCTGGCGTGGGGCTGGTGGACGTGAGGCTTTCTGGTTGTTTCGACACACACAGATGAAGAAGAACAGCAGGGCGATGGCTAGCGGAATAGCAACGCTTGGTACCAGAATGTACAGGATCCCCATACTGCTGCTGCCATGCTTGGGCAAATCTGAGGACAATCAATAAACAAATATATGAACTAAAACCATATGATAATTCTGTTATGACAACAATTTGCAGTCAAGCTAAGGCAGTGCTCATTAAAAATATGTGTTTTGGAGTAAAATCTTTCACATATTACCCAAGTTTGGCTAAGTTCAGAATCAAATACTAGCATACTGCATACTGGAAAAAGTACTGTACATTGCATACTAATTTTTAAAAGAGCATGCAAAACAGTTTATTTAATAATGCAGTTGACCTTAGTACATGCACAGTTATCATTTCAAAAATATTTAGCATTTTTAACCAAATTTTGTGTACAAATATTTTAACTTTTTGCAGTCCAATGAAATAATCAAAAAAAAAATAAATAAAAAAAGTAAAAAGTAAAATCGTAGCTCATGTTACTTTAAATCATATTTATTGTTCTCATCGCACTTGAAATGGGAGGTGCATTGCTTTGCTGTTAATGTAACTGTAAAACTGAAACTATATAAAAAATGTTTTTAGTAGTTAAAATTAAGCTGAAATAAAATGTATAGTATTAGGAAACATAAAAACTTAGAAAATTAGAAATGTTGGCTTTGCAACTAACTGTAATAAACACTGAAATAAAAGTTAATTAAAGCTATATTAAATACAGTATAAAAATTAAATCAAATTCAAAATCTTTAATAAATACTATAATGGTCTAGGCCTATAAATTATACTAATAGTGCATTTCATTGTGTGATACAGCATTTAGCAAATTCAATAGATCTTATCATTATTCTGTGCGTAAAGAAAACTCACATAGCATGCGTACTGTATATTTTGGAAATAGTATGAGTGTAGTATGCTATTCTGAACATAGTCATATGTCAATATGAGTAGTGCATCTCACCACATGGAGGAATGTTGCAGAGCTCCATGCGCACACTCTCATCTAGGGTGAAGCACCAGGGAGCGTCGTGCTTGTTGCCGGGGTTGCGACAGTAGGAATGTCCCCCGTTGAGCTCTGGGTAACGCATGGCCAGGAAGGTGTGGCTGTGGGGATACTGCGAGTTCCACGGCTGACACTGACGACCAGATTTAGTCACGCTGACTGTCCCGCGGTAGTCTGAACCACTGTTGTTATAACATTTGTGGCCTAAAATGGAAGAGAAGAAGAGAATTGATTTAGTTTTTCAATAAAATAACATTTTGACAAGTCTTTTTTTAAATAATTACACAAAATACTTACTTTTATTTATGGTCTCAGCTATTGGAATGCCTATTCTCATGCAGTTGGCAGCCTCGGGACTGTCCGAAGCGGCCAGGTCTTCACAGTTGGGCAGTTTGAGGCGCTTGAGGATGAGGGAGTTGGAACGAGCAATGATGTACTCTGTCTTACACAGGTCATTCTCCAGAATCTCACACTCGTCCTTGCACAAGTCCCGCGGTTTGTCCATGCCAGAGCTGCGGTCACATGTCGGGAAGGCAAAGTGGCACAAGGACGGGATTGCAAACTGGGAGCAGCGATCTGACAGGTGATTGGAGGTGCCAATCATGGTGAACGCCGCTGGAAAAAACCAGAAACAAGCCTTTACACAGGGGTTTCCTCCAGATTTGAAAGCAAGAATAAGCCATTGTGGATTCCAACAAGCTACGTAACAATCTAGTGTATTCGAGGGAAATTATATCTTACACACAAACAAAAAAGAGACAAAGTTCTGGTGAATTGTTGTGATTTTGCAAGAAGCTGTGTACTTTCAAAAACAAATTGCCTGCTCACTCTTGAGAGAGGAAACCACAGTGAATGCCCGTGTGATCTAAAATGGCTACAATTGTAAACTTCGTCACAGAAAACAAAAAACTATTCAAATTTAAAACTGAAGCCAGGCTTAGTCCAATCCTATGTATATGATACCAAGATTTAGCCTTAAAAAAACCTTTAAACTCTCTCAGATTACATAACTTTTCCCTTGAAAAAAGGAAGGTGGGCTGTACTATAGTAAAGAGATGATATCAGATTGCAATACCATGGCAGATATATAAAAAGATGGTCGTGAATAATTACTAAATTCACATAGCTCAAAGAATACCATGATAAATGCTCATTTATGACCATCATAAATGTCCAAAAACACATTCTAGCGGGGAAAAGCTGTCTTATCTAAGGCTTCAAACTGATTTTATCAGCTGTGTTTCGGTTGAAGTCTGTACAGTAGAGTTGTTTCGAAATGTCTTTTGTAAGGACTGAGGAGTGAATGTTTTTTTTAAAGGGCTACCTGTGATTTGGGTCTCAATCTCGCCCTGCATCTGCAGTGAGTCCACGAAGATACTCCTGTTTCCTATGAAGCGAGCACACGCAATCCCTCTATACGGCTGGCAGAATCCTTCCTCTTCAAAATCCTCTCTAAAAACAAAACAAACATGAAATGTGCATGTTAATTATGGAAAATTCAGTTAGCAGGCCTTAAAAACAGTAGTCAGCCCAGATTCCCCCTAATCTGGCTTTTATCACAGCACTGTAGGTTTTTTTTTTTTGGCAGAGAGAATTCATGTACTGTTGTAATTTTAACACTAACACTAGAGGGGAGTAAGCACCACTGTATCACACAAATGCACACAGCTGCAACCCCACAGAACAAGCCTGGCATATTTAATCAGCCTATACAATACAAATCCAACATATGAAAAATACATTCAAATGGAATATAATACAGACCTGGATATATCATTTAAAGCATTCAACATATCATAAATAATAAAAAAGACGTTTTGTTCTGTGTCTGCATATCATACCCTGTAATTTAAACCATATGAACGGGTGGTTCTCGCAAAAGCGCATGTCATCCATATATACACTATGAGAAAAAAGCAAAGACTGAGTCACTGCTGGACTCCAGTGATTTGCAGTGCGGTAAACCAAAACAATTTGACTTTATAATATGTAAGACAAAATGAGAGAAAAACTATGATCAGGCTATGAACAGTTAAAATAAACAGACAAAATTTGAAAAAATCGGAATCAATTAAAATGGTTGGGGGTGTTAATGAAAAGCAGGCGTGTGAAAGGTCACAGGTCAAAAGTCAAAGCAGTGTCAAACTTTAATCCAGATACTAGCACTCAATCTGGACACATTTGGAATGGAATACCAATTTATTTACTGAATAGTCTACATACTGTATACTGCACACTATTCTTTAAAAATACTCAAACTAGAAGAATAAGTATTATTCTATGGTCTTTTATATTGTATACATTATATTATATTATAAACATGTTTTAAACAATAGTACATTACATTTTTGCCACATAACTTCATGCTGCAGTAGTGATTAGCTATCAACTTGGACATAAAATAGTTATTTTGCCTTTTTCAATTCAATTATGTCCATTTATTTGTAGCAGTTTTGTCTATATATACATACAACAGTGTTTAAAAGTTTGGGGTCTGTAAGATTTTTAAAATGTTTTTTAAAAGAGGATTTTTAATATCATCAGTATGACGGAAAACGGTTGTGCTGCTTAATATTTTTGCAGAAACCTTGATGCATTTTTTTAGGATTCTTTGATAAAAAAACTGCATTTATTTAAAATGTAATTTTTTGTAACAATGTAAAAGTCTTTACTGTCACTTTTGATAAATTGAATGCATCCTTGCTGAATAAGAGTATTATAATTTTTTTTTCGTACTGACCCCAAACTTTTGAATGGTACTGTATTTATTTAAATTATGCAATGGAATATATCAAAGTACCATGGGATTACAATCTGACACCATCCCCATGCTAACGCTACAGTTCTGTTTTGTAAGGGTGAAACTTTGTCACCCTTGTCAAAATTTGTCCTGTCAAGTATTATGTAAAAACAGTTCAATCTAAACTTGAGTGTGCTCATTCAGGCCAGCACAAGAATCCAGCACAGTGACAGACACTGGAAAAAAGTTTCACAGCTCTCCAGCATGTGCGTCACAGGAGAATGCATTGGTAACTGTGGCCACCCACAGAAAGCTTAATGACAAGGAGGAACAGTTGCTGTAGAGAATTACAACCTATTTTTGCTTTTTTTTTTTCCAACTTTCTCTTCCGCTTACATTCTCTCCTGCTGTCTATATACATGAACACACTCCAGTTCATCAGTGCGTATGTTTCTTACGTGTGGTTTGAATAAACAGAAGGAAGTCCAGGGCATTTCTTTACTCATCAGAGACAACTGAAAATGAGTGATAATTAAAGGAAAAGTGTAAGCAAACTGTGTTAATTGACCTGTGACCAGTGTTGGGCAAGTTACTCTGAAAATGTAATCAAATTACTGATTACTGATTATAATTATTTGTTTTAGATATTTTATGTTTAGATATTTCTGTTTTGTGGGAGTCCCGTGAATCATTTTATTCTCCCGCATCCTGCACACACACACACACACGAGTCTCTGCACTCGCCTATCAAGTCTTGTCCCGCGCCACGCTGTTGCGTCGAGTCTCACGGGAGCAGGTCTCTAATCCACTGGCGCTTGACTCGACAGTGCGTGAGCTACCTTTTTACAATCTCTAGATTATAAAACACTGCAATCTGTCAGCAATGTAACGCGGCAGTAACGTATAGAGACCTCGGCTTGTAACTATACTCTAATTACTATTTTGAAAATTATAACGTGTTAAATTACTCCGTTACTAAAAAAGTAATCAAATTACAGTAACGCGTTATTAAGTAATACGTTACTGCCCAACACTGCCTGTGACAGTGATGTAACAAGAGGAAGAGAACAAGAGAAAGTTCTGCACACACAAAACATGACATGCTTTTCAACATGCTCTTCAGATCAAGCACATTTTGGAATTCCTGCAGGATGCTTGAAGTCTCCTGTTAAACCTATTGAGTCGAGACAAGAAGGAGTGAAGAGTCTAAAAATGCTCCCCTGTGCGCTGAGTAGCACAGAAATCAACCTGAGAGAGATGCACATTAAACATTACCAAGATTGATGTTCTATTCTTGAGAGTGTGTAGCCAAAACCATCCACCAACAATTATACAAAGGGGCTCAAAATTGTGAGACCACAGATGACTCTTATTTTGTATTTTTTATTAGTTATTAATTCATTTATTAAACATAATGTACTAAATTGTATTTCAATCATGACAACTCTCGGAAGATTTTAGCATGGTGATGGATATTGGTCTTGGCGGAACAGATCTGCTACGCTGCTGCTGAATTGCTGCTGTTGTTGGTTATTGCTGTAGTTGTAGATTATTGCTGCTGCTGCAAGCAAGTACAGCAACTTGCTACTGCCAATGCATATGGCGGTACGGTGCCATGAGTATTTAAGATGTACTGCTGCTGCACAAATAACATATAAAATAACCCGCAGCAGATCTATACAGGTGGAGCTGGGGAAGGTGAAGGGTTTCAGAGAAACTCTGAAAGCGCGCTGCAGGAATCTCTAGTGAATGCTAGCCAGCCATATAAATGCAAGGCAGTAAGCTCATTGGCTGCATATGCAGCATGGACCAATCAGCTGTGCCAAGTCGTTTAACTCTCTGAATATCATCGGTTATGTTAACAACCCGTCGCCTGCGCCATCTAGAGTTTCATGACTGAACTATATATTCAATTATTTTTAATAAAGAAAGAATTAAACAAATTTTAAAGTTTCTTATTATTTGGAATTTCCCTTTTGTTTTATTGACTATATCTATACAAGCTCATTTACACCACCTAAGAAAAAAAGACATGCTTTAGAAAACTCCACGTTTGTGCAAAACCTGATCGATCATGTTATCCAGTATGATAACATGAATTCCAAACAACAGGAGAAGATCTTTGCCTGTTGTCCTCTCAGCTATTTCACCATCAAACCTCTGTTTGATGCATGTGAAGAGTGGTCAGCCAGATGCCCTAAAATTAATATCTTGGCCCAAACAAAGTTATGATTTACAAGATAGAGCTTTGTTAAGAAGCTGAGCTCATGAAGATATCAGTGCCGCATACTAACACGGTAAGGAGAATGGATTTGTGTCATCAGTGTTACTGCACATGCCCTGGAGTCTAATAAAGGTATCAAGATAATACCATCCGAAAACAATCCCCAATCTGCCTGGCCTGAAGCCTACTCCATCTTTTTAGCCACTCTCCCTCCTTCTCTATCCATTAAGGAGTCAAAAACACCTCCTAAAGAGGTTTCCTACAGTTTTTTTTTTTTATCTTTTTTTTCCATATGTTGCTCCGCTTAAAAATTAGTTAAACAGCAGAAAGGCTGATCAGTATGGACAGTGAGATACTCAGTTTGGAATGCAGAAATGTGATTTTGAAATAAGCAGATCTGACTGCTGACGACTGATTTTATGAACAGATATTTCCACTTAGTACATTATAAGATCAAGAGACTCACTGGCCTACATTAAGAAAACTAATTGTAGATAAGCTCACTGAAGGGCTCCCACGATCATGGAAAACATGTGATTTCCAGTTCTGGAAACATCATGGAAATTATTAAGATCTTAAAGTAGAGTAAAACTGGTCCACAAGTCAGCTTGATATCATCAGTCTGTCCACTGAGGGACTTTGGTACACTAGAAAAAAATGTAGACTACAAAGATTGGTTACTGACATACAAATGGAAATCTGGATTCATTTTTATGAAATGATTAAAAAAATTGAAAAAAGGACTGGAAAGATTGTAGAAAAGTAATGAAAATGCACTGAACCCTGTACTTCTCTACATACCATAAAGCACATTTCTAATAAAATTATTAAAATAAACTTAAAAAAGGAATAATTTGCCCCAAAAAGAAAATTCACCTCAGGCCATCTAAGATGTAGATGAGTTTGTTTCTTCATCAGAACAGATTTGGAGAAATGTAGCATTATGTCATTTGCTCACCAGTGGATCTGCAGTCAAGGGGTACCGTTAGACTGAGAATTTTTAAAGTTAAAACACCTTAATCATGGATTTGTTTCTTACAAACACGCAGCTTTTTGCTTCACAAGTCATAAATTGATGGACTGGAGTTGTGTGGATTGCTTGTGGATTACGGTGATGTTTGTAACAGCTGTTTGGACTCATTCTGACGGCACCCATTCACTGCAGACATGCAATGCTAAATCTGTTCTGATGAAGAAACAAACTCTTCTACATCTTGAATGCCCTGAGGGGGAAATAACATACTGCCCTCTATCTACTTGTATATGAGAAGCACACTATATTTTTGAAAGATTTATCCCTAAACATGAAAGGCTTGTTTTCCATGACTAAAGGATCCTTCCTATACTCTGGTGTTAGATCACCTCTCTTTAATATTTTATGCACCTCTGGAGTTTATAACACTCAATATTTTCATCCCAAATACTTTGTGTACCATGATAGCAATGATGGTGTTTGAATCTCACTTCTCAGTGACTGTGAGCATGCACTATGAATGTTAATGTCCAGATTATCGGTGCTGTTTTGATGAAACACTTTCCAAAACATCTTAACTTTGTTGTTACTATAAGTATGAGGGCATTCCAGAGTAGAGTTTGTGAAGACGGGCAATCTGCCTGAATCTGTAAAATAGACTGTTTCATTGGCTATGTACCTACCCACACAATCTTTGAGGTTTTTGAGACTGTTCTGTATGCCAGATGTAAGACACATAAAATCTTGTATAATGAGGACTAGACTTAAGACCTTGAGAATGATTTTTGAAAAAGAGAAGATACAATTCACAGTCAGGTTTACTCCTCAGCTAACATTTGACCCGGGTCAATGGCAGTATATTTAACAATGGGGGGGTGTACAGGTGCATCTCAATAAATTAGAATGTCGTGGAAAAGTTAATTTATTTCAGTAACAGTGGACTGGTTTTATACAGTGGGGCCTGTGGTCCGTGACTGCACCTCAGGAGGAAGGGAAAGACAGCCACTGAGGGACTCTCATTAGGAGCAGTGAAGAAAAAGAGGAAAGAGTCCTCAGGTTACACTACCACAATAGCAGCCTCTATTACAGAAGCAAAGGGCACAGCCCTGTGAGCCCTGAGATCTCCCAGAAAGAGAGAAATGGGGCATGCATACTATAGTCAAAGAATAGACACATGATCTGAGCAGAGGTTAAAAAAAATCATAATGCTTGTCTTTGACAAAGTATTATTGTAAAGAAACCAGTCATATGAAATTCATGTAAGTTGACAAAAATGCCTGTTTTCAATAATAATAATAATAATAATTTTATTAATGTTAATATTTGTAAACTTAAAAACTTGAACTTGAAACGTTATAATTGTCACGGTTCACACACACGAGGAACGAAGGAGCGAGGAGACACGGAGTAAAGTAACTCAAAAGGGTTTATTAAACAAAGGCTGGGGATCACAGGACTCGACACATCAGGAGGACAGGATGACGTTTAACGACTGACAAAGGACAAGAACTAGAACACACTTTAAATACACAGGAACTGATGAGGGGAAGACAAGGGACACCTGGAACTAATGACAATTAACATTGGAAACACCTGGGAACAATGAATTCAAAACACGAGACAGAGAAACTGGATGACGGAGCACATAGGGAGCAAAGACACACACAAAACCTGGCCCAGAGTCTGACAATAATAATATTATTGACATTATTATTTATTTAACAATTTATTATTAAATTATCTTATTATTTAATGTTTATTAATTAACAATAAGAGAAAAGGAGCAAACTACTCAAAACAATTACTTAAAAACATGTTAATTTACAATAATATTAATATAACAACAACAATAATTATCCTTATACACTTGTTTAATAGTATGTGCACAAATAAATGACATATTAGTTTTTTCATATCAAAATGTATCAAAATTAGCACCAAGAACCATGAAATGTCACTGGTATTTTCTTGGTATCCTGACAGCTCCACATCCATCAACATGTGACAAAAGCCTGATTAAATGTTCAATTAAATCTATGACATATACTTTAGGAACCCAAAAGATTATCCATCCGTTCTCTTCCCCCCACACTCCATCTGACCACATCACATCCCCTGAGAGCAGTGCTGAGCCTCAGGCTCCGATTTCTCAATTTAAAGGTCCATGTCCACTGGGCAACGGATCTTGCTGAAACAAATAATCTGGAGATTGGCTGTACGGGTGTATTATAACCCCCACAGATGATTTGCTTATACAATGTGCAGTTAAGTGATTTGCTAAACAAAAGAGGGCAGAAAGGTCAAGCTGTTAGGAGCCCATTAGGACGAGAGGTGACAACGTACATGGAGAAAAATAGTCCATGTTTGTTTTTCTATTCACTGAACCACAATGTGTACTGATCATTCAATAACAAACAGAACTGACCAGCGGAGGTGTCACAAAACAAGCGATTAGGCGGAGTAAACAAAGAGTGAATTGTGCCAGCTGACAGAGCTGTTTATTTGCACATGCTTGTCTGCGTTGTGTCAGCATCTGAAACACTAAAGGAATCATGCTAACTAGGTAACGGTGCAAACACACACACAAAATTAGTAAGCAGTTTGCATGCCGTAGTTCTCCATCTTGTACTGCTTCTGAGAACTTGGCTGTGATGAATATAGCAGGCTACCACAATATTTATCAAAATTAATGTTGTTCTCCTTCCTGTAATGAATTACTTCTGTCATGATCAATATAAAAATTGCAAACAAGCATCTCTCGTAAATAAAATTCTTTTTACAACATTATTTCTATGGGTGATAACAGCTCAACTATTAATTTACAAAATCCCAGATGTAATGAGTTTGTTTCTTCATCAGAACAGATTTGCAGAAATTTAGCATTATGGGTGATAAACTATTAATTTACAAAATCCCAGATGTAATGAGTTTGTTTCTTCATCAGAACAGATTTGAGATTTGCTAGCATTACATCACTTGCTCACCAATGGATCTACAGCAGTGAATGGGTGCCGTCAGTATGACAGTCCAAAGCTGATAAAACACATTACGATAATCCACAAGTAATTCTTTTGTCAATCAATTTATGTCTGAGAAATTTTAACTTGAAACTGTTGCTTCTGGCCAAAATAGCAGTCCATAATCAATAATAACGTTTCCTCTAGAGAAAAAGTCCATCCCCTGTTGTCCTCTCACAGCAAAACCCACAAAAATATATTTGTTTAGAACAATTTTGTACTTGTAAACAGTGCTTGATCTGTACATAATTTAATACAATTTATTCACTGGAGAAAGCAATATTGTGGATAGAGGACTATTATTGTAATGTTTTTATCAGCTGTTTGGACTCTCATTCTGACGGCACCCATTCACTGCAGACAA
>NW_015542377.1:1799633-1843848 GCF_001515605.1 Sinocyclocheilus anshuiensis
AGATGATTTGTAGTGCATGAGCATGTAAACACACCTATTACGGAGTCTTTTGTGGGATTATGTACACAAAGCAGTGTGTGTGAAAAGTGTCTAGTGCGCATAGAGGAGAGTGTGTTTCTACAGGTGGTTTGTGCAGGCCCTGTAGCATACTTCGAATTGTTTCAGACAGTTTTTTGTGATGTGGTAAGGTTGGTGAGATGGTCCATGTTTCAGGAGGTAGGGGGTTGTGTGGGGTTTCAGAGGAGGGCGGGGTGATTTTAGTTCAGGGCTCTCACAGCCTGGGGGAAAAAGCTGTTGAGCAGTCTGACGGAGCGGGCTCTGATGCTCCGGTACCGTCTTCCTGATGGTAGGAGCTGGAAGAGACTGTGGGAGGGATGGGTGGGGTCCTTCACGATACTGTTGGCTTTGCTGGAGCATCGTGTAAGGAAAATGTCCAGGATGGAGGGGAGAGGGGCACCGATGATCTTTGCAGCTGTGTTCACTGTCCGCTGGAGGGTCTTGCGGTCTGCTGCACTACAGTTCCCATACCAGACAGTGATGCAGCTGGTCAGCACGCACTCAATGGTGCCCCTATAGAATGTGGTGAGGATGGGTGGAGGGAGACTTGCTCTTTTCAGCCGGCGGAGAAAGTGTAGGCGCTGTTGTGCCTTCTTGGAGAGTGACATGGTGTTGGTGGTCCAGGTGAGATCCTCTGTGATGTGCACCCCCAAGAATTTAGTGCTGCTGACTCTCTCCACAGTTGAGCTGTCGATGGTCAGTGGGGGGTGGTCAACGGAGTTTCTCCTGAAGTCCATCACAACCTCCTTTGTCTTACTCACATTGAGGGACAGGTTGTTAGTGCCACACCATTCAGCCAGCTTTGCCACTTCCTCTCTGTAGTGCGTTTCATCACTGTTGCTGATGAGACCTACCACCGTTGTGTCATCTGCAAACTTGATGATGTGGTTGGATGATGTGATCTGGTGATCACTTGCTCACCAATGGATCATCTGCAGTGAATGGGTGTCATCAAACAGCTGATAAAAACATCACAATAATCCACAAGACTCTTGTTTATCAATTAACGACTTGTGAAGTGAAAAGCTGCCGTTTGCAATAAATCCATCATTATGGCATTTTAACGTTAAACCTGGCCAAAATATCAGTTCATAATCCATAATAACCAGTGAAAAACTCTATCTCCTGTTGTCTTTTCACATCAAAACCCACCAACATACTTGTCCACAACTGTTTTGGACTGTTTTTTGCTTGTAAACAGTGCTTGATCTGTGCATATTTCTCTCCTGATTCAGACGAGATGGATGTGGTTGGATGATGTGATCTGGTGATCACTTGCTCACCAATGGATCATCTGCAGTGAATGGGTGTCATCAAACAGCTGATAAAAACATCACAATAATCCACAAGACTCTTGTTTATCAATTAACGACTTGTGAAGTGAAAAGCTGCCGTTTGCAATAAATCCATCATTATGGCATTTTAACGTTAAACCTGGCCAAAATATCAGTTCATAATCCATAATAACCAGTGAAAAACTCTATCTCCTGTTGTCTTTTCACATCAAAACCCACCAACATACTTGTCCACAACTGTTTTGGACTGTTTTTTGCTTGTAAACAGTGCTTGATCTGTGCATATTTCTCTCCTGATTCAGACGAGATGTCTTTTTCATTGGAGAAAGCAATAGGATATAGGGGACTTGAATTTTAGCTGGAAGCAACTGGTTTGAAGTTCAAAACTTCTAATGATGATTTGTTTACCATGCAAAATATGCTGTTTTTTTGCATCACAAGACATTAACTGATGGACTAAAGTCATGCTTTTATTAGCTGTTTGGACTCTCATTCTGACGGCACCCATTCACTGCAGATGATCCATTGGTGAGCAAGTGTTGTAATGCTAAATTTCTCCAGATCTGTTCTGGTGAAGAAGCAAACAGATCTACATCTTAGATGGCCTGAGGCTGAGTAAATTTTCAGCAAATTTTCATTTTTGGGTGAACTATTCCTTTAAATTACATTAAGTTATGGTACTATTTAAATGCTTAAATGGTTGAATGAATAAGACAGTTTTTTTTTGCTGAATACTAAGGTGGCACAACTCTGATTTCACATTCAGTGTGTGTGTGTGTGTGTTTGGAGAGATGTGGGTGTGTATCTGCTTGTGTGAAAGTTATAAAACTGAATCCTGACACCACTGTTATTTCCTTCATGTTATTGCGCGCTATGTGAATCTACATTCGTCTGCCGAAAAAGTGCCTGAAGTTCATGCTGTAATCAGTGTTGGCTCAAAGAATTGGCACAGCACCACTAAACTGACAACATGACTCATATAATCACTAAGCAGAGTAAAGAACAACCTTTATCCAAGAAAGCTTCTCCACCATGTTTTGATATGTGTTTGCGATTTGCCACACCTTATGATTTACAAAGCCAAAGTGTATAGATCACAATGCAAACACGGCTGTTTAAATGACAAGAACATGCATGCTTAACACAGCCAGTGTGTAATCATAGAGAGTGGGGAACCTTGAGTAATTATGCATTACTCACAACTTATTTCCAGGTGTAGGTAAACATAGGGACTCCATGTAAGCCGGGGAATATCAATAAATAGGCTCACTGTACACAACTGTCTCTGCTTTCCTTAAGCATGACCTATTTATCTCTGTCCATATCAACAGAACAAATCATTATACATTATATATATCATTAAACTATCTTCACTAAGACATTATTTCATAACTTCAGCATATCCAAAGCTGTAAAACGCATTAAAACAGAAAGGAACTTGCGCTGCAGGTAAGGGGTTATCCATTTGAGAGGGGCCCAGGGGAATAAAGTTCATGCTCTCCCAATAAAAGCAAATTTACTGGCCCCAAGTCCCTCTAGAAGTAATGGGAATAAGACATAACTCATTCCCTTACTGAAAAGAAGAGAGAAGGAGAAAACGTTTCTGAGCTTTCATTCATATTTACAGTTGTGTATCCAAACGTGCGTCCGCTGTAGCTCAAATGGAAAAAAAATCAGAAGGCTTTGGCTGCCAGACGTTGTTCATGGAAAAACTTGAGGAGGGGGTGCAGGGCAGAGAGTTAATAGAAAAAGGAAAGGCAGAAGACTGCGAGAGAGAGAGCTTTATTAAAGCTCCAATCTTCAGTCAATCAACACTTAGTTAAAATAACTCCATAAGCTAGAGATTTAGATCTTGACCGAACCTGTACCTGCTCACATGGTGAGCTAGTTTTCTGCAGTTAATATAACCAATTTTGAAGCTACAAAAACAAGTGCATCTTTGGTCAAGTCAGCAGATAAATTGTACACAATATAAATGTTGAGCAAAAATGTTGTGAAAAAAAAGCATTAACACTAACTATATTAAAGTGGCTATAATGACATCCTAGTCATATTTTTGGACTGTAAGTGTTATTTATATAAGCCATATAAAAAATATCTAAATAAAAAATTAAATGGGTACTTGAAAGTTAAAATCATAAAAAGTCACATTGTGTGATATAAAGTCAAAATGGTTAGATATAAAAATCACAATTGTCTAATATAAAGTCACCATTACAAGTAATAAAGTCGCAATTATGAAAAATAAAGACATAAATGAGATATGAAGTCACAATTATAAATTGCACAATAAGATAAATAGAAAAATTAAGTCAAAATTGTGAGACAAAGTTGCAGTTACAGAAATATTAAGTTGCATTTGTGAGATTTAAAGTCTCAATTATGAGAAAAAGTCACAATTGTAAAATATAAAGGTGCAATTATGTAAAAATTATGTCGCAAATTCCAAGAAAAAGTCGCAAGTTGCAAATATGAGAAATAAAGTCACAATTGTAAGATATAAAGGTGCAATTATGTAAAAATTAAGTTAAAATTACCAGAAATAAAGTAGCATTTCTCAGATATGAAGAAATAAAAAAAAAATTGCAAATATGCGAAATAAAGTTACAATTGTAAGATATAATGTCGTAATCAGAAGTAATAATGTTGCATTTGTGCTACATAAAGTTGCAAATATGAGAAAAAAGTCACAATTGTGAGTGAGGGATATTTCAACAGGTTATAATATTCAGAATTTTTCACAAAAAAATTTCCAAGAACTAAACCACAACAGTTTTCAAAATGGTAAAACAGACACCTTTCTTATTTCTCAGAATGTACAAAAACAAGCTGCCATACTGGTAGACTGTTAATCTATGAATGTGTCACCTCATTTTGTCCTTTTCGTGCCT
Organism: Sinocyclocheilus anshuiensis; assembly: GCF_001515605.1. Classification (NCBI taxonomy): domain Eukaryota; kingdom Metazoa; phylum Chordata; class Actinopteri; order Cypriniformes; family Cyprinidae; genus Sinocyclocheilus; species Sinocyclocheilus anshuiensis. Next base: position 1,803,877 of record NW_015542377.1, read on the forward strand.
CATCCCTTTTACCCTGCCTATTCATTGACCTATTGCTCTTCAGACATCAATACCCCTCCCCACTTGCTCTCAAATTTCCTCTTTTCCCCACTACAAGCTTAAGACCAGCTGTGGCCAGCTCAGATCTCAGTCTATGAATTGACACCAGGCCTGCAAACACACCTCTGCTCTGGAGTTCATTAAAGGAAGAGTTTCATTAGAGTCCCAGCCACAACACATCACCAGGAACACTCTCTCCCCACACTCTTTACCAGGTACCTCTCACCAAGACGAGACTGACACTTTGATACTTCTCCGGAAAGAAAGGAAGCAAAAAAAGGAGAAAGAGCGTAAAGAAAAACAGACAGCATACTGACCCCTTTCCTCTTGATGGAAGCTGACATGACGACTTTCTTTGATGATGACAGTAATGATTACCAACAGGCCAACATAAAGCTCAAAGGGATCTCTGTGCACCTCAGCGCAATGACGGCAGCCAGTCCAAAATGAGCCGTGTTTTCGTCTGTGTACGAGACTTAGAGGCACACAGACAGGACTTTGTGGACTTTAATCAATATTAATGTGATTTGGAGCATGGCCAGTCACGTCAAACGGTCAGGGGTTCAGACTTTGATTTGGATGGAGACTATCCACAAAGCTTAGAAATGAAATCTGCACCACTTTGAGATTTGCATCAGTACTGTAAATAAAAACCACGTGATTGTTTACTTCTAGCAGTGGGTCAACTTGCTACATAATATGAGAAGATGCCAGTGAGGGCAAAAACTACTTACTAAATTTCCACAGCACTAAATTGAAAGAATTACTAGGATCTAAAAAAAAAAACAACAACAAAAAAATATGCTATCATAAATCTACGCTCCAATGCTAAGTGACTATATGGAAATATGGTAAGATTAAAAGAGAAACATGAAGGCAGCGTATTAATGTACTGTCTGTAATCTGAGTGCGTTGAAACAGAAACATGTGGTGAACCCCGTTGTACATTTTAGCACAAACAGGTGCTGCCTGATTTTAATGACGTTAGACATAAAAATACTACAGTTCCTATATAGCCTTAAACAAGACACATGCAAGCATTATGGACAATATCTTCATTTGTCTTTGCGAACCTAGAACTGACCTGCTGAAGTTTCTGCAATGCTCACTCTAAAACTATAAATCAGAAATGTTCAGAATAGTCTTTAATTACCACACATAAGAGTACTTCCTGATACACATCTGAAATGAACTACTAGAATTGCAATGTAGGTTTCATTGGAATTTTTCATTGTAAATCTCAATTCCAATATAAAACTTTAATTTGAGACAACAGTGACAGTAAAATAAATCATAATGAAAATGCAATGCATTGATTACATAATTGAATGGTTTATAACTTTTATAATATTTAAATAATATAACATTTAATTTAATGATTACATTATAAAATTATAAATTATATAAAACAGTAAAACTGTGAAATATTATTACATTTTAATATAACTGTTTTCTATTTTAATATTTTTTTAAATGTAATTGATTTCTGTGATGGCAAAGCTGAATTCCCAGTAGCCATTACTTATCGCATTATCCTTCAGAAATTAATCTAATATGCTGATTTGTTGCTCAAGAAACATTTCTTATCATTAGTGTGCTGCTTAATATTTTTGTGGATGCTGTGATACAGACTTTTCAGGATGTTTTGATGAATTGAAGTTACAAAAGAACTTCTTGAAATAGAAAATATCACTTGAAATAGAAAATGTCACTTTTGATTAATTCATCCTTGTTGAAAAAAATTATACATTTTAAACCCAGATCCCTAATCTACTTCCAGCATGGACACATTGCTGCTGAATTGTTCCAGAACATTGCAATACAAATGTACTGAACTGTAACACAATTTAGTAACAAAAGATAATCAAATCCTATTATTTACATCCCTATCCAAATGCACATTAAAATACGCAAAATGTGACCTGTGAGACTTCACAAGCAAATATACAGTAGGTTGGAAATGTTACACTTAAATCGCAGTAAGTGAAGCCCCGTGAAGTCTTCTTGAAGACAAGAAGAACATGCATTCCTTTTTGTGCAGGTCTACATCATCCATTCACACATAAAATGGAAACACTTTAGGCAGTAAACTTTTGAAGGAGCAAATCATTATTTGCCTATGCATAGTTTTTTCCCCTTTTGCTCTGCTATATTTAATGACAGATAATGGAGGATTTTAGATGGGGTACAGCACAGAGGAAAGGAAAATGGACTTACGGTGAAGGCCTTCCAGGCAGAGGGGTGGGAGCCGGATCTGGAAGAAAGAGGGAGTAGAGATTTTTAACAACATGCTAGGCACAAATCGGCCCAAAAGAAGCACAACAATTTTCCGAATTATACTGCTACTTAGATTCTTCTACAAAGAAAGACTGTATAATCAGCATTTTCTGTTCATACAACTAAAGTCAATGGTAGGGATGCACCGAATGTTCGACAACCGAAATTATTCGGCCGAAAATAGCAAAAAAAATCTCTTTCGGTGTTTGGCCTGCAGAATGAAACTGCAGAATGTTATATTTTCTAATGCACGCACGAATTGCATGTATTCTGACAGCACTGCTTGAGCTCACGGCGCTAGGGTTCAAAGTCCAAAGCGCGAGGAAAATCTGCGCTGAAACTGTGTTACTCGTCAGTTGCTCAGTAACATTTTTGTGAATTTTTTTAAAGGCATGTTATAAATCTGCATGCAGTTTTCAACAAAAAGAAGCACTGAGATCTTCCTGCGGGTTTCGGCCAAAATAAAAGCCGAGAAAAAGCAACAACTCCATCAACATTCATTACAACAGCTCTATTAATACATTTATAACATTCACACATAGTGTTCAAATTGGGATCTGTAATATATTCTAATGTTTTAAAATATTTTTTTTCTGCTCAGCAAGGCTGCCTTTATTAGTACAGTAAAAAATACATGCCTTATTCAAGTCTCAAAAAATGGCCAAAAAATATTATTTTACTAACTTATTCATTTTAAGTTAAATTGTGCTTTGTTGGTATAATGTCTGCTAGAATGTTAAAAAATGTTCAGTGTTAAGTAAATATTTTTAAATTGTTGTTTTGTAATTGATTTTTTATTTGAAAAGCAAGACAAAACAGTAAAAAGCACATTTTGGCTATTTAATTTATGCAATGGTGAAAAAAATTGCAAAATAGGCCTACATGGGGGAAAAACCGTGTTCAGTATTCGGCCTTCGGCCCAGTGTTTCATTTTGTTCGGCTTCGGCCAAGAATTTTCATTTCGGTGCATCCCTAGTCAATGGGGTCCAAACAATACCCACAAAAAACACAAGGTGTGTCCAAAATCGCATACTGAGTAGGTACTACATTTGATGAGGAACGAACGTCATAACAAGTAAACAGTATGTTTTATATAGCATAAATGTATGTAGTGTGAATGAAATTTGGACATATTACATCCTTCGGCTTTGTTATGTGACTTACGGCCTCATGAGATAGTAAAGTGTCCATTGGATGCACATTTCGGAATCTGTACCTACTGTTTATGTTATGAATACTACAGATTTGGAAATGCTACTCATTTCTCATACTATTTATCGCCCTACTATATAGTAGGGAAGTAGGCATAATCAGACTCAAGGACAGAGATATTTTCCAAAATATGCTCTTTTATGTCCCACAGAAGAAAAAAAGTCATACAGGTTTGTAACAACCTGAGAGTGAGTAAATGGTGATAATCTGCATTTCTGGGTAAAAGGGACTATCTTTCCCTTTAAGACTGGTTAACAGCAACAGGGTTAACACAATGTTGGAATTTGGTTTGCTGGCATTTGTTGCATTTGTTTTTCCAAAGTAAATTTAGGAGAAACATCTGAGACAAAGTCGATACTTTAAAAAAATCAGAACTGAGAACCCCCTAATGTTTCCTCAGCTAGCAAAGATGACCCTCTGAGATGGGATGTGTTTAAACACACAGACCTGAAGTTTTTCTGCAATGCGTCAGTCAGTCACCTGATTATGAAATCATCAAGATATTGTTAAATTCCTAAAACACTCACCAAACTTGACAAACAGGATTCCTGTGGTAGATACTGTGCCATAGGTGTTGGTAGCCACACACTGAAAGTAAAGGTGCTTCAGCGAAATATTTAGTTAAGGGTCTGAATACTTGCAATGTACTTATTTCAGTTTTTTTATTTTTAATAAATTTACGAAGTTGTGACAATTCTGTTTTTGCTTTGTCAGTATGGTGTATGGAGTGTAGATTGATGTGGAAAAAAAGTAATTTAAATCAGTTTAACATAAGGCAGCAACATAACAAAATGTGAAAAAATGAATTGGGTATGAATACTTTCGCAAGGCACTGTATATGAGCATACGATGTGCAACAAACCTCTAAGCTGCCAGTTAGGAATTCTTTACATGATATTTAGCGGTTGCCACTAGGTGGTAAATCATTATTTTGTCTCATCGGGGTGGATATCGCCAGAGGGGACGGCAAAACCTCTTGAAGCTTCTGGAAACTTCTGTCTCCAGAAAATCTGTCTTGCCAGGCCTACAGCTAACTTTGATAAGGGGCCAGCAAAAACATGACAACCCCCAATATTTCATGAGTGGTGGGAGGGAAATAAAAGCACTTGCAGTGAGCTCAGCAGATCTGACCCATTCTAGTCTGACTAAGGCCATAGAGGGGAACGTATGAGGTAGCACTTCAAATCTATGGGAAAGTTACACAGATGGTATGCTGAAACAATTTGTGGTGAAGGACCTCAACCAGAATTGGGGTTAGAGTGGATATACAATGGTATGCGTGTGTGCTTGTGAAAACAATGTGATCTTATCAGTATTAGTAACGTGTGGTTTTAGCACAAATCCATTTTTGTACGCTTGAATAGACGCTGAAACGTACAGTCCAAAAGACCAACATCCAAACCAAAGACTGGACTGAAAAATTGTGAAAAAAATTTAAATAAAAAGTGTACACTAAGTGTACAAATTCCTATGAATACTAATGAGATCATCTTGGCAAAAACCAGATGTTTTTGAAAAACCAGTTGTTACATACAAATAATTTTAACCTCTGTAGAGTTCCCTGGGACTTCCTGTGGAGTCATATGATCAGTTTGGCAGACATGCTCTGACAGGCTCTTGATGGCATCCTGACAAGCCCTACTGGTGCAGCCAAGAAGCAAAGAGTGTAAGTAAACTTTTCCTCTCACTCAGCGCGGATTTACTATGAGCATATCATACATACAGTCCAACATTCTGTCAATACTCATGATTAAAAAGAGTCTAATAGGCTAGGCCATTGTGCAGTGACTGTAATTACTACAACAAAATAAATAAATTACTAAAAATATATAAATAAATAATGCAGTGCAAAAATGGGGTTCAAAACGTAAAAATACCAAATTTTTTCATTAGAGAAAATGACTTAAAATGATAATAGACAAATATTTCAAGAAAGTTATAATTATATTTAATGTTATACTTAGTCAATTAATATCCATAGTGAATTGTTTTTATATTGTACTGCTGTTTCTGATTCAATTGTGTCATTCACTATTTTTCATGAGATGAGCAGTTCATTCCTCCATTAAAGACATAGCATAATCATTTTCTATTTTCAAATTTTTTTTTTTTGTTAATGGCCATGAAGAAATTCATTGGAGAAAAATATTTCCAAAGCCACGCCCACCTAAAAAGTTCTGTTCTGTTGTGCATTATACAGCTCTGTGAAACAGTGAAAACCGTCTGTGAATCCATGAGGTACATGATATGATTAATCAAAATGGTAAAACTATGAAATACAAACTTCTGGTTGGCATGTTATGTCACATTACTTCACTGAAGTCTGAATTGATAGTGGTTGGAATCGTTCTCCTTCCTTCTCTCTTCAAATTCAGTGGCATCTTCTCACAGGAGGTCAGACTCTGGTGCAGTACAAGGAATGTGACTTTGACGAGAAAATTAATAAAAAGTATATTGAGAGGGAGCCATGAGTGTGGCCCCCTAGGGTTACAGGCAGGGTAAGCAGCCCCAGGGTGCACAGCTGTGCAGGTACATTCACAAGAATAGTCCTGCTGTGGTGGGGGTTGAATTCCTCTGACTACCATTCACCTTTCTGAAACCCCAGTGCTGTCTGAACTACACCTGACAGCAGTGTTCAGAAAACTGCATCTATGGTTACCACGAACCTCTTGGTAGTTTCGAGCAGGATTTTGTTGACCACAACATCAACAGGAATATGAGGATTGGATCTGAAAAAAAAAAAGCTGTCTTAAAAAACAAACAAACAAAAAAAAAAATAAAAAAAAAATATATATATATATATATTGACTCTATACTTAATCTGAAATACATTAGTCCAGGGTTTTCAAACTGGAGTCTAAGATGTGTCCAAGGAAAATTTCAGACAAAAATAACAAAACCGGCCCAAAATGTTGTTATTAAAAATTATATTCTGTTAAATATATTCTGTTACACACTCACACACAGACACACAGACACACACACACACACACACACACTATTCTGCTTTCTAAAAAACTGGTTCATGATCATGAGATTAACTGTTTTTTAACTGTTAATTGTTAATTTTGTTAATTAACTGACCCTAATTTTTTCAGCAAATTTGTATTTTTACAATAATAATTTAAAAGTTAAATTTTTTTTTACAATAATTTAGAACATTTTAATGTAATAATGATTTAATTTTGCATGATTATGTACAACAATAATAATATTAGAGACAATTTTGCAAACAACATTTTTTTCTGTATAATATCAATATATTTCACACAAATTACCTTTAATAACACCTGCATTTCAAGAGTGTTGAAAAGCAAGTCACTGCAAATTCACACCACACAATATATTAATCATGCAGATTTTTGGGGCCTCAGTCATTTCTTAATGTCCCACTTGCAACATATGAAACCACAGTGAGATACCTGAGGTCTGGGTGACAAATGACTAATATACACACCATCCAACTATTACTCCACTCCCTTTCCCCTTCCTTTCATCCGTCCTCTTCCTTTTCTTTTCCCTCCTCTCTTTCTACCGCCTTCTTGCTCTCGTTCCAGACATGTCTGGTCTGAGGACGGCTGGAGGAAAAGATACCTTCCTTCCCCTGGCGGATCTTTCTTTATCTCACCATCTTAATTTCCTCCATCCAAACATCAGCTGTCTTACAGTGCAAAAATACACAAATATGTCTCTCCAAAAAAATGGAACCGAATGAAGAATACAACCACAGGGCGATCAGTTCTGACCCATAATGCTTCTGACTAACAAGTCTAATCTTTGGGGCATTCCTTCTAATGATGTAAGGATGCAGTGACTGGTTATGAACTTCAGCCAGAAGAAACGTCTCAGGTTACTTATGTAACCATGGTTCCCTGAGTAGGGAACGAGACACTGCGTCCTCTAGGGGTCGCTATGGGGAACGCCTCGTTGTGACCCGTGTCTGAAGCATACATTGAAGGACGCAGTTCGAAGTTCCCATGAAAGGGAATCAACCACAAACAAACCCACACATACATGTAATTCAGTTGTTTATTTATCAATGTTCGGCAGATGATTTGAAGAAGTAATTTGACCATTTAAGATTAGCGGGATCAAGACAATGGCATCTTTTGTTGGCAGTGTGGATGTGTGTGAACAGTAGGCTCTTTGTTTACTGTGCTGATAGTTATTGGATGGGAGTGTGAGGGAAATGGATGTCCGAGTCTATCATACCATTTCTGCTACATCACTTTCAAAGGAGCCACTGAGACAAATAGGAAGGAATGTACATATTCTTTCTTGGATGTTGAATCTGCATTAAATGAATGCAACAAAATGTAAAATTTTCTATTACTTAAAATGTAGTAGATACTTATTCAAAGCATTAGATAACTAGACGCCATGGTGGTTGCCGACAGGTGGTTGCCAAGGTGTAGCTATGTGGTTGCTATGGTGTTCTGTGTGGTATTTGTCATGTTGTTCTGCAGTTGCTATGATATTTTTACCTTTCATAAAAATGCATGTCTTAAAAACTATGACATCTAAATTAACACTGTAAAGCCTCTGTAAAACATAAATATTAGTCAGAAGAATATATATTTTTTTAAATGGAGCAGTTTGGTGAACCGTTTGTTGAAACTCTAAGAAAATGTTTTCATGTGTTTTGAAATAATAATGACTTTATAAAAGTTATTTTTAAATTTACTTTATAAAATATTTTAGATTTCACCAAAAAAAATAAAAAATAAAAAATAAATGTACCTCAACCTGAAGGTGGACATTTTTAGAATTGTACAAGCAGTTTTGAATAAGTTGATAATTTATGGATCTTACACACACAAAAAATGGTTCTTCAGCAGTTCTTTGGGGTCATACAAAGAACCCATTAAAGGGTTAGTTCACCCAAAAATGAAAATTCTGTCGTTAATTACTCACCCTCATGTCGTTCTAAACCCGTAAGACCTTCGTTCATCTTCGGAACACAAATTAAGATATTTTTGATGAATTCTGAGAGCTCTCTGACCCTCCCATAGACAGCAATGTAATTACCACGATCAAGGTCCAGAAACGTAGCAAGGAGATCGGTAAAATAATCCATGTGACATCAGCGGTTCAACCGTAATTTTACGAAACTACAAGAATACTTTTTGTACGCAAAGAAAACAAAAATAACGACTTTATTCAACAATTTGTCACCTACGCGTCACCCTGGTGCCATTTTGCAGAATATCCACTGAACGTAAACAGCGTATGCTGTTCTGTGTCAGCTGTGTCACACGGATACGTTTTCTATGTTGTTTACGCTTTGATTTGAACGAAAACAACGTATGAGGGTGAGTAATTAATGACAGAATTTTCATTTTTGGGTGAACTATCCCTTTAAGCCCATGTATAGTTCTTTAAAGGTTCTCTCTCTTAACTCTCTCTTAGTTTAGTTGGGTAAAGGATTAAAAAACGTCATTAAAATACAGTGTATTTCCTGAAGATAATGTGGTTCTCAACCTTTTTGCCTCCAAGGCCCCCCTATAAGGAAATATTCCAGGGGCCCCACACAAGACTTTTTGACCTCAGAAAAGCATAAAAGTGATTCAAAACAGCTTTTGCCATTGTAGTAAATTCCCATTCACAGCAAAAATATGAGAATGGAGTAACATATCTAAAATCTAAGGAGAAGAACGGGGTTCCTCTTATGGTTCTATATAGCACCATTTGACAAAGGCGCTTGTATAGCATCTTTTAAAGATAAGTGCTGTATAGCACTTAAAGTGGTTCCCCTATGATTACGAGCCAATGAACCACTTTTAGTGCTATTAAGCCTCATTTTTTGTAGAAGTGTAGAAATCCATGCATTAAATATGATACAGTGGGCTTTAAATGCAAAATAATCAAAATTGATTTAAGTGCTAATTGTGCGAAAAAGCCATCCCTCAGTACTACGTTTCAAATAAAAGAGAAGTCATTAACAGCATGTTTGAGATAAAATATGAGACATATTATATTTGAAGAAAACAAAGAAAAATCAAGGTAAATATACCTAGAATATGATTGTAAAAATATGATTTTATTGAGTGTATTTGAGATACATAAAATGGCATTTTACTTCAAACATTTGCAATTAAAAAAAAAATAAATCTATAATTGGAGATGTGATGAAAATGATAAGGGCTTACAGAAAAAAAAAACATGAGAATAATTACAAAATTCTCATTTGGTACATGCATACACACTAAATTGTTAGCAGAAATCAAATAAACTAGTGAGTGTGTCAAGTAAGTTTAAAAGAGTTTACTTTCTAGCTTACTTTCCCATATACAAAAAAAGATATATATCAAGCATGCAGACAGAAATTACTGTGAGATCTTTTGTTTCTTTAAACCTTTTCTGTTTTCTGACTTAAAGCAAAAGTCAACTGCTGGTCAAAAGGAAAAGCCTCAAAGTCAGAAGAAAGTTTGTGTGTTGACAGCTGTATTCAAACGCCAGGCAACAAATCTGACTGAGATTTAAATATTAATCCCAAAGCAATTAGGACAATTTGGAGAAATCACATAGCGGACATAATGACACCAATTCTCTTATTAGTTTAATTACTACTGAGTTTTGTTCAAGACAGGAAGAACACTTAAATGATATGACAGATATGAAAGAATGCTAGTAAAGGGGCTTGGAATGGAAAGAATGGAGCGGAGTGCTTATATTATGTATTTGTGCATTGCATTCATGACAGAGAGAGAAAAAAGAATGAGAGAGTGAAATTAAATGGTGTTATTGTACGACAGCACTGTGAAATCTTATGGAAAATACATTCTTGCTTGAATTCTCCTGACCTTTGTTCCAACTTGCATTTAAAATGATAGCACAGACACAACAGATCTAGGTTTACTATGACCATGGAAAACCCCAAACTAGCATCCACTGTCCCAGACTGAGGAATTAGGATGACTTAAGACACATAACAAGCCACTTTCAAAATGCTGCCATCCTAGAGCTCACATGTTCCTGCTAGAAATGCTGTCTGCTTTGGCAATCAAAACTAACATTAATCTCAAGACAAAACATCCAGCAATCACTGCCGATCTGTCACATTACTGTAGTCCTAATGGCATCCCTGAGTGGCCTAGCAGAGCTGGGCTAAAACTCACCTCTTTCAGCGCCACTGGACATGTTCCAACTGGAGGCGGCCACCACGTTTGGGTCTGAAGGAATCTCTGCCCCTGTTGATACAAAGCCAGAACAGAAAGTCAAAGAGAGGCACATTTCAGACTGTGGCGTTATCATGGTACAGAGAATGTAATATATGGCTATACCAAGGTACTTTAAAACATATACATGTATCATTGTATTTAAAAGCATATTTAAAATAAATAGGCTACTATGGTAATACCATAAGAAAAAAAAAAAAAAAAACATAACCTATATGGTTGCTAAGGTGTTCTGAGTGGTATTTATTGTATTGTTCTGCAGTTGCTATGATATTTTTACATTTCAAAAAATACATATCATGAAAACTAATTTCTAAATCATCCCTGTAAAGCCCTCGCATATAAAATATTAGTCTGAAAATGTAATTTTTTTGTAATGGAGCAGTTTATTGAACAGGTAACCATGTAATAAGCGAGATAATGTACAGTGAGCCAATCATTATTGCAAAATAAACCTCTTCAGGATGATATAAGACCAGTCTGCCTTGCATAGGGGCCCTGTTCACACTGCTTATTTGGTCAAAATGTACATAATCCCCTATTTAATTTAGATTTTAAGACATGAAGTAGAGTTTTTAAGGTTAACTGACAAAACGTTTTACATTTACATTATGGATAGTAATCTGATAGTATCTATGGATAGATGCTGATTCTAACATTTTTTTTAAATATGTTTTCAGTTCACTATTTTGGTCTCAATTCAATTTTGTGAAAATTATAAAACATACAACAAGAATGTGAAATTAAAGAGACAGTCATGTTGCTATTAGCGCTCTGTGTGTGTTCAGGAGCGTGCAGGTAAAACTGCCTTTAATATATGAAGATTACAGACTTGTTACTGTACAAAGGACATTTTATTATAGTGTAGCAGCACAATATGGGCAAGTGTTGACAGGTTCAGAGTTTGTGATGCTCATCTTACAATGGCCCCCTTTGAGTCAGACCAGGGATATTTTCATCGTTTTACTACAGAACACAATAAACAATGGACTGGGGCAGTACAGGAGTCCAAAAAGAGGTGCAAGCCTGCAAGGTGCTCCATGAATGTACAAAATTAGTTTATTTCTCTCCCTTTTGTATGTTCGTATGCTTAGCCAGAGATGGAATAAAAAGGAGAAAGACTAAATTAATGATTGAAAAATGAATGGAAGAAATCCCAAAACATGACATTGTAGCTGTACGTGTAGACATTTACAATCACCTTACTGCTAAAGACATGACCTGATCTAGTCTTACTCTGTCTAGAGCGTATAAGCTTGACTAGTCTATGCAGATTTATGTGATTTTAGCTAAAGACTTTGATCAGCTGGTTTAGGTCTGTTTAATTAGGGTTGGACCTAAACTGTACCCTCCAGGAGCAGGTCTGAACTGCCCGATGTAAATATATGATAGCAATTTAGTCAGATTTTATAATGTATGTCAATAATTTGACACATCACTGTAAAAGTTTAGCCAACAGTTTTGCTTTTCAACTTTATGTTTTAATAACTTTTGCTGTACTTTAAAGAAGTACACTTATTTTGACTAACATACAGTCAACAAAAATAAGTGTACTTCTTTAAAATACAGCAAAAGATTATAAAAACATAATGATCTAAAATGTACTTTAAAGTGTGCTAAGAGCCAGTCAAAAAAGTGCACTCTCTTTAAGTGGCCTTTTATTTCATTAATATAAAATTATCAGGAGGTTTTCAAAAATGCACTTGTAAGATTAAGAGTATTTTTAAAGCAATACGATTAAGTGCACTTCTTTTTTCACAAGGGTACAAAATATCTGTCAATTACCAATATGGCTGCAAAGTGAAATGACTTGCTGTAATAAACAATGTGATTAGTTTTTCAATGATGGCTGCTGTGTAAACTGACTGACTTGCTTTAAAAAGCCATTTGGTATGACTGATAGCATAATCTCAAGTAAACACTAAAACAGTTCACACTTTTTGTGGACATCTCGCTCTACCTAGTTCCATGAATGCCAAAAACAGAAAGGTGTGCTTCCATCCAGGGATGATCATTCAGAAATATTACACAAATAAAAATATATTCTGCTCTTTTACAGCCTCACTGGTCTCTCCACAATACCTTTTCCAAAAAGTAGGCTTACTTGGGGAAGGAAATCCCAGAATGCATAGTGACATGATTTGTTTTTTCAACAAAAACAAACAAACAAAAAATTTTCAACTAAATTAATTACATCTATATAAATAAACTTAAATTTCATATAATACAAAACATAGCAATAATCAGTATAATTTAAAAAAATGTTCAGCATACTTTTAAAAATAATTATGATCTGCATAATTAAAAACATATGACTTTACCTAAGATTTGCATGTTCTATTTATTTTTATGCTTATTAGTGTATAACGCAATTAGATAAACAACATACTAATGCCAAACTTTGTCTGCTAAAGTTGCTTTCTGTGTAGAGCGTTCCTAATAATTCACTTATGATTTTCCAGATACGATGCTGTCTTAGAAGGCAGCTGCACATGTAGGCAGCGAAGAAGCTCCCTAGGTTTTATTTTAACAGAGCTCTAGTGGTGGTATGAAATAAATACACAAGTCTCACAGCTAGAGAGTGAAAGCGTGGAGAAAGAGATAGACAAGCGTCAAAGTGTGAACACAGAGGTGTTATTACATTAACTGGGTGTTAATTTAATGTTAAATATGCCTGGTGTTAGAAAACATGCCACTTTAATGAGCTGCTGATATACACACACACCTGTTAGTGCCAATGAACTGTCTTGTGTGACATAGTGTGCGCGCACACACACACACACACACACACACACACACACACAGACCACCACATGCTACCGTTGCTGGGTTAAAGACCAGCAGCTGCAGGGGCAGGTGGTTTAATGCCCCTTTCACAATGACATTGACTGCAAATGCAAATTACACTCATTAGTGATGTATCTATGACAGCTCACTTCATCTGCTCATTACATTATGACCATTACTCATTATGGCATGACCTGGCACTTTCATCTGAGTCAAGTGTGGCCCCAAATTAGGATCATCTAAATATATTTTACAAGTGTCACATTACTGTAACATTTTATGGTATAATAATCACTTTTAACATGACAAACACTGTCACCACACACACACACACACACACACACCCACACACACACTCCTAAAGCCACTTTTAGTAATGTCTTTTCAATTAATTACTCATCTGCCACAATGACGCATTTAAATTATATTAAACTGGGGCCATTTTTTCAGCAAATATTTATATAAGCAATTATATTGTGATTTATGTGATTAGCTAATCAGTATATCCATTCAATTAATCTGGACATTTTTTTTTCCAAATGACAGCCCTACTTATGATACATTTCAACTACTGCGACACAGGTCAGCTGAATATATCAAAACAAATGAAATGCAGTTTTACTGCAGTTAGTCCACATCTGCAAGCTACCCATCATTAGCTAATCATGAAATATTAGGCAAATTGCAGTGTAATTTGGAGATTACCTCCCTAATGTTGCCAAACAACAAAGGAAGCTTCTACTGGGAAGATTTGTTAATTATGACCTTAAAGGAAAGTAGTACCGGAAAGTCTCTGGTACAGCATTCACAATAAATATGCATCTGAAAGCACATAATGGTTGTAGGTTTCAGTCTGGTTTGTGTGTTATGTTCTTACTCTTCACTTATTGCACAAATATAATATAAACACAGATGAAGATCTTGATTTTCCCTATTCTTCACTATTTTACATATTTGACAGAAAGACAGACAGACAGACAGACAGACAGATAGATAGATAGATAGATAGATAGACAGATAGATAGATAGACAGATAGATACTTTTTTTTGGCAGACAATTTCTAACCAAAGCAACAAAAAGGCACTACTGACGTCAAGTAAAAGAAAGTTTGGAAATGAACAAAGTCTTTACTCTAATAAATAATGAGGTCATAATTACTCTGTCACTATCTAATTGTAAGGTCCCCTTCAAGCAATTAAATAAAAACAGCTGGCTGAGTCTTAGAGAGTTGCTGGATCTTCCTGGGTTCCAACAATTGCCTGTTGACCTTCATGAATTATTAGCATAATTACATCGGCACTTGGATGTGAATGGAAAATGTGAAGCTAGCTGGGACAGAGACAATAAAGCTTTTTAATGACAGGGATAATGTGAAGGAAAAGCCCATGCTGATGATTCCGACCATAAACTCTTATGTTTGGAGGTGGGTGCTGAACCTGGCCCAAATGCTGAGGTTTGTCTTGGCTAAGTGTTTCCTTCACTGTCACAACCGTTGAGCAAATTCCCACCTCAGACAGGAGAGTAAACCTCCTGTCTGAGTGAAAGAGAGATGGAGACGATTCATGGTAGAGGAACATGGCTGTTTCACCTTCTTAGGTGTCACCTGATCTATATAAAAGGATCAACAAGACTCCACTGAATAACTCCACCTGAGTGCACTAAGGGGAAAAGGAACCATGCTACCCCCAAATCCTCCACCACCTACCCCACCGTCCTGTCTCAGGAAGCCGAGCTGTAACGTGATAACTCTGTTCAGGCTCCAGGGACCCAGATGGCCCGGTATAGACCAGGTGTAGACAAGCTGGAGACTGGGCAATGAACCAGGGTGAGCGCTGGCCATGGACACTGTAATACAAGGAACTTTCCCATTAGCACAACAAACACCAGAGCAGAACACAGCCTCTGATGCAGCTGAAAGGTAGTCTCTCCTGCGGTTAGCCCTCCTTAGCAAGACAACAGCCAGGCCCACCCCCAGGGGGTGGCCCTCCTGGGAGCTAAAGGGAATGAGCTAATATTAGCCCCAGGGTGAAAGTACTTAGCTGGAAACAATGGACATCAGCTCTAAAGAGCATTTTTGTAAAAAATATTTTTTGTTACAGAAACATTTTGTTTACGTTTCTGGCAAAATTAGTACAATGGAGTGTATAATATATAATATAACATATATAACATATATAATATGTGACCCTGGACCACAAAACCAGTCTTAAGTTGCTGGGGTATATTTGTAGCAATAGCCAAAAATACATTGTATGGGTCAAAATTATTGATTTTTCTTTTATGCCAAAAATGATTAGGATATTAAGTAAAGATCATGTTCCATGAAGATATTTTGTAAATTTCCTACTGTAAATATATTAAAACTTAATTTTTGATTAGTAATATGCATTGCTAAGAACTTCATTTGCACAACTTTAAAGGCGATTTTCTCAGTATTTCGATTTTTTTGCACCCTCAGATTCCAGATTTTCAAATAGTTGTATCTTGACCAAATATTGTCATATCATAACAAACCATACATCAATGGAAAGTTTATTTATTCAGCTTTTAGATGATATATCAATCTCAATTTCGAAAAATTGACCCTTATGACTGGTTTTGTGGTCCAGGGTCACATATGTGAAAAACAGTATAGCAAACAATACAGCACAGTAGTATTGCGTACACAGCTTCATTAAGCCATCTTGAAAGAGTTCAAACTTTTGTAAATTGTCCTTCATTTCATATGTAACACTTGGAATGTCTAGTGAATCATGTAAGGAAAAACATTTTACATGATCTTTTTTACAAGTAATTTTTACGAGAGGGGTGATCCTTTTTTATTTATTTTTCTGTCATGTTGGTGTTATATCTGATTCTTTTCTATACCACTGTATTTTATATATTTATTAATGCGTCCTTCCTAAATAAAAGTACTAGTTTCTTGGAAACAAAACAAAACTTACTGACCCCAAATTTTTGAACAGCAGTGTGTATGTATGTACTGACCCTTTTAACTATTTTCCATTTACGTAGCTTTTTTGTTACTAGCTTCATTTTCTAATGAGTTGCTTGGCTGCAGTTTAACTACTTTAAATTATTAGTAGTTTATAGCATTTTTCATGAGTAGCTTGTAGTGTAGCCAACTACTTTTTCAAGAGTAGCTTGGCTGTAATTGAACTACTCTAAATTATGAGTAGCTTGTAGCTTGGCAAGCTACAGTGTCAAAGCTGCTTCCCCAGCGCAGGCTAATGTGTTGCTGAAACAGCAGTGCAGCACGCAGGCTGATGGGTATCATATCAGGACATCCCATGCAATCAAGATCAACATGGAGAGATTAGCATATTCCTGAAAGGACCCGAACCACTTCAAAGCCGATGCATCGTTTACCTACGGTCTAATTTCAGGGGCCCGGAGTGATGTTTGGTCAGACGTGCAACACGTCACAAACATGATATTGCTTTACCATTTAATGACCCGTGTACTCACACAACGCAATCTCAGGGCATATCGGGTCGTTCTGAGATTTCACAGGAGCATTTCGGAATGTGCTCTTCTGGTTACCACCTACTGTAGAAGTCATTTGTTTTCCGCTGACAGCCAGGAGAAAGCAATCTCCCGGTGCCAGACTGACAACATGCTGAAATCATCCACTTGCGTGGAACAGGCTCCACTTGCATTATCAGAATCTGGACACAAGCACGATCTCAGGTGAAGAGGGAAAGACACATACCGTGTGATTGGTAACAGCACCGCAAGAGCCTATCAGTATTCCAAAGGTCCCATATGAAACTCACACAGATTTTCAATAAAGCAACTCAGAAAACTCAGCCTGAGGAGCGTTTGGGATGGATAAGAACCCAAACCGATGCCCCGGTTAATGTGGGACAATTTAGAATGTCATTACAGATTAAACATCACGGGAGGCCCGGGGTTTGCTCCAAATCCTTGTGATCAGAATTTCCAAACGCTTTCCTCAGTCTTTCCCTAAGCTTGATAGAAATAGGGAGAGTTTAATGAACAAATCAAGCCAGTTGGATGTAAGTCGTGGAACATCTTAAACCGTTTAAAAGCAATGATTGTCTTCTGCCTAAGGGATGATTGCAGAAAACAACACTGACAAGAGAAAGTGTTTGAGGACTACCAGTGATGCTGCAGAGCTGTCCATCACCCAAGCTCTTCACATACAGGACTCAAGCCACCATGCTGCACCTGGTGCTACTCAGCTACTCCATACTGAACTCTAGACCCTTAAACTGCTTACTGATGAGAGTTTATATTAAGATATTATCTATAAGCATTCATGTTTAAAATATCTACTTTTATATGGTGGGATATTTGCAATTTATACTGTAGGAAGCTTCCAAAAACAATTAGCAGGCTACTTTTGAATGGACATCAATGGAGAAAATTGCTTTTTGCCACCAGAATGTTTTAGTGCTATGCTAAGCTAGCAGGCTAAGATATTAGTTTGCCAAATGAAACAAACAAAGGGAAAATGTATGTCAATAACATAACAAAAAATAAAAAATCATAACAATTTTCATGATTAAGAAGAAATACACCTTTAAGAGATTTTCTAACATTTCTAATCAGGCACTGAAAAAAGTACCCATAAAAAGTTACCTCGGCTGAAAGAGAAGGGCTACACATTTTAAATGTGCATATGCGCTTAAAAAAACTATTTACAACAAAAAAGCACACAGATGGCCTCAAAGCTAGCAGATATGGACTACAAGCCACAACATTGCAATTTTCAGGGCCCACCATTCTTAAAGCCATCATCAAGACCACAAATCTGACCTCAAAAGAGGTGTAATACCCAAAATATGAGAATTATAGAGGAGATAATCCATTTACTTGGCCAAGAAAACCCACAATCTAATAAAAAATCAATTGCTTGGGTCTACTTCTTTAGCATACAGGTTTTTCCATGTGCTTGTAACTTCTTTTCCAAAGGGTTACTTCCTCGCCTTTATGCAAAAGTTAATCTCCCTGATTTATGGTAAATCTTGCAGCTGGGAAATGGGATAAAAGCACGACAGATAAGTCATGGGCGATGTGTTACGCTATCAGCACCAGACACTATTCGCGTGGAAACGTAGGAATGTGTCTGCAGAAGCTGTTAGTTCCCAGAACTGCTGCATTGATACATATCCATAAAAACACTACTGGGAAACTAATCACATAAAACACTCGGACATTGTTCAATACAAGCCGTTTGTCTTTAAACGTGATCCATTGATGGCCGCACGGCACTATTCACAAGTCTGCCCAGACAGAATGGAAAACATCTGTGGGCTCTCTCATATACTATGTCTTTGTCACCTGACCCAATAGTGTGACAGTCACGGCAAGATGAACCAGATTACGAGCCAGAACCATCTATTTTTCCAGTAAAATTTACAGCCATTTATTATTTCTCTTTTCTTCCAGCCCAGTCTTCCTCTTGTTGCTTAGCCAGCTTTGGAGAAAGTGCCAGTGGGATGTCTACAGCTTTGGCTGCCTCCAGCTTTCTCTTCTGTCAATCATATGGATAGTCTCTTGATAGCACAGCCCTCAAGGGTTAGAGAAATAAGCTGCAGAATTCCAGAGAACCTTTAGCTGACATAATGAGGAAGACAGTATACTGTAACGTCTGGACCAATCAAACACACAATTTTTCATTTGATTTAACAAATCAGTTATTCATTAGATTAACAAATCGATCTAAATATTTATAATTAATTATAACTAGTTATGATTAATTATTAATATTTCCCCATGAGCTGATTCGCTACAATACGCACAAGAGACGGAATGAGAGAGGAAAAGCAAGTGAAAGGGATGGTGACAAAGACAGATAGAGAGAATTGAAGTCAGTTGGACAAACTTTAGCCAAAAACCAAAGGATATTCCATCTGGTGCAAGTAAAAAAAAAAAAAACATTTTTAGAGGCATAGAGGCTTGAGGCTCTAAAGTGGGGCTTGAGGAAGTGACATCGCCTGCGTCTGCGCAGTGCGACCTGATGCAGTCCCTGAGGTGAGACACAGGAAACAGAAATACTGCAAAATAATAATAATAACGCGACTAAACGAGACGAAATAACGTTATAACATTTCGTTTCGTCTCGTTTTGGTCAACGAAAATTAAGAGACATTTTAGCATAGTTTTTATTTTGTAAACCACATTTAGTCACGTTTTTATTCGTCAACAATATTGCATTATACATTTAATTATAGTCATCGTCACATGACCAGCATTTACGTTGCGTCTCGTCTCGTTTTCGACACGTGACAAAGGTTCGTTGACGAAGATATTTAGTCATAATTTTCGTTGACGAAAGCAACACTAGTTGTTCCAAACATGTATGACGTTCTGCAGAGCAGAAACGGGGGTATTTTGAAGAACGCTGAGGTCCAATCATCGACTTTTACTACAGTATATAGTATACAAAATATAGAGACATTTCAATAAAAGAAATTAACTCATACAGGTTTGGGACATCATGAGGGTGAGTAAATCATAACAATTTTCATTTTTGCATACACTATCAATGAAGATGCTTCCTGAAAAAAAACTTTTTGAATATCTCTATAAAACAATTCTCACCTTAAATTGTTTCTCACCTTCTATTTGTAGGGGCCTTTCATTTTGAATTGTATCAACTGATTTTTTAACTGTATCAACTGACAGTTTATTAGCATACATTAACAAGAAGGATCACTAAATGAAAGCATACTGCTGCTTTGATATTATTTGCATCCAAAAGAGAGCAAAGTTGGTATTCCACACCCAAACACCTATTTCATCAGAAATCAGAGTCAGAAAAAGACTATCATTTGAGGAGCAGACTCTTCCTCAGCAATTGGCTCCTAATGCTGAGGATTTGTCAGTGGGATTCCAGTCTTAATGAAACTTGCATCTCTGGTTATTTGAAGACAAGTAGATTGCCAGATGGAGACTCACATCTAGTCTGCACTTCAGTGGTTTTCAACAGAGTATAATCATAGGAAGAGTATTATACAGCACTAATTAGATTCTCTTTTTTTTTTTTAAATCCATATTTTACATTTTTTAAATAATATAAAATTAATCAAATGTAAAAAAAAAAATCTTTAACATCTATTTCAGAAGATGTCATGCTACATTTATCATTCTTTTTAAATTATATCAGCGTAACTTTATCAGGGTAATGGTAGATCACCAATTGATTACGACTCAGGATGTATGTAGCTATATGTCATATACAGCGGATAAATGAATTTCAGTTGGACATCACTTCATTTGCCTGTGTATTCATGGGGTGAACATGGCAGCACTGAAAGAAGAACAATGAGAGATGATGTGGGGGAAGCCTGGATCTGGTTAGACACTGGGCTCTAAACAACCAGAATGATGAGAGATGAGTCATGGGTGTGTGTATAAGCTTATGTACATGGTAAAAAATGTTTTCATAATTTTGTTATATAATCTCTTTTTCCATCCATTTAAATGAACACAATAACTTCTGTCATTTCAACTTTTAAAATGTTATAGGTTTTCAGTGAATTTTCAATATATGACAATATATTTATATAAAAAAGAGTGCCATAAGGAAAGTCTTATGCACTTCAATATAAATAGGAAAAAAATGACAAAAGAAAACAAGATCATATTAAAGCTCGCCACAAAACTCAGACCAAATAGTACAAAAAAAAAAAAAAAAAGGACTAGCAGTAGAGAGAATAGACTGCAGGACTCAACTCTGGGGCCAACCAGCAAGTTAAGAGTAGATGTTAATGAAGCATTAACTAAGTGGAATCTCCAGAGTACTTGACTTCAAGAGGAAATAGCACAAGACGGGTACAGAGAGTGAACAGCAGGAGAAAAGTCCAGATGGAAGGAAATCCAATAGGACAGGAGCCCTAGAAGACCTGCCTGCTCCCATCTTTGCTCATGGGCACTTAAAGGGTTAGTTCACCCAAAAATTTAAATTAGCCCATAAATTACTCACCCTCAAGTCATCCTAGGTGTATATGACTTTCTTCTTTCAGACGAATCCAGTCGGAGTTATATTAAATATTGTCTTTGATCTTTCAAGCTCTATCGTTGTACTCAGCGGCTGTTGCAGTGCTTCGGTTCAAATGACGTGAAATAAAAAGCACCCTTCCACAAAAAAAAGTGTCTCACACGGCTCCGGGGGCTGAACAAAGGCCTCCTGTAGCGAATCGATGCATTTTTGTAGGTGCTTTTTATTTCACCTCATTTGAACCGAAGCACTGCAACACCCGCTGAGTGCAACGATACAGCTTGAAAGATCAAAGACAATTTTTAATATAACTCCGACTGGATTCGTCTGAAAGAAGAAAGTCATATACACCTAGGATGACTTGAGGGTGAGTAATTTATGGGCTAATTTAAATTTTTGGGTGAACTAACCCTTTAAGTCTGAAAGGTCTGGAAAACCCTTCACTAGTGACTATTCTGTGATGTTATAGGCAGCAGACAGAAAAAAAGTGTTAAAATAGTACATTTTATGCTTTTTAAGACCACCCCAAAAATGGTCCCTGCACAGCAAATTTCTGGAGTTGAAAAATCAGGAGTTAGGCAAAAAAGAGCAAAAGAGTTAGATTTCTGGAGTTTATTTTTTAACTCTGACTACAGTATGTGTTATGGGATACTCCCTGGCTGTGTTTTATTTTGGAGTTGATTAATTGGTGTACAGGAGCGTGTTTTAACACCACATCTGGAGTTAAATGTTGAGAAGTGCGCCACGACACGACCCTGGTTCTGCAGCACAAAGGACTTGTACTTCATCGTGAGGTAGGTAAAAGCGTATTCATATATAAAAAAAAAAACTTTCAAAATGTTCGATATTTTCTGACAGAAACACGTTTTGTCGTAGCTATTACGTTATATACTGTGTACTAACGTCAATGATCGTGGCGAACTTGGTGCTGAACGCAACTCGTATTTTCTCAGTTTTTCCGAGCATGTTTTGTGCGGGCTTTTTTTTTTTTTGTCGATGTGAAGGAGCTAACATTAGTTAACCGTTTTTCCATTCTCCGTGTTTCTGAAAATGAGTGTTTTGCCGTCAAATTAAAGTGGTGACTCAGCTCAAGAAACATCCTATTCAGCTTCCATAAACTAATGCCGACGAGGTAATATCTTTTATCCAGTAATGCAGCCTTATGTCTGTCAGATAGCCTTATGTTTTACATACGTGGTTACTAAACTGCAGTGTCTACCCTGGCTATAGTTGAGCTGTGAAAGTGTAGGCCTGCAATGTTTTGAATTGTAACAGCTTATACAATTAGTCGTGACCCATGAGAGTGCGTGGTTTTCAACTTAAACATTTTTTTTTTGCATTCTCAATCACACTAACATTAGCTGTTATCTTAAATTACATTTTTTTCTCTTTAATGTCAGGTCACGATTTTGATAAAAGTGTAACGTGGAGGGAAGAAGTATGTAAAACTGGAAGATGTTTGTTTCTCAGATTTTCTCAGTACAGGTGAGTTATATGTTTAGTATTCAGTTAATAAAGAGTAAGTAGCAGTAATTTTGTAATTTCTTTTGTAAATAACATGTTGATGTTATTGTGTAGTCCAGCAGAAGTTTCTGATACCAAAGAATACAACATTGAAAGTCACAGATGACCATTGCATAGAGGTGGATGAGGATGTCTTTCCAGAACTTGCAACAACCAAAGAAATGTGTTTTATCATCCACACTGATGATGGTAGGACATTTAAGAATTTTTGATTTGTTTTATAGATATTTTGAGAGTTTGTATCTTGACTCGGAGACAAAATGTGTGTATTTCAGAACTTCTGTTTGCTGAAACATCCAAGAACTCTGCTGACTTCTCAGACCTGACAAAGTTTGGTGCCTCCTCAAATCAGACAGATGTTGTTACTCTCACTACTTGTGGTAAGCAGAGTTAAATGCAATGTGATAATTTTGTCTGACCCTGGGAATATCCACCTTGGAACATATGATAGTTTTGCTGACGCAGCTCTTAGATTATATTTACATTTCTATGACATTCAGAGCAACAAAGGCTTTCTTGAGTGGTGTATAAGTGTTGTTGGCAATGTTTTATACAAATTTACTAAACATTTCTAGTTAGCACTCTGTTAGCTGGCTGGATGTATTTAATGTAAATGTTTTGCTGTTAGATTTTACAGTATTTTATGACCGCAATTATTTTCGAAGTGTATCCATGCATGGAATTTCTAAACCTAATCTATGGATTTGCTCAAATAAAAGCAGTAAGTCAAGAGTATGGCATTCAGTGTAGTCATTTTCACATAAAACATTTGATTGTGTTAAATAAATGTTAACTCTAAGAAGTGTTAAATTAAATATTTTTTAAATGTTGATTTTTAATACTGATAAGGAGTTCATATTATAATTAAATTTTAGAGCTATAATTACTCTCCGTAGGATTAGTATTTTAACTCCAGAAAGAGTTAAATTTTAACTCTGAAACAGTGTTAAAAATTCAACTCCAAGAGCACAAGAGCAGAGTTATTTTAACTCTGTGCTGGAGTCTATTTGATGGTCACGCAT
The DNA here is from genome assembly GCF_001515605.1 of Sinocyclocheilus anshuiensis. Lineage (NCBI taxonomy): Eukaryota > Metazoa > Chordata > Actinopteri > Cypriniformes > Cyprinidae > Sinocyclocheilus > Sinocyclocheilus anshuiensis. The sequence continues at coordinate 1,827,886 of NW_015542377.1, forward strand.
GTACACTCAGATTGAGTTGATTTTAACTACCAGGGAGTTTATTCCAAAGACCAGAATTTGCTGTGTGGCAAACACTTGAACTTTCTACTGATCAAAGAATCCTGAAAAAATGCAGATCACGATTTCAACAAAACAGAACTTTTTACAACTGTGATAACATTAAGAAATGTTTCTTGAGCACCAAGAGAAAAGACGATGTAGAAGGAAAAAAGGCACCACAAAAAAGATCCATTTTGTATTACCTCATTTCCTGTCACAACTAGCTGCGAGACGTCCTATCTTGCTGACATTCGGCAAAAAAACCACAACATATTGCTCCTATTTCTGCCACTCCATCAATACACCAGACTGAAATAATTCTATTTGGCATTGTTTTAAATTGTTAATAATTTGCAGGTAACCAGGGGAGGCTTGGTCCAGTGCAGACAGGTCCGGAGAGCGAGGGGGTCTGGCCTTCATTAGCCATTTCATTCCCCCTCAGCACCTCCACCTCAGCTCAAGGTCTGGAACCATCCATTTACATCTGCGTAATTGGGGACACATGCAGGTTCACATGTACTAAATCTATCCCGTCCTGACAGCTCTACCCCCTTCAGGGTGTCTTGACAAATCCTTGATATGATCAAATGCTACCTCTTCCAGTTCCACTGAGTCCGTCCCACAATAAAGCAACAATGCAGGATGGAATAAGCAGCCTATGCCGTAGATGAAGCCAGCATCTGATAGCATATTGAAGATGTTTACACTAATATTGCTGTTCTGATGTTATCACATGCTTTCATGGATCATATGTTCCCGAGAGAGGGGCTCTAGAAGCAGGGACAGATTTGAATGGAAATAGATTAGATGGGGGGTCAACTTATGCATAAACACATATTGTCTACTGGGGCGATCTGTCTTTGAAGCAAAATGAATCTTGTGGAATGAGCACAAGCATTTTGGAGATACAACAAAGCATTTTTGGGCTGCTTTTAAAGTATGACTTCAATTACAGTTACATAGTTCTAGCGCATCCACGGGATTTTAAACAAAAGCATATCTACGGGATCATAACCAGACAGAATAACAAAACACAGCTAATGAAAGGGCAATGGACATAATAGTTTAGAGATGTTGTTGCAAACTGCGGTCCCTTTGAAACAACATTATGAATTTCAGTAAATGTATCGATTTGATGACTACTGGATGAAAACAAAACTTGCACTGAATTGAGCTAGAGGATGACAGTATTGTTTTCTACAGAGCTGCTTTATAGCACAATTAAATGTGTTTCATAATTGATGAATATTGGACATTGAAACTGTTATTAAACTGAATCGAATCAATATTGAACTGACTTGAGCTGAATAACTCACTATCACCCTCTGTAGAGCTGGTTAGACAGTAGCTGAATTCATAATTGATGCACTTTAGGCAATTTTTCAACTGAACTGAACCAACACTGAATTGACTTGAACCGAATAATGACACCATTGTCTCTGCAGATCTGCTTTACAGCAGAATCAAAATTAGTCTCATATTTGAACAAGTTAGCATAATTGATTGTTATTTTCCTGTTTATTACTGTGAAGCTGCTTTGAAACAATCTGTATTTTATAAAGCACAATATGAACAAAGTTGACTTGACTTTCATCTTAAATTATGTAAATTGAAATAATGAATCAGCCACCACCAACGACATTCTGATTACCTTATCGTTACAGTTCTCACAGCCATTTAAATGCCCGAAAGCTATCAGAATGATCACATATGTACCTTCAAACGATTACCATTGAGATCACGTTAAGATAACTTGAAAGGCTCATAAGGATGAAACCTGTGTTGGGACAATCTTATCGCTCCATAATAAAGCCAAATAGCTCACATTTTAGCAAGGGCGCACAGTCTATATGCCTTAAATTGGCTTGTCTTTAACTGAAGACTGATACATTTTAGCAGCCTCATGTGGAACATGTACACAGCAGTTAGTATTTTAAGTAAATTGAACCAAAGTGCCCTTTCAGTGATATGATGAGCAATAATTTAACCCGTTCTGGGTCTTTCACATTACAGTTAGAGTTTCTCTGGCTCTCTGGGGGGAGGGGGGTGGGGGGCACTGATGTGCAGTATTGCCTTTGATTCCGCACATCTGGAAAAGCTGCTCAGTGGTTTAAGGCCATCCACATACAGTCTTTGAAACGAGCAGCCACCGCTGACAGTCTACAGAGGCCACTGCTCCCATGACAGCAACCCCCACCACCCCCTTTCCTTCTGGAAGACTGTTTTTATCAAGTCTCATGCAAGTGGTAATAAAAGTTTTTGATTTTAGAGGGGGGTTGTGTGTGTATTGGGTTAATGAGAAAGAGAGATTAGATTTTCTTGCCAAGGACCCACAAATATGATTGCGGGGGACCCTCTTCCTACAACAAAGTCAGACATACCACATTTTATGTACACATGTATATAGACTCATTCTTTAATACGTTTCATGCAAGAAAAATATTAAGTGTGGAAAAAAAGTGTGTTATAAAGACAAAAGTGTGTTATGAAGACTAAAAAAATCAACTGCTTCCAAAATGTGTTATTTTACATTAGTAAACTGTAAATAAACTCTACATAAGTTATCTGTAAATACTAAATATTTAATTTAGGCTGACAGCACATCTGAGATCATTTTTTCCAAATGTATGTTTTGCTTTCCTCCTGCCAGTTTCTAAAACATACCGAACCATGACTTCAAAACAAGGTACGTACTGAATTGTTTTCAGCAAGCCGCATGATTTGAGGTATCAACCATGTCCGTGCTAAAGTTTAAAAAGTTTTAAAACTCCCCAAGTATAAGCAATACTAGCAGCTTTAGCAAGCACCATTAATTAACAAATGAAAATAAATGGACCGACACCAGACGTGGGATGAAGATGAGTGACAAAGAAATCGAGAGGAGAGCACAAAGGTGGCGGAGGTAAATGGTGGATGGTGGTCTGTTATGCAATCAGTCTGTTCTCCTCCATGATGCATCAGCGTGGATTAGTCAGCTCACAGGAGCTCATAAATTAGCCTGGTGGAATGTGTACGTCTGCCAGCCTCTTGCCTCAAGAAGCTCGGTCCTGCTCAAGCCATCACCGGCCTGTGGTTTCTCATCTTCTTTGATTCATCCACCACTTTTCCTTTCTCTTTCACAGGTTTTGGTCTCTCTTTCTTTGTTGTTATGAAATCGTCAAATAGTTGCAGGAAGATGAAAGCAGAATGAAATACACTGCGGTTTCAATGGAGGTCTGCTCGACAGAACTGCAAAATATTTCAACCTGATGGCATTTCTAATGGGCTTATATCATACGCTCACTGATGCTAACTAATAAGCCGCATAAGGAGGATACATTCCGCTGTAATTGTAGCCCCAAAAGTGCACTAGAGCTGTCAGCTTAAAGACTAACAATGTGGTGGAGTTGAGTTAATATTCCCAGTGCATTACAAAGTATGGGATTACAATTGTTTTGCTTAAAACTAATCTAACATAGCATAGCCTCACCTCACGAAAAAAGAAACAAAGCCATTGTGAATAAGGTCAAACTAAACACCATTTTATGACAGAACAGGAACGCTAGTCATTCATCACTCCTTGAACCCTAAAATGGTCGCCTTGACCTCTCTTCTCCTGAGAGACAGCCAGGTCAAAGCAGGCAAAGGATGTCTGGTGACCCCCCTCATGACTCCTGCTTGGTGGTGTGGGGTTCTGAGGAAGAGCAGACACGCTAATGAGTTTTACAGCAAGTCTACTCAGCTTTTTAGTGCAGTTTTGCTCATTTGTGTGAAAGAAGGAACAAAGCTACACTATCATTCAAAAGTTAAAAAAAAAACAAAACAAAACAAAACAAAACTTTTATTTGGCAAAGATGCATGAAATTCTATTTAAAGCTGCAGTCCGTAACTTTTTTTTGGTTAAAAATTATCCGAAATCAATATTTGAGCAAGTACATAACCAGCCAGTGTTCAAAACTATCGCCTTACTTTAGCCCGATTCACAACGGTTAGCTTATAATAATGTTTTCTAATTTGAGTGGAACGGGTAGGTTTTCATGGGAAATTCAAGCATGGCACTGCATCATTACGTCACTTCTGTAAACATAAAGAAGTTGTCCCGGCTAGAAGGCTATCGCATGTGAGGGTCCTGCAGGTGGCCGATTGTTTATAGCCTTTTCTCACAGCAGCTGGAATAATTAAATGTATCATTTTGATGGCGGATTGTAATCCATAAAGGATTATGTGTTTATGAAACACATGTGAATGAAATTAAATTATATTCCAGTTATAAATGTGCTTCTGATTACAGATAGCCTGGGATTACAAATATTTGTATTTTAAATAAATCCAGTTCGAAGGGAGCGTAATTTGCTTTTTGGGTTAAAAGAATTTCTTAATATGAAATTCGAAGAGTATGACAATTAGATTAGACTGTGCAGAAATTGAAATCTGCACGCTGATACACACTACTCATAGTCACCAATGCTTATGTTGTTAACATTAATCATTTGAGAATAAAGTATAACAATAATAATAATTTGAATGGATTGATGTGACATGAGCTAACTGATCTTTAGATTTAATCACCATTGGTAGCGAGATTTATGGTAATGCTTTTTTCCTCAGTTGGTCAGAACAAACGTGACTCAGTAAATATCCACTCCGGTGCAGTGACTGACTGCCACACATACTCTTCAGAACATAAGATTCATCCGCGCTGGAGCCGTGCCAACTCACAACCCACGCAAGCTAGATAATTCCGCAGACAGCTGCAATTCCAGGTTTTCAAACAGAGATGGTGACAAAGAGGCAAAACTTACGGACTGCAGCTTTAAATTCTATTTAAAAAAATTACTTTGGAATTTCTGTTCATCCAAGAATCCTGAAAAAAAGCATCAGCAACTGTTTTCAACATTGATAATAATAAGAAAATTCAGTTTGCCATCACAGAAATAAATTATATTTTAAAATATATTAAAATAGAAAAAGTTTAAACTTGCAATAATATTTCACAATATTACCGTTTTAACAGATACCACACATTTGATCAAATAAATGCAGCCTTGGTAAGCATTAGAAAATTAACATAAAAAACCCTTACTGACCTCAAATTTTTAAATGGTAGTGTAAGTTATAATTAATTAATTGATGCACATTAATACACAATAGATAACAACAGAAACTTCACAGCTGTCGTACAGGCTGTGTTGTGCCAAATAACTAAATTAACTAAATTATATGAACAATATGATAATATTTAGTAAATATTTTTGCAGAATATGATATGGGGAAGTGCATACATCATGTTTTAATAGATGACGACTCTCTGGTCAAGTACTAATGTGTTGAGAGTTTACAGAGTGCTGCTGTGCCAATGAACTGTCAGCACTCTGTGAATCTCATTGCATTCATTCTGCATGATCTCACCATAAACAAACTCCTGTGCCCAGGCTTTGATATGATGATAAGCCCATTTGAGAGAAGTGAATTAACACACACAACTCCTATGCTAACCAATTACGTGTTCTGAACTGCTACAGTAAGACGCTTTTTAACTTCACAATTATTAAAGAGAATAATAAGTATAGAAGCAGAAAAATGTGGTATTATAGCAAAAGACTAAGTTAAGAGGTCATGACCCTGAAAATGCCTTTGTTTATTAAAATTGAAGTGATTTCATTGTGTGTTCATGAAATGGTCTGTAATATCAAATACGCCTGGACCTATTCTCTCAGTTGTGACTCTTTAGTTTTATAGAAATATTAAAGCTCTGTTGAAGTATAAAGAGTATGTTATTTGAAATAAAACAGTGCAAAATGTTATATTACTTCCACATGTGCTTTGAGAAAAGCCTCAAAGCACCTAATCGAAATCTGAAAATAATTTACTTGTTTTTATCCCCCAAATTTTAGCTGTAATTCGAGAGAGAGAGAGAAAGAGATATAGAAAGAGAGCGAGAGAGATCCTCATTTTATTCATCATTCTATTTTAATTTCATTCATCTATTTCAATCACGTTATCTTCTCCTCCAAATTGTCACATTTATGACCATCAGTGGCAATGTAAGGCAATGGTGGAGAATAAAAAGTGTTTGAGATTTGAATATAATATAATATAATCTCATATCTCAAATCTCATAATATAATATAATTATTACATTATTTTTTACTTTATATTATTATTATTATTATTATATGTAAAAATGTTATATGTAATACAGAAAGATAAATATTATATTTTGTTACATTATATTATACAGTATCTAAACAAATAAGCAAACCAAAAGGCCTACATATATACAAGTTTTGATGACTATTGCCGCATTATAACACACTGAATAATTTAATAGGTTTGGGATAGTGTTGGGCGATATGGTAATTTTTCAAATCGTCATATCGCCAGCCAGTGAGATCGCCGATACACGATATTATCGTGTGTGTGTGCGTGGATGGGTGGTGGCAAGAGAGAAACTCTCTGTACTTATCATAGGCTATTTCATAACTATTTGGTGTTTTAAACCACGCGGGCGCGCGAGAGAGAGCCTATGAAAGCACCAAAAATCGAAATAATATACTTTCAAACATACTGATAAACTAACATGTTAAATATAAAAATATTTAAAACAGCTAGTTCATATACATTCGGATACAACAGTCATATAATCGCTATTAGGACCGCAAGTCCTGTGACAAGTTTGCCGTATCGGCGCACGGAAGTTATCAGTATAAATGGTCTGCAGTCACCGGTGAAAATCAAAAGTAGATTTATTTTAAAGACCAACAGTTTAACACTAAATATTGGACATAAACAAACACGTTAAATATAAAAGTATTTAAAACAGGTAAGTTCATATATTTGGAGTAAAGTTAAATTGAACGGATATATCAGTCATACAGCGCTCCGGACCGCGCGCCCCATGACGAGCCCAACGTGCCGCCACAGAAACAAGAATGAGATGCGTTCTAACATAACTGTGGCATTAAACTCAATTAGTGAGGGCTCGGTTAAAATACCGGCTACAGGGTCTAATCCTCATTTGTGTAAAATGCGGTGCTGAAGTGAAAAAGCGGGGCAATTTGATAATAATAGCCGAATTATAATAGGCCGCCTAATAATAATAATAATAATAATAATTTAATACATTTATAGGAGAATGAGCCTAATATCGTCATGACTATCGACAAAGACATCTGCTATCGTCGATATCTCTGACTATCGTCGATACACGATACTATCGTCTATCGGCACAACCCTAGTTTGGGATACAAACATGGCAGTGAGGTCATATAGTGCAACAGATGGGGGTTTGCTGGGCAATTTCCATAGTGACGGTTCTATCTAAACACCAAAACATCATGAGGTCACATCACGGGCCAGGGAGATACAAATCTGTATCTGTTTCTCCAGCACGCAAACACAAGGACGCATATACACACACGCTGTAGAAGAGGCAATTCCATTGTGAACCCTATCCCTTTCCCAATCAGTTCTAATGGATCAAAGCCACAAAAAAGACAAAGTCACTGCCAAAATCAGCAAATGTCCAGTCACTCCACAGCTGGGGCTCTTGTGTCTTCCCTCCACAGAGAGAAACAGACACAAGTCCGAGAAAAGAGACGCAGGGAGGGAACAAGAGAGAAAGAATCGGTGGTGGAAGAGAAGAGTTAAGAAGGGAGGGGAGGGGGCTCTCCATCTGTTCATCTCCAGGGTCTCATTGATCAGTAGGATCAGAGGGGTGAGTGCACCGTAAATCCCTTGGAATTCCAAGGCCAAAAGAGGGAAAACAAAGCATGTGCTTCTCTCCCTGTCCCATCCTCTAATCAGTCATATATGACCAGAGAAAGAGAAAGAGAGAGTAAGAGAGAACACAATTTACTCGTTTCTCCTTTTTATGTACATTTTTACATAATTCAACCCAACACATTTTTCAGTAACATTACAACTGCCACCTTAATGCTATAAAACGCTACATCAATGTTATACATCAATGAAATACAATTATAATTTAAAGGAACTGTTTTCTATTTTAAAATATTTCAAAATATAATTTATTCCTGTGATGGCAAAGCTGCATTTTCAGCAGCCATTACTCCAGTCTTCGGTGTCACATGATCCTTCAGAAATCAATATGCTGTCTAGCGCTTAACAAACACTGGTTATTATTATAAATGTTGAAAACGGTTGTGCTGCTTAATATTTTTGTGGAAACTGTGATCCATTTTCACGGTGTGACGAGAGGGGCGGGGCCGAGAGCAGTGGGAACGGAGCGAGGCCGGTGGAGTAATTGCTAATGCGCGACGCCTGCGCCACTCACCGGTCTCGAGTCTCACGGAGGAGCTCCGGAAGGATAAAAAGGAGTGACGACAGTGAAAGGGAGAGAGGACCAGGCCTGGAGTTTATTTTGTGTTTTGGTTTTGTTTGTGCGCGACAGTCGTCCGCGAGGGGCTGTCGCGCTGTTTTGTACGGTGGCCGAGAAGTGCAAAGCAGATCACAATTCTGAAAACAAAATAACAAATTACAAAAGGCCTGGAGTTTATTTTGTGTTTTGGTTTTGTTTGTGCGCGACAGTCGTCCGCGAGGGGCTGTCGTGCTGTTTTGTGTTTATTTTATTATTAAAGTTTGTTTAAATGTCCGCCGGTTCCCGCCTCCTTCTTCCCGACCTACAAACGTTTGTTACACACGGATTCTTTGATGAATAGAAATCTATTTAAAGCATAGAAGCAGAAATCCTTTGTAACATTATAAATGTATTTACTGTCACTTTTCATCAATTTAATGCATCCTTGCGGAATAAAAGTATACATTTATCTAAAAAAATCCTTACTGACCCAAAACGATAGAAACAATGTAGCTACAATAATTTGCAGCTTTAGTGAAGCTAACTACTTTTTTAAAGTAGCACAAATACTGTAACTGAAATTAAAGTTTCCCCTTAGCATTAACTTTGAAGAACAACAACAAAAAAAAAACTAATCTTCAAAAAGCTAACAGTAAATTGGTAATCATTCAGTAACAAGTACCATTTATACCAACATCGTACCACGGTACACCACATTACTTTTTCAAACTGATACATTTATTAGCTTAATGATAAAGGTCAAATACCTTGATGCCATCTTACACCTATTTAAAGTTGTTAAAGGCATAAATCCAACCTAACACACTGCAGTCATTTTCTAGACAGAGTTTTGTGTGAATTAACCCATCCATGGCATTCCTAACAGCTGCAGGAAGGGGGGAAGAAAAAGAGCTTCATCATACCTAAAACTGATGATTCTAGAGTGACCCAGCTCTTGGGAATTGAGCAGTAGATTTAACCCAATAAAAATCCCTCATTTTGCTTTCAACCTGGTCAGCCATAAATTGTACTCAGAGACACATCTTACAGCAGACCTTGTGCTACACATATTTTACCTTTATGTCCTTTCTCTTCCCCCCATTCACTCAGTCAGCGGATTCATCAGCTCAGCGGGGCCTTTTGTCTAAATGTGCCGTTGTTATTAAAGCTACTTGCTCAAGTTTTCACATGAGCACAAGACTGAATTGATTTCGTAGGACAGTGTTTCCCAAATTTGTACCCCCAGAGTCCCATCAGTAAGGCTCAAGTATACTTTCATCAACACCAAACCAAAATGTGTTTCTCATTTACTTGATATCATATTCCAGTATCATTAATATTAATAGCATTAATAAAGTCTGGTTTAAATTAAACAAAACTTTTGGTAACAAAAAACAAAACACAACATTGTATAATTGTACTATGAGCACAGTCTACACAAATGCACTGTATAAAACTTTCCTTCTTAATAAAATTGTAAAATATTTTCAAAATATTATTTAATACACACTACCACGCAAAAGTTTTGGTCCAGTAAGATCAACACTGATAATAATATGAGATGTTTTTTGAGCAGTAAATCAATATATTATCATCATATAAATATAATATCATCATATAAATCATTACAATATTAAGATGATTTCTGAAGGATCGTGTGACACTGAAGACTGGAGTAATGCCTGCTGAAAATTTACTTTGCCATCACAGGGATGGATGAATGAATGAATAAATAAAAAAATAAATAAACATAAAAAAAAAAATAAAAAAAAAATTTAACAATAAAATACAACTATTTCCACTGTATTTTTGATCAAATAAATGCAGCCTTAGTGAGCCACTTCTTTCATTAAAAATCTTACCAGTAGTGTATTTAAATATTATTTAAATTATTTTGAACCTGCTCAAATTCCCATACACATACTTCTGTTTAGGAATAACTGTTTTAAGATGCCTGAAAAAGACAGAATTAATTAGCTAAAAATGAAACAAAAGCATATGGCCCACCTGTTGTACATCTGCATTTCACTATGATGCGGTACTTAATGTGCTATTTTTGGAACTGCATCTAAACACTACAATCGGCCATAGCGAATGACCGTGGCTAGTGAGTTTCCTGTTTTCCACAGCATACAGTCTCATTTTTCATCAAAATATGTCCGTCCTTAGCTGCGTATGACCTCAGGTTTCCCTCCACAAGCATAATTAAGGTTTTGCTTATTATTGTGTAAAACAAAGGCCACAGCGTATTTCATGTAATCATGCGGCAGAATCGAAACCCTCGTATCCAGACAGATATTAGCCTTGAATGATTGTAGTTCTTACCTAATAGACTTATTTATCTACCTATCATTGGTATAAACTGTTTGTGTATGAACACAAAAAGTGTTTAGGGTAAGCTCAGTTGTGGCCCAAAGAAGTCTGCTGGTGGATCTGGGGGTAAATGTTTCGGGAAGTACCACCTCTATGGTCTGTGTTGAGCAAATAACAAAGTCTTTGAGAGTGTGTGTGTGTTTGTGCACTCCGAAAGCTCAAAGTCTTCCAGCAGGACACTGAACAGCACTGCAGACCAGCACTGGGTCCATTACAGCGCAACAAGAGATTGCCTTCAGAGAGTGCACTTACAAGTCCACAGAGCCATGAACCTTCCTGAAGTCCAGCCAACAACATCTGAGCACCATGTTTCCACAGGACGGTTGAGCTGCCTTAGAAATGGATGCCAAATTAATTGCTAAAACCCTAATTCAATTTAGTACGGCTGAGCGAGAAAGTTTATTTTGTCTCCCAGACTATCAGAAGTAAGGCTATGCATTTAGCAAGCACAACAATATGACAAAAATAAGTCAAGATGGCTGCCAACATTCCTGCACAACCTATGGTACAATTACACAGAACAGATGGATTAATGAATGGAACATTTACAGTAAATTGGTGGAGAGAACTGGAGCGCAGAAAGCCCGTCCAACTACTAAAGCACACAAACAAAAGACAAATTCTTATTTAGTTTAGCATTTCTCTGGAACTATGTTAAGTGCACCAGATATTCCCACATCAGTCCTACTTTTAGTGCCAAACCACTAGAAATGCAGAAAGACAAGATGCAAGAGACAGAGAAAGCAAGGATGTGTGTGTGTGTGTATCAAGAGCAACAATGTATATAGAAGTATAAGGTTATATGCATTTAATTCCATTGGATTTTGTCACATATTAGTATGTCTCAGTAAAAGTACCATGGTTTTAACACTGACATGTCTTTAGGGGCTATGTTATTACCATGGTATATGATTATGGTAATAATTTAGTGAAAATTATGATTAATCAAAATGATGATGCTATTACTGATACTATCACTGTATACCACCATAGTACATTTTTAACCATCAAATTTAAAGGGGTCATTAACTGCGAAATCAAATTTCCCTTGACCTTTTGACATATAACAGGTCAATGTACTATAAAAACATCCTGTAAGTTTCAAAATTCAAAAATTTCTTGTTAGTTTAAAAACAGCTTTTATTGAAACCAAGCTCAGAAAACGACACGTTTTGGAATGCGCCACTTTATGACGTAATAGTGTGGCTAAGCACCACCTCCGCCGGTGAAGATCAACGCCTGCTTCTACATCACTGCCTCTTTAGCCCCGCCCACTGATACGCACTTGTAGTAGTAGGAGAGGAAATACTAGAGAGAAGCAAACACAGGATTACTTCATCAACAGAACCATCCAGATGACATTACAAGATTACAAGACACTGTGTAGTGTAAGTTGTGAAAAACAGTCTTTGAATTGACTTCCTTGTGATCCTAACACGTATCTAGATCGGACGCGAGCGCTGTTGCGTCATGTCGCAAATCCATTTCTCTTTCAGGTCAGAAGCGGTGCGAATGCTTAGAGTATATCAGAAATAGAGCAGTACTTCAGTTTACTGTCTGGCATTTGCTGTGGCAATCCATGTCACATCCAGTGTAGACAGAATTTACAATTATAATGGGTTCTGTTGTCTATAGTCGTGTTGCGCAGCTCGTGTCTGGTGTAAACACTGGGTAAAATTAGCAAAGAAAAAACAATGTTTGTTTGTTTGCTTTACTTTACTTTACTACGGATTCATTTTTAAACAAGATAGTATCATGCAGGCTTTTCAGAGAGACTGAAAGTAAACGATGATGCAGCGCTGAGTCTGACTAAAGTGGATCCAATAGTAATGTCGCAACACATAAGTGTGAGTAAACGTGCCTTTACCATTATTACATTGTCTGTTCCAGACCGTTTGATATTTATTTAATATTATAGTATTTACACTTTTTTAACCCAAATGACCCATGTTGTTTTCAGAGTACGTCAGTCACATCAGCGTCCATCTGTTATTTTAATAAGTGAAACTGTTAGCCAATCATAGCAGTGGGCGTTTACTTGCGAGTCTTGAATGAGCCCCGCCTATAAAAACAGACTGTTCTGCAGAGAGGCTCAAAAACAAGATAGAAAATAGCCTATTACTTCTAAATTATGATGTCTTTTATGTAAAATCACACCAGGTGAACCTGAGAGAACATTATAAAATAAAAATGCAGTTCATGACCCCTTTAACTCACTATAAAGACTGTAAAAAAAGCTATACGATTTTAGAAAATTACAAAAGCATGCTTCCATAAAATATCCATCAAGTAACTGAGAAATTTCAAATGTGAGAATTTTCAAATATGAAAAGATAATGTGATATATATATAGTCATATCGGGAGTAGGGATATGCCGGTATCAAATTTTCATGTTGCGATTAATTTTTTCCCGCGGTAGTTTTTAGGAGCAATTGGGCGGGGTTTTTTTTATATCCTGGCAACCCTGATAACTTCAGTACTAAAATCATGACGTCATGATTTCGCCCCGGTTAAGCAAGTCAACATATGGTGGTTTTGCTGTCTTTCTGCAAGCAATGTTCATTTCACCATGTTAATTAGATCATCTGTTCAATCGCAACATAGAGTCAGATTTCCCTGCTAATTCTAACTTTTGCCTGTTTTATGAAATGTAACACCATACATTACCATTAGACAGTTAAATTCCTTCGTCAGGGGCATTCTTTTGTTCAAACGCCCATTTCCATTTTATTTTTATTGTTGTTGTTAGTGTGTGTGTGTGTGTGTGTGTGTGTTTCTGTCAAACAACTTAAGCCTTGTCGAAATAATAACAAATAAACTATATTGCCCAATGACTAGTCTCTCTTTTATTATTTTAGGTAACTCAGAGTGATGCTCCTGATGTTTTTTTTAAATGTCATAATTACGTCTAACCACTTTTATCTGCAGAACACTTTACACTGAAAACAGGGGGAACATATCTTAAAAGATACATAAAAGATACACTAAGATACCCTTTTTTATTTTTGTTATTTTACAAAACTACACAATTTCAAGACGTTCTAGTCTTTTTAATGTTAACCGCGAGTGCACAAGTTTAAACAATGGGAAATCACAATAAAAAATAAATTAATCACTTTTTAAAAATACAATAGTACAATACAGTACAACAGAAAAGCAATTTTGTAACCATACAAACTAAAATATACAATCTTAGAAACACAAAAAAAGTCAATACAAGTGCAATTTTGAAAACCAAGCGAAAACTATTTACAAAATTTTCATAATATACTGACTCAGATAATACACAAGGGGCAATAATATTCTTTATTCACTGGTGATAGCACCCGTCACATCCATCACAGGCAATCTGAAAGATCATACACTATGTTAAATAACTATAATTGTCTCAAAATTAGATTAAAATAATCTGTAAGAACTGCCAATTTAGCAAGGACCAAAGTCCAAACATAAGATAATACTAGGTTTAATTAAAAAAATAAAATAAAATGTCCCCAAACCAAGCAGGTGTTACGTCTGAATCACTTGGGTCGTTGTGTAGTCCACAAAAATGACAGAGATCGTTTAAATCTTCTATAAAAGAGTATATAAACAACATTTATTGTCACATTTATTAATTAAGTCACAGTAATATAAAAAACACAGAGATCGTTTAAATCTTCTATAAAAGAGTATATAAACAACATTTATTGTCACATTTATTAATTGTCACAGTAATATAAAAAACTAAATCATCTTAAACAAGCTTTTATTAAATTAATTAAAAAAAAATAATAATTGCAATAATTTTTTTTTTAAATCCTCTAATTCATGTCGCCTACTTTAATGACAAATTAATATCTAGACAAAAAAAAAATGCTGCATCCAGGAAAATCTGTTCCCCCTGTGTTTTCAATGTAAAAACACTGTTCTGCAGATAGACATAATTATGATGACATTGAAAAACATAACCAGTATCACTGTATTGTTACAAATCCTCAGCAGGTAATATACTGGGAGGGAACCACTTTTCTCAGGCCTCTGGAAAAATCTGTTCCCCCTGTGTTTTCAGTGTAAAGTGTTCTGCAGATAAAAGTGGTTAGACGTAATTATGACATTTAAAAAAAACATCAGGAGCATCACTCTGAGTTACCTAAAATAATAAAAGAGTGACTAGTCGTTGGGCAATATAGTTTATTTGTTATTATTTCGACAAGGCTTAAGTTGTTTGACAGAAACACACACACACTAACAACAACAATAACAATAAAATGGAAATGGACGTCCGAACAAAAGAATGCCCCTGACGAAGGAATTTAACTGTGTAATCGTAGCCTAAACGTTACACTTAATAAAATAGGCCAAAGTAAGAATTAGCAGGGAAATCTGACTCTATAGCGATTGAACAGGACGTCACTTACATACATGTATTTAATTACAAATTAGCTATCTAATGAACATGGTGAAATTAACCTTTTGCTTGCGAAAAGACAGCAAAACCACTAAAACTCTCTTCGCCGGTGCGAAATCATGACGTCACGATTTTCGTACTGAAGCTGCGCATGCGCTGTGAGGGGGAAACAGGGGAACTGAATTCACCGGAACACCGGCACAAGTCTAATCGGGAGTCACAATAACAAGAAAACTAATACTAATTATGAGAAATAAAGTCAAATTGAGAAATTAATGAGATATAAGAAATTAGAAATATTCACAATTATGAAAAAACAAAGACAGAATTTTGAGATGTAAAGTTACAATTCTGAGAAATATTTACAGTTATGAAAAATAGTCAAAACTGTAAAAACACAAATTGTGATATACTGTAAAGTCACATTGATGAAAAAAAAGAGCTGCAGTTAGGGTATACAAAGTTCTGCGATAAAGTCGTAAATAGGACAAATAATTGTTAGATATAATCACAATTATAAGAAATAAATTTGCAAGTGAAATATTGTCACAATTAATTAAAATTATTTATTTTTTTATCTGAAGCAGAAACGGTCTTCTGCAAAAAAGTGAAATGTTAGAGGAAAGTTATTCAGTGAAAGATAGTTTAAAGGTCCCATATTGTCAAAACTGAAATTTCCTGGCTTTTTTCATGATAACTGAGGTCTAGGTGCTATGTAACTACCATATACTTTTCAAAACAGTCAGTCCACAGTAAAATGCACACAGCCTGCTTAAAGTAGCTGTGATTTTTTCACGAACCGTTGTGACTTCCGTAAAAAGTTGACGTCAGAACTACACAGTCACCGCCTTCAGTCACCAC